>NC_082598.1:1899686-2199686 GCF_030936135.1 Gavia stellata | reverse complement strand
AGAGCATTTCAGTTCAGATAATGTGTAACAAGAATCCAACGTAAAACATTGAAGCTATGCAAACCTAGGTGACAAATAAGACACTTCTGAGTGCATCAACATGATACAACAACATAGCTGGCTTTCTACAAAGCAAGCAATGCAGTTTGAACAGATCATTAATGGCTTCAACAGTTATTTGAACAGGACAAATAAGTTTTGCTTCAATTCCCTCTCTTCCCTCCCTCCTCAGCCTCTTACATGTAGTCCTGAACAAAAGCCCCTGAGTTCATTTCCACTTGAAGCAGTAAGACTACACACCTCAGCAAGAAGGGACAGACCCAATCTCTCCAGCCCAGCCCAGAGATGTGTTTCTCCCTCCTTTTGCTTGCACAGGCAACAGAACTCTGATCCAGCTGAAATGTAACCATCTCCATTTCCAACCCTACCATTACATTTCAGTCTGAACACAAGCTGATCTGATTGCACCGATCCACATGCTGGGTTTAGCAGAAGGGATGCAGCAGGAACAAGCACGCAGGACAAGAAAAGCCAGACAAGAAAAGCCACACTCTTCCTTTTCAGTAGCAGACTTTAGCTGACTAAATATACTGCAAAACTGTACCCTCAGACTAGCCTCCATTTCAGGCAGTCTTGCTCCCCTGACTTCTCCAAAGAGCGTTCTGGTTTTGCCGCGCAGCAGAAATCTGCCTTAGGCTGACAGTACTCTACCTTCCCCAGAGGTTTCCAGTCAGAGGAACTGTGGTGGTGATCACTGACTTGAAGCAGCAGATGACTGACAAGGCCAGGAAAGAAGAGTGAGGAAGAACGGGAACATAAAATAAAAAGAGGAAAGAGAATAGTCGAGATTCACTGCAGCCACATCCTCGGTAGAAACTCTGTCTTCCAGCTTGCCCCCTGCAGCAACCTGCAGGGGTGACCTGTGAAAACACCCTTATGGAGTTCAATAGATGCCATTTAACTGGGGCTACAAAACTAATTTTTTTATATATATAAAATATAGCTCCAGCCATGTCACATTTTCTACCTCCTCCGGCTTTTTGGAACGTTTTCTAATCTTACGGCACAGGAACTCTAATATTTTCAGTAACTTATTTTCTTCAGGAGGCAGAAAGATCATCGCTATCATATTTTGGATGCTTACGATGATTTAGGGGCTCATTACACTCAGACATAACCTAGGTTTTGCAGGCAAAGAAGCAGGTGCTCGATGCTTAAAGCAGCAAGTGACGTCAGTACAACACTCTTCGAGCATCTTGTGTCAAAACAGTAATTCTTCCCGCTGTCACTCTGAAGGTCAAACACTTCCTCACAGTTGAATTCACTGAACGAGCAAAGCTGGGCATGCTACTTTATCTTACAGCCTGCTGACAATTCTGAATGCCAGAGTAAAATTGCCATTTGTGGAAGATAAAAAAGGAAGGCAAAACAAAAACAAAACCTTCTTGGCTTTATCAATCTGTTCCACAATGCAGCAGGAGCAATTGCAACACAACTGTCATTGTGATTTCCACCCCCCAAATGAAATTCAAAACACTTTTTGTAAAGAAGGAATAAATTGGTATTATAGCTTATGTTTCTCCCTTCCCTCTCACCTTTCCTCCCATATCTGGAAATTTAAGTGCATATACAAAAAGGCTGTAGCTACTGGCCCACTTGCTAGAGAGCAACAAAAAAAAGACCAGCAGTATGCAGAATTCTTACATCTTTGTATCATATTAAAAAGCCTTATGCTTTCTCTTTAATTCCAGTTGTACTTGAAACACAAACCTTGACAAATATCAGGAATTTTTTCTTGATGAAATGGATTCCAGTTCTGCAAACCACAATAATGTGGACAAAATGCTGTAAAATATACTAAATACATATACTAAGTCCTATACAGAGGATGTAGACAAAAACAAATCATGCCTAACCTACCATGTCCTTCCACTTTTTAGTATCTGTCTTGAACCTGAATTTCCTACGTGGCAAAACAAAAAAAAGGGGGGGGTTTATTCAATATTAACCAACTCTTGCCAGACAGCAACTCATGGTGATGCACACATGGCTTTTAATTACAAAGCTGTCTGTAGGCCCAAACACGAGATAGCCAAGAGTGCTTTTTATTTCATAAAGGAGAAAACCTCTTCAAAAACATCTCAGCAGTACTTCCAAATCCACAGCAGCCAGCAATTAATTCAGCCATACCAGCCTTGTCTGCCTGTGTTGTTATGCTAGAATAGAACCTCACTTCATCTTCCTAACACGTTGTCTTAAAAAAAAAGCTTAGGGCAGCAAGGCATAGACAAAAAGCAACATATTAACTCTGTATTGGCAAATGTTTGGGATTTCCAGTAAATTACCTGAAGTTTCTAAGAAACCAAAAAAAGTGCGGGTCTTTCCTTTAATGCTTTTGTATCACACACAGGATTTTACAAGTTCCTTCAGCAGATGTATTACATCTACCAAAGCTAACCTCGTCTCAGATTCTGCCTTTACAGATAGAAGTCATCTTCTGTCTTCTTTTTCTTCATGGAAATTCACGTATGTTCATCACCAGAGAACTATATACAAGAGAATCCCTGAACAAGTAAAATAAGAGGTTCAAGCAGAGAAACAGACCTTTTTTTTAACCAGATAATCCAAGCTACCAAAACTGAATTCAATCTTTGAAGAAAGCATAACAGGAAACACAAGGGATAGTTGCAGCCATCCGTGCGAGACCTACAGTGGAAGGCATTGAGCCTTGGGCTTCAGGGGGGTTCGGTATGAACTGGAACCTCTGGATCCAGATCCACCAGAGATGTTCTCTCTCCCCTTACAGGCTCCTTCACAAAGGATGGATCAAAGCGTTATCAAAATAACCACAAGAACTGATGAAAATGAGCAAGAGCTGCACATTGTAGTAACAGCCGAACTCATAAAACCCTCAGGAGTTGCCATGGATGTTTACCAGGCTATTCCCCAGACAATTTCAACTCCATCCCCTTAAGCGGTTGTTTAACTTCAGAACAAGAAAAAAAAAAAAAAAAAGAAAAAAAAAACAAAAAGCAACCTACGTACAAGTAAAATTACACAAGCAGGTACAGGAATGGCAAATTGCAAGTTGAACTTGCAGTTAACTTGAAGGAATGCAGGTTTGTTTTAAAATATCACAAGCAATCATGTTATTTGCCTGTAATAATTTTTGTTTGTTCATGAAAAAAACCTAGCCCAATTGTGCAGCGAAACCAGACTTAGAAGCACCTTTATTCAGCAATTTCAGCTACACACTGGAAAAGTGAGTCACAAACATAACAACCTAACGGGCAGGGTAACACTTGATTTTGCAGAGTGATCCTCTAAGAGATACCAGTACAAAAAGACACACTTTGGGCTTAATAACAGCATTAAGTTATGCGTTTCCAAGGAAGTGTATGCAAGTATACACATAAAAGGAGTCTAGGTGAGGTATCATATAAGCAAAGAGGAAAGAAAAACAAGCATTACCAGGAGGTAGGAAGTTAACAGATGGCATAACAGTAAGTTACAGTATACATACACAAAAGTTGTGCAGGAAAAATTAACAATTCAATTGGAATTGAGACAGAGCTAACTTTGAAAGCCAAAAGTTAACATACAGCGCATGATCGAATTTGATGTCAGAACTAGCATTTAAGAGACAAAAAAAACTCATAGAAATCTACACCTAAATGCAACAACTGCTAATTTAAGAGTGGAACTAATGGATAACAATCACAGCTGGACGTCTGGTGAACAGTTGTTTAGCATAGTAACTCAGATGCGTAAGGAAGCAGAAAGGCAATAAATGCAAATAACGCAACTGAAGTAAGGCAAGCAAAGAAAGCGTTCTAGCTCGGGTAACTAAAAGAGCTATCGATAACACTCTTGGCTAGTTTTGTCTTCCATAGACAGCACAGAAGAGAAGGAAAACCACTTCAGCCGTATGAGTATTGTTAACTATACATTGCTTGCTTCTGCTTTCGCTGGTTTTGGTTTCATTAAATGCACACGTACAAAAAGGGAAAGACAAAATTTTTTGCAGATTAATTGCAACAGCTGAAGCTTGAAGTTAAAAAACAAGAGGAAAATATGAGCAATTAAAGGTAATAAAGAAAAATTGATCTGATAAAGTTGGCTTTATTTCCAAGAGAAACAAGTTTTTCTTGTTGGGGACAGATGTGTTTCCTATGATTAGCAGCAATGAGTGAAAAAAGTGAGCGTCTCTGCTTCCACCACTTTGAGGATTATTAGAAATTATTACAATGAATCAGTAATATGGTTTGTGTCTTAAGATGCAGAGAGTAATGCTGCGTTATAAAGAGAAGTTTTCTTTTTCAAAGATGTACTACTACCACTGGACTAAAAATTACACCACCAGAATTGACCAGAATAAAGGTGAAATTATTAAATCTTGGAACTTCTCAAACCAATCTGTAACTAAACTGTGACGATTAGATGTGAAAGGAAGCAATAGAAATGCTTAGCTTTTCTAAAGTAGAGGTGTCAGAACTGGAAAATATTACTGTCAGTGATATAAATTGCACCCAAATGCAAGTGGTAGCAATGAGGTCTACTAATAGAATATTAAACATTCTAAGTAGTGGTTTCTTGCCACAAAAATATAAATAAACTGAACAGTTGGGGGCAGGGGGGCACGGGGCAGAGAGAAAACCAAAAAAGCAGTGTCTAGATTGGTGTAAATTCCAGGCATGGAACAGAATACAACCACATCATTAGGAGAAATAAAAACCAGGGTATTTTATGTCAAAATTAAAGATGACTGCCAAGTAATAGATGCACAAACCCCACTAGCATTACCGAAAATAATCCATCAGTCACTTTGGATACCTAAAGTGAGAGCTTGATGCATCACTAATGGTGTATTAATAGAGCTAAAAATACCTTATGAAAAATGGAATTATAACAAATTCATCTGTCCTACATGAATACAGCCTGAAGAATGCTATACTTGAATGCAGCAACAACTACTTGCATGCAAGTACCCATGAGCAGTTAACGTTTCTCTCGCCTAGGATACTGGAAACAGCTGCATGCATCTTCTTTCCCTGTATCCAGCCTGGTGGGGATCACATCAGAAAACTGAGCCCCTGGTGAAAAAAACAGTAACATCCTTCCTGTATATATCAAGGATGAAACATATGCAGTGTCCACCCCTATCATGCATTAGCTACTCAGAACTATATAATGTGGAAGAGTGTCACACTGGGATTAGTATGGCTGGAACAAACTTACCGGTGAATCACAATAAACAGAACAAGAAGCTAAAGTCCAAGGAAACATCAAGTCAGAAAACTCCAGTGTAAGGACTTGTAACAAAGATATTAATATTGATACGAATGAAGTTAGAATGTGTGTATAAACTTGTGTTTAAGCACGTGAACAGAGGACTCATTAGCAGAAGGCTCTGTGCTTTGACAACGGAAGGATGACAGCAAGGTTGCTGCATTTGATATACACAGGTCCTTTTTCACAGAATCACAGAATCCTCAGCCTCCTCTTCTCCAGGCTGAACAACCCCAGTTCCCTCAGCTGCCACTCATCAGACTTGTGCTCCAGACCCCAACAGAAGAGTAGACTACAGCAACACACCAGCCCAGGACTTGGTGGCTTGTGTATACTAGCTATCATGTTACAGGCAAGCTAGACCACTTGGGGAAAAAAAAAAAACAAAAAAGACTTGGTGCTTGTGAGTGCAACAGTGAAAGTGGATAAATATCAACTTACTTAGACATTTTGTAAATAATTACCACCTTCCCCTTCCATGTAATCTTTGTCATGCTAACTTCCTACATAAGCAAATCCCTTTATCTGGATAGTTTGGGTTAAATCTTGCAGTAGTACAGTACTTATAGCTATAATTGCTCAGTTTTTCCTCTTATCTGAAAAGGAATACATATACTGATTAATTAAAGAGCAATAACACTTACAAGACACCTTTGTAAAGGGCTACTGAAAACCTTTTAAAACTGTATTTGGAGATTACTTTGTCTATAAAGAAATCCTTTAAGAAGCAGTAAAACATAAAAGCAGTACACAGTAGTTTGAATGTATGAGAAAGGGTTGCAAGCATGCACACACTCTTATCAAACAGTTTTTCATGTTATCAATAAAATTATATCTACTTTACCATTTTGAAATTAACAAAGATTTTTTACTAACAAATAAATAAGATTTTAAGGACAGAGAGAACTATCACCTCACCTAGAGAGAACCCCAAAGATTTCTAACTTTGCTCGGGTTTACTATTAATTCTAAAGGAAAACAAGACTATAATTTTACCTGAGACCAAAGATAATCGGTTCACCTGTTCAAAGTTCCAAGGAAGGTACACAGGCCGTCTATCTCATTTTGAAGATGGGCTTTGACAATAAAATTACACAGAATGTATTTTGTAAACACCAGTCCTCACTAAAAGTCATCAAATCCAGGTTAGGGACTGATTTAAAAGGAAAAGTAAAATCCTAATAGTTTAGCAGTTAAACAAACGGCAACTTTGAACATACCCTGCAGTAAGCCATGTGCTGTGTCTCCAGGAGACTGCCTTCTAGATACTTCTGCTGAAGGCAACACTCCTTCCTCCAGCGTAGGGAACTCGGTCAGGTCATTTCTATCACAACTCAGGCCAAGCTTCGTCTCCAAGGCAGCAGTTAGATGGCTGGCATCCACTTCTGCTGTAAGCTGATACCATGACTCGATTCCCTAAGAGCAGGTGGGGAGAAAAAAAGTACTCAAGCATCAAGGAAGTTTTAGAAGACATATTTCCAAACGAAATAAAGACTAAATTGTGAAGCAATGGAATTACTGCTTCTAAATTGTATTTCCTATACAAATACTCAGTTTTTAATGTAAAAGAATTATGATGCACTATGAACTGCTGAAACGCACAGTCAGTTCTCACTACTAAGTTGTCACCATTCACTATCTGATCACCAGCCTTCCATCACTGGTCTGAAACTGAGCTCCACCTCCAAATCCTGCCACTGCAGAAGACTTTTCCCAAACCAATCTCTCACTTAAAAGAAAAATCTTGATAAGGACAAATGCTTCAGTAAGATGCTGGGCCAATACAGTTTCTGACACCACATAGTAAAGATGGTTTGCATTGCACAACTGGGGAGTAACAAGCAGAACAGTTTCTGATTTTGTCTTTAAAGAACGTTTCAAGTTACAGAAATTCTGAGGTCACATAGATAATGCCTGAGAATCCTAGCCAACTCTTCAGTATATTTTCAGAAAAAGACTTTCACTTCATGTTCAAATGAAAAGGAGCATCTTTAGTTCAAGTAATTCATTAAAGAATTTGTGTTGGGATTACTGGGGAAGTAATTAAACAGATAAATTTTAATTATAGAAAAGGCACAGACCAGTCTTCAGTGCAGAGAATTAAGAATATCAATCATTTATAAGGCAAACCATTATCATCAGCATATATAACTTATAATTACATATATGTTAATGTAAGGAAGAAAGCGTCCCAGTGAATTGGTAGAAGTACAGTACTATACCTAGTTAATAGCTGCAAGCTATTCTACCTTTGGAACACTACTGAGGCGTTAAAAGCTACTTTTAACATCAGAATTTTGCTATACGAACTATAATTTTTGCACAAGATTCTTGTAATCATTTAGAAATAAAATTTTTTATCAACTCAGTCTTTTCAAAACACCTGTGGTATTATGCAATTCTCAGAGTAATTAAATATTTGGCAGCATATCCATCAGATAGAACTACTGCAACTGTATCACGTACCACGATGTGAGTACAGTTTTCCTTCATCACATATGGAACACATCATTAAAACAAAGGTCTAAAAGTAGTCAGATTTCCCATGAACTGAAGCATGGCTCTGTGCTAATATGTAGATCAGTTATTTTGAGGTAGACAGATCTGACAATTTAAGAGGCAGTAGCAGGACCAGGATTATAGCTAATTACAAACTGAATACAGATCAAAGATACTCTTGCAAAGAAGAAAACATTACACTGGAAAATATACTAGGTTTATAACCAGAAAACAGAAGAGGGAAGAAGGGGAAGAAAAAAAAATTAAGAAGAAAAAAAAAAAAAATCACTGAACTACTGGGTATTCAGTTTCGAATGATAAATGTCAAAAAGCTTTATAGCACTTGGATCAAGACTTGATTAGATGACTCAGAGTTCTAGTCTTCTGCAGTTCCAACATATAGAAACACAGACCTTTACAGGGCAAGGATGGTGGAGGTCTAAATTATACAGATAAAACACTTCATATTATTTTCAAGCACATAATTAACCTTCAACCACAACCAAAACAAAGCACAGTACAAATACCCGATTAATGGCAGTTTTCTGAAGTATTGCTTCTCCAAGGGAGATCCCACTGGTAAGTGATGCCTGGGTTTCGCTACTGCTGTGGCTCAAGGATTCCTCCTTCCAGTCATGACGTGGTGGAGTTGTTGCGATAGGCTAAAAGAAACAATATGTGTTTTTAAAACAGAAAATAATTTCCTGGTATTTCAACATGTGTATATATTTAAGTAATGGAGAATGAAATATATAAAATACTCAAGCCATTCCCAATGCTGAAAGTGAGGCATCTACCTCAATGTACTTAGGCAGTGACCTAAATTCCATCCAGAGTCCCAAAACTTAACTGAAAGGGGCAGGTTAATTTGCCTCTTTAGATCCCAAAAAACAGTGAGCATGATTTTCTGCACATTAGCCAATCATTTCTGAGGGCCAGAAATTTATTGCTCATTTCCAACCCATGTACACGCAGCTCTGAGTAAATAACAAAATACCAAAAAGACTCATCACCTTGATCAAAGTCAGGTTCTGGCATTTGTCCTGTCCGGTTTATCAAGAGTGGTTGTTGGGCTTTTTAATAGTATTTTTAACTATATATTTATCTATTATTTTATTAAAAACAGAAGGTTTTTACTTGTATCAATGTTGTAAACTAAATTTTAAAAGGCATCTTATGTAAATATCTTAAAGCAAGTCTAGGTTGATTTCTAAATTATAATTTAGCCATACCTGCCACACTTCGAGGGCATGAACCGAAGTTATATTGGACTTCTGCCTAGAAAAGCAGCTGTAACATTTTTTCCCCACGAGGTAACAGAGGAAGCTGTTCTGAAGTCAGAATGAAATTTCTCTTCTGTAATATCCCATGCCTGAGGTCACACTGCTGTAACAGCTTTCCCCAGATGAGACAGACAGGTTCAAACAGAATGGTATATAATTGTGAAAATAGACATTTCTGGAACACCAAGATTCAGCCCAAACAAAAATGTTCCAGGAAAGCAGTTATCAGCTTAAAAAAAAAACTGGAGACTAGCGCTGGAGAATATCAGGTAATATTATTAATGCAGCAATTTAACACGAAGCCTCAACCAGAAGAAGGACTGGTAGCTCCCCCACCTCTTTATTACCCCTCCCTGCCCTCATCCTCTTCCTCATGTCAACTCTACTTCCAATTTAATTCACTAATAACAACTTTTTAAAAAGCCAAGCTACCCTTGGAGGTATTTTTTAGTGACCAAGCCAGCAAATAGCAGGATCTGAAGAACGCTGCAGTGAGCGCAAGCCGGGGCAGGAGGAAGCTCCCCACCACCTATTCCTGTACCGTGAATGATGTATCTACTGTCTGGTGGTATCTGGCTGCCGTGAGAATTACAACGGCCCTTAATGTGGGCAAGCGACATGTGAAGGGCGAGAGTAAAAGGTCACAGACTGAGAAAAAAGCAAATGATTTCCCAGAAGCCTGCCTTCTACATGAATAATTATAATACTGGTGGATATGTGCCTTCAGTTATGAAGTCCTCCAGTGACAATTGCCTTTTTTTCCTAAATAGATTTTCTGATAAATTGGTCTCATATTCATTTGGAAATTTCCATTCAGTAGCACAGATCTACCTTGATGGACTGAGCATACCATTTGCAACCTTTATCACAAAAAAAGCAAGCCATGAGAGTTTGCATGAAGACATCAGTTACATTCTAAGAGAAGATATCAGACAGAAACCTAGAGAAAAGTCCAGAACACAGACCTGTTTCAACATAAAAGAAACACGTAAAATTCAGCATTTGAGATTGTTTTCTTTAAATGTGAGTATTACCTACTAGATTACCTAAATTGACACCTGAATTCTGTCTCATTCTTCTTATGCACTAAAAAGCTGGAAAGGATGAGAATAAAAGCTTAAGGGTTTTTTAAATTTATTATAAGACTGCTAGTCCATATTGGAACTTCAGAAAGGTGAGCTCGCTCTTGACTATTTATGGCACCTCAGTTGAATGTGGTTCTTATGCAAAACATATCTTCAATCCATCTACAAAAATAAATTACAGCCATCACAAATGAATCTTTATCCATCTCTTATGTTCCTAAAAAGCCATTAATTCTGCCACGGAGACAGTGGATTTACAAATTTCAGAGATAAGCTGAGGAAAACCCCTTCAATCCTGACTCACCTGTTCAAGAGACACCTGAAGTAGTCACTATCCAGTGGCTGGGTTGTCACCTACAGCAAGAGAGTTTGGGCCTTCCCTCGAATTCCCAATTACCAGGCACCCAAGCTTGCAGTGAACAGCTTATTTTCACCCTTACTAAGTCTGAGAACATGCAGAGCTGAAGACAGGCTGAACTTGCCTATAAAGAGCATTTGGCCTACTGGCAAAGCACCACACGGACTCCCGTTAGCTTCAGCCCCAGTTCTGCCCATCAACAACTCTTCCTCCCTGGAAACTGCAGCCCACTGCACTTGTAAGATGGGGTTCCAATTCAGGATTTTTCCTTCTACCCTTTAAATGCCCAGTTTTTCCTTTAAAATAAGCCACTTGCTCAAATGTCCGATTGCAAACTAAAGAACGTCATTGGGGCAACACCTCTGCATTTTTCAGGCACAGTTACGAAAACCTCAACTCTACATAGTAATCTCACAAATTTTAGCTTTTGGAAGGACAACAATTTCCAGAATTTCAGTACCATATGCCATCTTAAATCCTTCCACAAAATAGCATCACTGAAATAAAAACATGGCATAGCTTTCTATACAGGTCAGCACCGTCAAGTAAATTACTTGGAACGACAAGAATATTTTTGTCCAAGTTTAAAAAAGCTACAGCACTCAAAAGGAAGATGTTTATTACTGATCATGTGTAAATTACACCTATGAAACTAGGACTCAACCAGGCAGAAACTACTCTTCCAAATTAATTCCCTGCACAAAATAACTTTGTTTGGGCTTTGTATCAGGACTAAAGATAATAATTGTAGCCTGTATGCATATATTCAATCCCTATTGCATTCCCCTAGTTCCTATTGTTCATACTAATCAAGTCATTAAAAGAAGCAGCACTGAAGTGTACGTGACAATAGCTCTGAAGGCAAAGCATTCCAGTAGCTATTTGATGATTTAATTAAGGCCTATTATTGAAAATTTGGTTTTACAATATGCATCTTCAGAAAAGGGCAATTTTATTAATCCAACTGGAAATTAATAGCGTTAGGTACTGGAAATTAATAGCATTAGGTAAGGGACCCATACTGTGATTAGAAAACTAATTCCAAAAAAACAAGGTACTGATTTTATTTAGATATGCTGAGCATAGCTAATTAAGTGGGTGTTCTAGAGGATATTAGAATGGATGAGTAATGACAGCATTCAAGACGCACGCAATGAACAAAAGACTAAACAACCGAACTGTGCATGATATTCTTCATTCTCCCCTTTAAAAAGGCCTTCTGTAGCCTATGGTGAGTAATTCCTCTCAAAATTGTTTAATTACTCGTATACCTGTCAGCCACTTAAATTAAAATCTTTTTTCTACGCTGCAGCAGTTGCATCGCCGACTTCCCTCACTCTACCCACCAGCATGCCAGAGGAACCATTTCGCATGAAGAAGGTTCTTCAGTTCCCAAAGCCTACTATTAACTTGCTTTCAGAAAAAAGGAAGTTGAATGGCAACCTCAAGAAAATATGACCAAGATAATAATTTCATTAAGCCTTATAGCCAAACTTTGAATTTGAGCCTTTTTCCGTACAGTTTCAACACACATGGAGTGACATATTCTTTGTCACAACACTCAAGAAAAATAACATGAAAAACATCACCTGAACAGATTTCTTCTATCTGTAGCTTCATATCTTAATCTTTTACCAAAATATTTTACTATAGAATGAAAAAAAAGCATAATTCACTATCCACTGAAGTCAGCAAGATTCTCCCTTGGAGACAAAATTTAACTTGAACAAGTCCTGGGCAAATGGGAATAAAATGAGAGTACAGAAGAATAAAGCACAACTGAGCTTCCACTTTGTGGAATTTTCTGTCCCAGAAGTACTTCTTCCTCCCAAACGCTCCCTTGGCACTTACAGTTTTCAAAACCCATTCATGTCACATTAGAATTTGGAATAGGGTCGACCAGTCTTATTTTGGGAAAACAGAGCCAGAGATGTATCATATGCAGATTTCTCAAGAAGAAATTGGTGGAGAAATGCTAATGAGTTATGATGCAATTACTACAAATAGCAATATTCTAGAAGATTCAGAGTACAATTATATCCAGAGCTACCAAAAGCTCAAATACTCAGTCGCCCAGAAGAGCAGGAAGGAATCAAAGTAGTATTACTATTGCTAAGAGTACTTACATAGCGCCTTCCATGCAAAGACCCAAAAATGTTTCATAAACACTGATTCACAGCACTACTTTAGAATGTGCATGATAAATATTTACCCTACTTTTACTAAGCACAGAGAACTTAGTGTACAACAACATGGCAAATCAGTGGCAGAGCTGATTCTCTGAGTTGTCCGACCTGATCATAATGCTGCAAACTTCTTTTATTTGATGCTCTAAAATTTCACCTGCATTTGCCTGTAGGTTATGAGAAAAAGTCAAAAAGAAGAACACTTACAGCATCACAAGCCGAAGATATTAAAGCACAAATGAGAACGTGAACGAAGATATGAAATAAATGTTTGTTTCACAATTAGATAATATGACATCCTTTACCTATTTTAGTATTTCATGTAAGTAGCTGCTGTCATTGTCACAGTGATGCTATAGCACCATGAACATGAAAAGTGGTCTGCACAGTGGCAGACTGTAGAAGAAAGTGGCAAGAACTGTAGAGAAAAGATATTTACAGAGTCAATTCCTGTTAAAACATAATTCAAATGATTTTGCAGCATGCACCTCCCTGATCTAAACAGGAAACATACTACTTTTTTGTTTAAGCAAGCAGAAAAAAATATGATGACAGAAAAGCAAGAAACACTCATTGTTAGTCTCCCAACTCCATCCAGGTTTACCAGTTCTGACTTCCACCTCACTGTTTGTCAACGTTTCTTATCAAAATGCCCATAAACTATTGATCTGTCTGCAAAGCTATTGGGAGGCGGGAGGGAAAGAGGGTTTGAATTGGGGGCAGTGGGAGGGAAATGAAGCAGGACCCCCGAGAAAGGAATATACTTATAATGAGTCAGGAATTCTCCACTGAAACATGCTCCTCAGAAAACATTAATGACTGATTCTCTTAGGAAGGCAATCATCCTGAAAAACCAGCCACCCAATAAGCCAAAAGCTCTACAAATGAAGAAGCAATCCTGCCACCCCAGCTTCAGAGCAGTCCACCTAGCAAATGCTCAGTGCAACCAATACGTTTACCCATTCCAATACAGCTACTTAAATCATTCAACTCTTGCACATCATCACAACAACCACGTCTATGGTTCTCTCAATCTGTATTAGTTACACTAAGGCATTTCATAAAATCTTCCCAGAAAAACCTAAGACTTCTTTGGAGTTTGCTCTTTCAAAATTTCCTTCAAAGAAAACAAAAAAAATGCAAGTTTTACACAACTGCATATATCCACAACCGCATATATCCAAATTCTGTGCTCTGAAATCAAAGAGAATCAAAAGCCAACCATGCCTGAGATACTGAAGTAACAGGAGGACCTTAAGGCAAGATGATCACTTCCTGAAGTCAAATACTTCCCACACAAGTAGGATTCTCCTGCTAGCACCCAAGCTTGATTTGTGTTTTCACACACCAAATGCCCCGGCTCAAAGTGGCAGGGCTTAAGGCCCACACACTCGCCAGCTGTAGTTTCTCATGCTTGCATACATAAGGCTGCGCTATGCATTTAGCATTGCTCTTTAAAGGAACCTGAGCCAGCATTAACAAAACACCATAAAGGAAATAATCTCTCCTTTTCAAAGACAGCCAAGTTACTAGGACCTCATGGGTTAGCAGCTGGAAGGAAGCAAAGGAAACAGGCAACAGCACATTCTGTTTCATTATTTCATTTTTAATCCTCATACCAAAGAGCAATGTTAAAGAAACAGCACAAGGGAAGAGCACTGCGCATACCAGTACCAGGTACGCAACAAAGCAGTTGCAAGCAAGAAATAAATTAGGATTTAGTAAACGAGTATAATAATTTCTGAGGGCTTCTATATAATTAAACTCAAACGAAGAAAATTTAACAAGGTTTTTCTTCCTGAAATCCAATACAACAAAAGTTAGCTTTTGCTGCTAAATACATAATGAGAGGAAAAGACAAAAATAAAGCCGAACAACTGCAACCACCCCCAGACAACACAGTGCCATTAACTTAAATGGTAGGAACAGCAGATCCTGTTTGGCATTCTTAACTGATGCTACATTCCATAGAAAGAAAAATGAACGTCTCTCAGTTTTGAACGACTGAATGTTTGAATATTCAGGCTTAGCTCTCCTTACTTTATTCTGACCTACAGACCACTGAAAATATCCCAGTAAAAATATCATACAATGGAACACAGCAAAACAAAGAAAAAAATCTGCAGAGATATTGGAAAGATAATTGCTTATCTGGTTAGTTCTAACACTTTGATCTTCCCAAAACATCAGAAATATGCTACAATTTCTTCCAAACACTTCATTTCATCTCATTTCTCCCTCCTAAAAATCAAAGGTACATAGCCAAGTTAACTCAGTATATATCACAGAATCACTAAGGTTGGAAAAGACCTGTAAAATCATCAAGTCCCACCATCAACCCAACCTCACCATGCCCACTAAACCATGTTCCACAATGCCTCGTCCACACGTTCCTTGAACACCTCCAGGGATGGTGACTCCACCACCTCCCTGGGCAGCCTCTTCCAGTGTCTCACCACTCTCTCAGTAAAGACAGTTTTCCTAATATCCAGCCTAAACCTCCCCTGGTGCAGCTTGAGGCCATTTCCTCTTGTCCTGTCACTTGTCACTTGGGAGAAGAGACCAACACCCACCTCCCCACAACCCCCTTTCAGGTAGTTGTAGAGAGCGATGAGGTCTCCCCTCAGCCTCCTCTTCTCCAGACTGAACAACCCCAGCTCCCTCAGCCGCTCCTCATCAGACTTGTGCTCCAGACCCCTCACCAGCTCCGTCGCCCTTCTCTGGACATGCTCCAGCACCTCAATGTCCTTCTTGTAGTGAGGGGCCCAAAACCGAACACAGGATTCGAGGTGCGGCCTCACCAGTGCCGAGTACAGGGGCACGATCACCTCCCTGGTCCTGCTGGCCACACTGTTTCTGATACAGGCCAGGATGCCGTTGGCCTTCTTGGCCACCTGGGCACACTGCTGGCTCATATTCAGCCATATCTGTGTTTCTGTTTCCTTATCCATCTGAACATGCAGCTGCAAAATCATCAACCCTGAAAAAACAGGCAGGGTAGTACAGGACCAACTCTTCCAACACCAGCGAGCATTTACACCAAATTAGGTCATCATGTAGCAGTGCTAACGGTAGATCCCACTCTGAACTTGCCTTTGCTGGATTTCATCTTGCTAACTTCAGGACTTATTTTTCCCCATTTTGTCAAGAACATTCCTGATTCTGATACCATTTTCCAAAGCATTTATCACTTTCCCCAGAATAGCTTTATCTACTTTTTTCTAGGTCTCACCATCTACTAATCATGCGATTCATCAATTAAAATACTTAACAGGAATGAGCCAGGAAAAAATATCAAAAACTGTACCTGAAATGCCTCCCAACCTTGCTGCATATTTTCTTAGTTTGTCCCAAGATCAAAACCTCTTCTGAGGTCACGATACAATCATATGCCACCACCCCTTTAGCTACTAGATCACTTACCCTCTTAAAGATGGTAATTAAATGGGTTTGAAATCAATTGTCCTTAATAAAGTCACAGTGGGTATTTTCTTAGTTTATTTCAAGCGGTTTCAAATAGTTTGTTCTAAATTCTTGCATTTCTGTGCTTTTATTGCCTACTCCTAGTGGATAAACAAGTGTACAATATAAAAACCACAATTAATGAGTAATTAAATAAACATTTTATATTTCAGGGAAGCATGGATTTGACTGTCTGTATACACAATTAGTTTTCAATACAAGGAAGTCCCCATCCTACAAACCCCAGGCACATTTGCTGAATAACTGGACCCAAAGGATGCATGACTGAAGTCCCTTCACCGGCGGTTTATTCATAGCTGCACAACTTGTACTACATACTAAATGGTTTTTGTTCATATTTGTCCATTAGTTTCAAACCGTATGCGGTAATAACTTTTAAAAAGCTATAAGAAGTTGTCACGAATAATATGTAATTCAAGCTTTCTAGCCTGTAGCATGGCTTTGTCCCTGGTCTTAGGAAGAAAGCTGGGGTGTGAGCTCCCTCCCGTCACCCGCAAGGACAGTGCAGTGCAAGCCTCATGCCACTTGGAGTCAGCAACCCACCGCTGCAGGGCAAGGTCCTCTCCAGCTGTGGGGAAGGAACAAAGGAACGTGGAGAAACAGGCACATATTTACCTGTTAAAACATGGAATTGACCACCGGCTCCCTGAAGATTAAAGAAACAATTTTGCCAAAACACGAAGAACGTAGGTCACGCTGTCTTATACCTACCTGCTCCTTTCATGGAGCAATTATCAGCTTGTAATGAACGGTCAAGGAAAAGCAATGCAACTGTCGTGCAAAAGCACTTCAAAGGCTACACACAAACTCAGAATTCCTTTAATGCTACATAAATGCGACTGCATTTCACAATAACCCAACAATTTAATGTACCGTGGCTTTAGAGTCTATATCCACCCTACTTTGTGTGGCAGAATGCAAAGTAAAAAAAAAAGCCTCATTCAAATGCAGAATACATCACAGATTTTTTTTTTGCCAGAAGCCCAGTACCACAAGTTGTATGAAAATTGTTAGCATTTAAGTCCAGCTACTGAAATAAGTAACAAAAGTCCCATTGCCTGCAAATGGTTCAGCACTAGAAGTTCATCTATGAACACACCAGTAAATAATATAGATTTGGGAAATATTATTCCAAAAAATGTCACAATGAATTGGTGCTGTCAGGTATAAGAAACAAATTATTTAAGCTGTACCTTGTTGTTTCAATAAGGACTGGCGTGCTAGCAGTACTTTTAAGAACCGCACCATTCCCTTCTGGCACAAAGGTTAACAGCAACCAGGTGATCAGGTGCTACGTAAATTCTGAACTGGTTTATTACTTTCGTGCAACAAATGTTGGGCTTTCTAATGGCCATGAGAGATCAGAACCAGCACAGCAGATCTCAGATACAACAAGGGAAGATTCAGGACACAGTAAACTGTTGGGGATGTGCTGAAAGTGTTCTGGAAAGGTAACCTGTATATTTACACAATATACACTGACATTGCAAAGATTGCTAGTGCATCACATCGTTTTGAATCTTTTAAAAACAGTAGTTTCCACTGTCAAGTTTATAACATCAATAGCTTTATGGAGTGTCCTAAAACAACAAGTGGAAAATTAACCATTGCTGATCTGCAACAAGTCTGCCTATTTTTTGCTCGGTTTCCTAAGAAAGTAAGGCTTCCAAGGCTCAGCCGTGGGCACTGTAAGGCAACCTGAAAGCCGATTACCATAATACACCTTAATACCTGAAGTAGAAGTTTTATTCATGTAATCACAGTGTAACTTATGTTGGAAGGACCTCTGGAGGTCACCTAGTCCAACCTCCTGCTCCAAGCAGGGCTAACTTCAAGGCTACATCAGGTTGCTCAGGCCTCATCCTGTCAACTTCCGACTATTTCCAAGGATGGAGATTCAGCCACCTTTGTGGGTGCTGGTCCAGCACTTCACCACCCTCTTCATGAAAAAACTATGTCCTTGTCTCCAGTTAGAATTTCTCCTTCCTGTAACACATCACCACTGCTGCTTGTCCTGTCACTGTGCACCTCCAAGAAGAGTCTTCCTCTGCCTTCCCTAAACCTCTCTCTAGCAGGGAGGCACCACTGCCAGATCCGCACCTTCAGCCTCCTCCTCCCCAGGCCAAACCAACCCAGCCTCCGCAGCCTCTCCTCATGCGCCATGTGCTCCAGGCCCCCGACTGTTCCCCAGGGGTCAGGACTGGGTCCAGCCCTGTTCAATATAGTCATCAATGACCTGGATGAAGGGATAGAGTGTGTCCTCAGCAAGTTTGCTGATGACACAAAACTGGAGGAGCGGCGGGCACACAGCAAGGCTTATAAATATCAATGCTTATAAATACTCCAGGGGTGGGTGCCAGGAGGATGGGGCCAGTCTTTTTTCAGTGGTGCCCAGTGACAGGACGAGAGGCAACAGGCACAAACTTGGTCATAGGAAGTTCCACCTAAACATGAGAAGGAACTTCCTTACTTTGAGGGTGGCAGAGCACTGGAACAAGCTGCCCAGAGAGGCTGTGGAGTCTCCTTCTCTGGAGATATTCAAAACCCACCTGGATGCATTCCTGTGCAACCTGCTCTGGGTGAACCTGCTCTGGCACGGGGTTGGACTAGGTGATCTCCAGAGGTCCCTTCCAACCCCTGTCATTCTGTGATTCTGTGACTGTCTTGGTGGCTTCCACGAGACTCAGGCCACTTTGTTGACCTCTCTCTTGTCCTGGCAGCCCAGAACAGGAGACAGGATCCAGCTGTGGCCAAGAATATTCAGTTCCCTCCAGCTGCCAGTTATGCTCTTATTAAATGTAGCCCAATGCATGGCAGGCCTTCGTTGCTGCAAAGAGCGAGCTGTCAACTCACATTCAACTTGCTATCCACCAGGTCCTCAGGCTCTCCTCTGAAGGGCCACCAGTTGGTACTGATGTACAGGGATTTTCTTTCTCGGTGAGAAAGACTCCACATTTTTCATAGCTAAAGCTCATGAGATTCCTCTTGGGCCATTAATGCTTGGCTTGCCAAGGTCCCTCTGAATGGCAGCCCTGTCCTCCAGCACATCATCCGCTCTCTCCAAGCTGCTGTCATCCACAAACTCGATGCGAGTGCATTCACCCCATCCACCTGGGTCACCAGTGATGACATTGCACAGCATTAGCCCAAGGACTGACCCCAGAGGAACACCACCAGTTAGATTCTGAACAGCTGACTAGGCTAACTGGGACTGGTTCTTTGGGTCCTCTTTCCTGCCCTTCGTGAAAAAGAGCATAACATCAACTTTTTTGCAGTTATCACAAATATCCCCCAGTCATCACAACCTTTCAAAGACGATATACAGAGAGGGGTCTTTCATAACACCAGCCAGCTCCACCACCACCCTCAGATACACAAGTCCATAGGTCTGGACAGGGTGTATGTCCAGTTTACCTAAGCAGTCACTTTCTTGAGCCTCCACTACCCCAGGCACTACCTCTCACCCATAAGTTCTTCTACTAGGTACACGGACTAAGAAGGAAGATTTAAATGAAATTATGGGTTTATCTCATTTCTTCGGAACTAAAGCTGGATTCCTCTTTCTATTAATTCAGAACTAATTACTTTGGGTTTCATAGAATAGCTCAGTTGGAAGGGACCTTGAAAGATCATCTGGTCCAACCTCTCGTGGGAGAGGAAGCGTAGATGAGAGCCTAATTTCCAAATATAAGAACGTACTAAATTCCTAATATGTTAGCACTGCTACAGCCACTTCAGCAATCTAACAGCTAATAATCAAAACTATTAACTTTCCTCCAAGCATCAATCTCTTCTCTACTTACTGCAAATGAAGACGAAATTTAGTTTCACAGAAGGTAGCTTAGCCATCTTATTTTCATTCCTGTGCAAAAATCCCTTTAACTGCTGTCCAAATCTTAACTCCAACATGAGCATTTAACCATGTTCCTGAATGCTTTTATGTAATGAGGTCAACCACTTCTTTACATTCTCAGCTTTGAGCCACTGAAAAAAAAAATCAATGAGTATCCCCTGATTTTTAATTTTCTTTTTCTTTTGATCATACTTATAAAAGCTGTAATTTGTATTGTACTGTCCTCTGAATTTTAAGAAAATGCTCATTCCTTTATCTTTTCCACACTAAATTACTATTGAAATAAAAGGTACCTCTGTCAGAAGTACCTTAGTTTGATGATTCTACCTAGCTTAAAAAAAAAAAGGAGAAAGAAAACTTTCTATTAATGATGGACTTTCTGGAATGTACCCATCAATTTGCAACATTTAAGAATGAGAACTGAAAACTTGATCCTAGCAGATCTCGTTTGTAATACCTATGCTTAGCTAAATGTAGAATCAAAAACTGCAGGACAGCAGTTAAATCATCCTCATAATCAAAAATAAACTAAAAGAGGAAACAGACAAAGTGTTTTCACTGATAAAACAAAAAATAGCATAAACAGCAAAAAGTATCACTGTGTTGGTTACAGAATTTCTTTTTACTCTTACAGCCTCATGCCAGAAGTTCCATAATGTCTTCAAATTATCATAATCTGGCACTTTGGCTGGAAAATACAGTCCCAGTCTCTCTTCAGTAAGCAAAAACTTAAGGTAAGAGTTGAGTAGATATTTCTTAAGGCAATTTTAACCGCAGTTAACAGTCCACTGCCTAGCTGCCCTGGTTTGTTGTCTGTTGGAATATGTGACAAAACAACACAGAGGCAACAAGAAGTAACCAGGGCACAGCAGCACAGGTCACTTCAGGCGATCTGGGGCTTGCTGATTTATACAGCACTCGTGAAACTACAGCCTCACATGTTATGAGTTACAAACATGGGTTTTCAGTGTTATTCTCTCTTTGCCAATTGAAATTATAGCTAAAATAGTCTCTTGCAACAGAAATATACAATAAAGGTGTAAGAGCAGCCATACTACGACAGACAGAAGATCCACCTGGCCTACTGTCTATCTGCACCTGCATCCCCATGATCCTGAAGGGCAGCAGTACACTAGCAACAAGCTTGGCTCAGCTCCATCTGGTATTCCCAGAGCTGAGCTCCGGTTGTCAGAGCAGCAATCAAACCACAGTGCGAAACAAACGCAGAGAAGGAAGAAACGGCTGCTGTAGAACAACAGAACTTGACACCCAAAAGGGATCAAAATAAACTGACCTATGATGAATACTGTGAAGGTAGAACAAGAAGCAGGAGGCAAGTTCACTGGTCTATAACATCACATACAACTTAGAATTGTCAAGTCAACTGTGAAATTTGTCTGTAAATCAGCATTCAAGTGAACTTCATTTCTACTTAAATATACGTAAGAATACACAGTCCCTTCTATTCTGTGGCAAATTAGCCTTCCTGAAAACATATGGTGAAGGTCCTTCAGCAGAAGGCTTCTGGAAACTGAACTAAGATCACACTATCTGAGTTCCCATACTCACATGTTCGTTCAGGCCGGATTTGCCTTTAACATGTCATATTTATTCACACGGCTGTTTCCATTCTTTGTTTTAGTTTCTATTAATTTACCTGATAAGACTGAAACCTGTATCAATCTGGTGGTGGTTCTTCCCAGGGAACGTTCGTAAAAATTGATATGGCATCTACCACTGGTTGCCATTTGGCTATGGTGCCTCTGAGTTACTTCAGGGCTCTAGAGTGATCACTGATCTTTGTAACTTTTCGTTTTGGGTTGCCCTCTTGTACCTTTCCTAATACAGAACTGTGGACGTGACATTCATAAACATGTCCAGACCCAAGAGTCCGACGTCAGCTGTTCAAGTACCCTGCACAAAGATGCCTCCCAATAGTTTGCAAGAGTCAGAACTTGTGCAGGTGCTACAAGCTCTTTACACTTCTGGAAACCACCATGAGAACAACGGGACAGTTCAGACCAGGTGCCAGAACAGCGCAGCCCCACAGGAAGGAAGCTTCCCTATGCCCTCACAAGGGGCAAGTTCAGGAAGACATTGATCCCAGAACATGGGGGTGGCAGGATGTGATGGGGCACCCATGATCTCCAGAAATCTCCTCTTCTCTGTCTCCAGCATTGATATGAACACAGCAAAGGGCACGGAGCCATGTATGAGCCCTTCTAGGGTACGAATGGCTCCATGGGGCCACTCCAGCCCCACCAGCCCTGACTTCCCAGGAGGGTTAGTGGCCAAGCCAACAGCACCCACCCCACTCCAGGGCAGAGCGAGGCACAAAGGAAACAGGACAATTGCACACACACCTCCTCCCAGGAGGGGAGGAGGAATCAGGCCAGTTACAGCCACCCTTCTCCCAGGGGAGAGTGCAGGGGACGGAGAGGGATCAGGACAGTTACAGGCCCCCCTTTCTCCAGGGCAGGAGAAGGGGGGCTCAGGTTAGTTGCATCCCCCCTTTTTCTGGGGCAGAAGAATCAGCCCGTAACAGCCCTTTCCCGGGGCAGAAGGCCAGATCAGGCCAGTTTCCACACACACACACATACTACACACATACACACAGGCAGGGAAGGAGGAAGAGGAGCGAACCAGCCAGTCACACCCCCTTCCCCAAGGCCGGAGACGGGGTGAGGGGCTGCTCAGAGCTGCTACCGCCTCCCTGCCGCGTTGCCCCCAAAGGCCGCCTGCCCAAACCGCTCCGCAGACCCCCTACTCACAGGAACCTGCTCCTCCTCCTCCTCCTCTCCCGGCTCCATGGCAGCAGGCAGGCCGGCACACCGGCCGCCCCCTTCTCCTCACAGCAGCAGCCGCCCCGGGACCGCGGGCCAGCGCGAGCTCGCCCGCCCCGCCCTGCTGCGCACGCGCCGCCGCCCTGCCAACCCGCCCCGTCGTTAGGGACTCTCTCCCGCCCCGCGCATGCGCGGGCACCACCCCCTTCGCGCGCCGCGAGTGACCGTTGGAGGGCGGGGCGGGCGCCGCCGAGCGGCGGCTGAGGGAGCGCGCGCCGGCGTTTTGGCGCGCAGAGCGGCGGTGAGTGCCCGGATGAGAGCGCTCCCCACACAAACCAGCCTCCGGCTGCAACCCCTTCCCTCCCGGCTCTCAGAGCCGCCCGCTGGGTCAGAGTGAGCTGGAAGTGGGTGCACGCTGAGGGGAAATTTCTGTACGTGGGAGGTTTTTTAAGTGAGTGTGGTGGCTGCGTGCTTTTCCTTTGAGAGGGAACCGTTTCCCCTGCTCTTCGGTGCCAGTCCGCTTGTAGAGAGGCAATACATGATCACTGCAAGCTTTGGGACTCGGTGATGAGTGTACACTAATATCCGGCAGCAGACATTTTGAGACAGTGGAGGTGTTACCAGGGAATGAGGTGCAATTTCCTAGGTGGGATGTCTGTTCAGCTTACGCCAAGCTCTCTGCCCGGAGAGGTGGTCTCGCTGTGGTGGTCTGTCAGGGACCATCTTCCCAGTCAGGGTGAAGAACGTACAGGCATCAAGTTTGGGGGGAGATACTCTGCAAGGCCCCCTTTAGCCCTGGGTGATGGCAGGCTGCCCCCCAATTGTTCATTCCTTCCTTTTGGGAGCCACAAAAGAAAGAGAAGCTCCACGTTTCCCCTGGCGCAGCCATAACGCTCTCTCTGAGGCATTCAGTACAAGTACTGACTATAACAAGATTTTATGTTTCAGATGGTTGTCGGCAAGGGCAAAGAAGGAATTTCCCCTTAAAAGCACAGTGGTCCAGCTATATTTTATTCACTTACCCTTCCTCTAAAGCACCAAGAGCAGGTGACAGTTGAAGCCGGAGCAGCAGAAGATGCAGATCATTGACCTGACGCGGTACCGACAGTCCTTCCCCCACGGCTCGAGAGGTACGGAGGAGTGAGAGGCGTCTCCAGGGTCATTGACTGCAGCTTCACGATCCATGTTTCAGACAGAACATCATTTAATCTTTCATAAAGTTATTGAGCTCCTTCTCAAAAGCAATCAAGCTTTTCTGGTGTTGGTGTAAGCAATATATCCAGCTGTCCATATGAATATAGCTCCAGACTGTCCACCTCTCTGCATATAAGACAATAAATAACTGCACCAGTTTTCGTTCTTTACTGAGCAGAGGGAAGCTGAAGTAGACTGAAAAATAAAGGCGCCTCCATAACATTTTCTGTCTCCCGAGTTATTTATTCTCCTCATAGCAGTTATCTGCCGTGTATTCAACGTAACATCTCCCAAAAGGCAGTGTATGTTCATTTTTGTCTGCATTGATTCTGCGGTGAATTGGGTGTTATTTTTCAGCGCTTGATAAATCAGAACGCTAAAATACGTCAAGGCAAACATTCCTTAAAATAATTAAAATGCTGACAAGAAAATGCAGCTTTATATCCGAACCCATCTCCTATTACAAATGCAATTAAGTTTGCTGGTCTCAGCCTATCCTAGCCCTTGTTTATGCACATCCCCAAAAATCATCACCTAATAATTTACGAGTGAGGCTAAAGAAAATAACACGTATCAGCGTGCGTGCCTGAGGTGACTGGATGAGGAACAAAAAAGTAAATACTGCTGCGAGAAGCAGAGCTTTCGTACTTGCTTTTTGGGAATTACGAGGAACAGCCTGCTTGATTTCAGTGCCATTTTCCCCTAATAACAGCGCTGCAAGGGAGAGCAGAATTTAGCCCATACGTTGTAGCGCTAATAACAGTTCCAAATGTCATCTGCGAGGAAGCTTGCCATTTGCTTTTCTCTGCTGCAAGTGACTGAAGGGCTCCTCTTGTCATACAATACAGAAATTCTGTCATTCCCTTTATTTTTAGAAGAGCAATTCACAGGCAGAGAGGGGAGGAGGAAGGGTTTTCTGAATGTTTATCGCTTACACATCATACAGGAAGCTGTTCACATTCTTTATTAATTTTCTAACAATATCCAGAGACTTACTCAGTCGGAGATGTAATATGCTAAAATCCTTTCCAATAAAATGTCACTTGAAATGAAAATCGGAGAGGAATTTTAAAAAAGGCCATCGCTGTGGAAGATTATCAGGGAGAGCCATGACTGGCCAGCCCTGCCTGATTCAGCTTTCCCCAAAACTCTGTAAAGCCCAAGGGCTTTTAAGGGTGAAATAAAATGTATTAAAATACAGCGATTGATTAATGTGCTAATTCCAGAGGAGAATATAAAATGCAGGTGTCCCTCATGACTGCAAATATCTTGTAAAAAGGAATATTTAAAAATCAAGTCCTGACTTGTGCCAATGGCATGTTAACTGCAAAGCTTTTGACGTAGGAATTCATTCTACCTAGCGCAGAAGCACCCAGGCGGCAGAGGACTCTGGATGTGACCTCAGTGGAGGCGTTTAATAAAAGCAGATATACAGTACTGTGACTATTACGACCTGTTAATTAAGAGTCTCTGTCCCTTACCTCAACTGATGGTCCCAGGCAGTCTGAGAGTATAAAGTGATCTATGAATGGTTGTAATACCCTCAGCTACTGCACTATTTAACCAAACTCTTGGCACACCAGCGAAACACTAAACTGTTTTTGTAGTATTTTGCTGAAGATCTAATTGAGTTTTCAGGCTGTCGGATTTGGCTGCACTGTGGTAGTTGGAAACTCATAATTATTGGGAGCTGGTCAACAGGATTCTTTAGCTGGCTTGGAAAATCTCAGCTATTTTAGTGTTTACGTATTTCAGTATCAGGCAGCTCGAGAACACTTACACCTGATGGAGCTGGCTCCACTCTGTCTTTTCCCGGTTTGTAACTGAAAAAATTTATGTGGTTTAGTGGGAGACACCTAGGTAATCTCTACATCTAGCCTTGGTTAAAAAAAAGTGAGGGATAAAGCAAGTAAGTGAAGATAAATCGTGTCAGTGGGCAGAAGGGTGGGCAGCAAGGAGAAAGAAAGCGCTCATACATGAGCAGACCGATTAGGTAGGTGATTCAATTAGTGAAAGGACAGTGGGAGGGCTCCATTAAAAGAAGAGCTGAAATCTGTATGTATTAGTGCAAGTGAAGGAGTACAAACTGCGGATGCAGGACATGAAACCAGGTATTAGGGTAACGATAATAATAATGAGTTAGAGCTCATGACTAGAGCACAAGCACCAAAGAGTCGGTGCTGCTCGGGGAAGACGGAAATAAATGTATGAATGGGGAGGCTGCGCTACGTGCCGTCGTTTACGAGGCTGGAGAAATAGGAGCTGGAACGGGTGGAACAGAACCGGTGTAGGTCAACATGACTTTGAGGAAAGCTGGAAGAAGACTTTTCTCCTCGCTGTCTGCAGTAGCGCTAACAATCTGCCATAATTACTGAAAAACTGTCAGAGAAAGCAGGAGGGTTTATTAGCTGATTCTGTCTAAATCAGATTGAGGGATAAACAGAATCTGGGCTTAACTGCTGTTTCCGATCTCAAAAGAGCAAACCAGGATTAAACCAAGAAAACTCTTCAATGAGATAAAATGATCTGAGGAACTTGGGCCCAGCCAGCATCACTCCCCCAAACCTCAGGCACCTAACTGGGGTATGTAAGTCGGGACTAAGACGGTTGCCTCGCAGTCCCTAACGAGGTATAGGATCACAGAATGGTTCGGGTTGGAAGGTACCTTGAAGATCGTCTAGTCCAACCCCCCCACCACGGGCAGGGACACCTTCCACCAGACCAGGTTGCTCAAAGCCCCGTCCAATCTGGCCATGAACACTTCCAAGGATGGGGCATCCACAACTTCTCTGGGCGACCTGGTCCAGTGTCTCACCACCCTCATCTTAAAAAAATGATTCAGCATGCCTAAGATCCACTCTCTGAGGATACGTGGTTCCTTCCAGCAACCCCGGAAGGTTCCTAGGATAACTAAACACCTAAGTTAGGTACTTTGGTAAGATGCCCAAAATTAGGTTAAATAGACCCAAATTTTGAGGACCTGAACGTGGAGGAAGCTTGAAAATTCTTTCTGTCAGTGGTGCGTGAGTTGTTTAAAATTTTCTTCCATATACAGGAGGGAAAACCCTGCGTTAAAAGGCTCTGGACCTGGGTGAAAAACAACCTCGAAGAGGGTACTGGGAATAAACAGGGACCCTAAGAGAGCGATCAAGAGGACTCATCACCAAAGAAAGCTATATCGTAGGGGTGAGAAAGCTTAGGATGCAATTAGGAGTGTGAAAGGGTAAGCTGGGATGAGAAAAGGAACTCCAATGCCTTCCTCCCAAAGAGGGGGTAATGCTGAGCCCCCGATTTCAAGCCAAAGGAGAACATTTTAATCAACCTTTCTCCAGTGACCCAAAGTAGGCTGACATCAAGTGTGCTGTTTATTGACATCCCAACCGACAAGCAGACAGTGCCGCTCCTGCAAGTATCGCAATCACAGATGCAGGACTGGTGTCTTGACTCACATCTTATGCAATCCTTCTCCTCACCAGGAAGCGAGAAAAAACCTATTAAATCTGCCCACACAGCGTCTCTAATGCCTGAGCTGAAAGTGGTAGGAAATTATGATAGATGCACGGAGCCCTTCCCCAGGTTTCAGGCAAATCAGGGGAAAGTTCCTTCGGAAAAATGTACAACTAATTATGGATTTTCCAGCTGCGATAATGTTTGGAGGTCTAAGTCTTTCTTTAATTAAATCAGAGGTTTACAACTGAACGCTTCCATTTCTGGTAGGAGTCTGTGGGGAGTAGCCTTTGAATTGGTAGATCAGCTGCCTGAATAAACCACTTGTCAAGCTAAAATGTTACGTTCTTTGAGTTATGTGCTAAGTTTAAACAAGAAAATAAATAAGTGAATTTGGTGGGGATGAAAAATGACAAACTGGCAGTGCTGGAAACTGGAGTCTTTCTTTTACCCACAGGATCCGAACTGCTCCTGCAGTATCCTTTCTCTCTGTGCCATTCCATCAGCGTGCTTCTGCTCTGACAGCAGAATCGTTTGCGCTCCATCACCCATTCAGACCTTGCTTTCTGTGCTGCACGGGGCTGCCAGAAATACATTCATTTCTACTAAGTGTATTGGTGGCTTTTAGACACTTCGGACCTGGTTTTGCCAGGGCTACCTAGTTCTTCAGACTGATCTCCCTGATAAAATCTGCAGCATCAGGGCTCTGAGGCTGTGCCAGTGGAAGCCAAGACATCTGTTTTATGCTTGAAATATTGAGGAGTCTATTTATGTTTTCAGTCTGTCTTCTTCAGTAGCAGACTCCCGAGTCCATCCACCACACCACCTTGGCATCCGGAGTATCTGAATTACAGACCAAGGGTGAAGTTCAGCTGACAGATGACTTAAACCTGAGTTTAAGTCTCTACACAGAGGTTTCTACACGTGAATTGTGTGTTTAAACCCCTCTACAATCAGGGGCAATGCAGGATGGGATCCAGTTGCCTAAAAACAGCACCTAGTTCAGTCAGAGGTGCTTCCACACCTGCCTGGAGCTGGTGGGGGGAAGGCCCTCACCCTTCTGCAATAGCAGCTTTCAGTGATTGCTGAGGCATTCAGCTGCCAAAATGTGGGTATCTACTCTGGGGTCAGTTGAATCACTCCTACACTTCACTGGGCTCAACTCCTGCTGCCTACCCACAGACATCTAGTGCCGCCTGAGATGTAGCAGAGTGCCCAAGACATCCCTGCAGAGCTGATAAATCCGACACCAGACGTATGGGAGACCTGTGCCTTTATGGAAAGGGAGATGTGATACCGCTGGGCATGTCAAGTTGCACTTGATGCCTATGTTTGGGCAATGGAATTGATCCTCAGATTTTAATTGACTGTAAAGGGAGCTTAGACACCTCATTCAGATGCAGGTGTTCACATGTTCACATGTTCCTCTTTCAGGAGCCCCAGTCTTGTACTTGCAACTCTTTGTCAACTTTCACACTCTGGAGAGGAGCCGCTCACTCAATACTCTCCACACACTTTTTCTCTGATGGCATTTTCTGAAGCAACCTGCTCTCTTTCAGCATTGACCATAAACCCATAGTCAGTTTTCCCGTGATGTCCAGATGACCAGTATTGATTAATTGTCTTCTGTGCTCAGCCATCTATCTTGTGTCTGCTCTTCAGCCCCTTCTACCTTTGACTCTTCTGCCCTTCTTGCCCGCTGCAAGGTTGCCCAGTGTTAGCTCATCCCTGATAGCAGTTCTCTGCTCCTGTGTTCAGACTGCAGAGTGGTTGGGCTGGGTAGGCAGCATGGCAGTTATCTAAAGTTATATTCCTATAGTACAGACTTCTAATCTGAACTTAGGTGTGTAAGATCCCTTTATAATCCGTGGGGAAAAATCATACTCTTTTAGGGCATGAGTCAGCTGATCTGTTTTAGATCTCTATTTTAGGATGACATGAAGCATGCCCTCAAAGTTTCTGTTCTTCTGTGTTTGACTTTAAAGGGAACCCAGGGTGACTTGCTCCAATGGAGATATCTGTGCTATGAAAGTCTATCTTTGGTCCGATGAATCGCAACAACGAAGGGCAAGGGTGACTTCATCCATTATATATTCATTCTTTTGAGTGGATTCACTCAATCTCGAGTTCTGCTACCTGGCTAATACACTGTTAGACTCTTGCACTGTTCACTTCTTGAGGTTCCCTTTCTTTGCTCTGCTTCTCTCCCAGGACAGGATCTTGCCTAATACTTCCAAGAGTTTATGGACAAGACATACTGTCACCCTTCCCTACCTCTGTGCTTCCCTGCTCTCATTCTGCCTTTCATTCTTCTCCTCCATGGTCATCAATGCAGGAGCTTCTTGATCATCCCCACAATTGCCGCAAATCTCTCACACTATCTCACTTCCATCCCATCCCTACTCTCTCCTTACACCCTCATTCTTGACTGCTAATTTCTCCTCACAGTACAGTCACATTTTAGGTTCTGTCATCTCCAAATCTCTCACTCTGAAACCCATTTGCCACCTCCGTTCCTGCCCCACCTTGCCTTCTCTCTCCACATCTAAGCTCATTGAACACACTGAGCAATTGCTGCCACAGATTCATAGAATAGTTCGGGGCTGGAAGGGACTTAGCAGATCCGACTAGATCAGGTTGCTCAGGACTTTGTCCAGTTCTGACTATCTCCAAGGATGGACATACCAAACCTACCTTGGATTCTTCCAGTGTCCATCCCTTTCAATATCTAAGAAATTCTCATTTCAGAGTCACTCATGACTTCTTTAAAGTTAAATCTCAAAACCAAGACTTCATCCTCACCTTCCCTGACCTGTCAATCAGTTCCAGAAGTTACGCTGATCTTCTTGAAGTCTTGTCCTTCTCTGGCATCTTCCTATTTCTCCAGTTGATCCTTCAGTATGGAATTTGGAGAATATTTATCTTCTCGCTCCCAGGCTCCCTGTGTAGGCCTCACGGGGCTCTATACGCTGTGTGCCGTATGGTCTCCTTGTTGCGTCTCCTCTGGGAGAATCTCATAGACACAAACCCAGGTACTGCCTCTGTGATAGCGACTCGCAGCCCTTTACTCCACCTGCGCTGCTCAGCCTGGAGCAGAAGCCCAGCCTGTGTTTGCTATCCTCATATCATGGAGGTCAGTTCAAGCTCTGAATGGTTTCTGCCAGCCCTCCTCTACTTTTCTTAGCAGACTATCACTCAGACCTTTCATTTGGGCCCCACCTTTGACTTGGGTCTTCCTGTCCGCCCCTTCGCTCAAGCTGTCTAAATGTCTCTGACTCGTTCCACCTGAAGGCTCTGAGATGCAGTCACCCACACCCAGCCATCTCCCATCCCAAATGCTGCGATATCCCTGGATACCTCTGGACTTCACAGCCTAACCCCACCTGTACTTACCCAAGGGGCGGCTGCAAAACCTTAACATTGTGCTTCTGATGCCCTGCGTCCTCTGGCTCCCTCCTCCCCGTTGCCTCCAACTCGAAGGCTTGCTCTTCATTTTTAAGGTCTTTTTTACTTACTCTCAGCGCATCCCTCGCCTTTCATCAGCATCAGGAAGCCAGCTCTCTCTGCCAGCGGTGCCAGCCTTCGTTACCTCCGTGCTAGCGTGCAGACAAGCACCTTCTCGCTCTTTCCCATGCCACTCCCTGCATTTTGCTGCCATTCCTGCAAAAAGCTGCCTAAACAGACCACTGGGGTGCTGAGCTGACTTCCCGTCATGCTGGCTGACATTGTATCATTGTTTTCTTGCTTTCCTCCATCTGTCTGTTTCCATCTGTTATATCTTGCCTTATCCTTAGACCGTAGCCTTTGCGAGACAGAGACTGTCCTTTTTATTTCTGTGTCTGTGCAGCTTGTGGTACAGCGTGGCCCTTGTCGGTGAGTAGGGCTGAAAGACACTTGAATGATAAACACTCAATAAAATAATAGTTTATTTTATTGAACCCACAGCCATGGGTGCCTAGCCTTCGACGCTCACGAGAAAGAAGAGAGGCCTTGAATTTGTACAAGACTTGGCCTCTATTCCCCAAATCCTCTTCAGGGGTAACGGGAGACTACCTCAGTTTTAACTGTCTGATAGTCCTTAAATTACTTATGCTATAATTATAAACCTCCAAAGTAAAACTAATAACATGCGACTGTAGTTCATTTTCAGACTTGGCTAAGAAAAGGCTGTAACCAGACTGAGCAATTTTAATTTAAGCAAATTAAGGAATTAAATTTAGCACGGTAACTAAAATCCTACGAATCATAAACCATCACCCCATGTTAACTGCACAATCATCTTCGCATAGTTTGATATTACCAAACATCCTTATTTCTTGGTTTCTGACCAGTCTAAAATCATCGTTACAGTATTAGTCATGCAGTGAATGTCTGGGAACTTACAATTCTTAACATTTTGTGTCTTTCTTACTTCATGGAAGAGGGTGGTTTTTTTTTTTTATTACTTTACTATTAAAGTACAGTACAGTACTATTTTTGGATAGAAACCTTTAAAATTAACTGAGTTTCTATACTTTGTACAAATAAGAGACCTACATGACAAACTGTCTATTTAAATGCTTCTTCTTCAATTTAATATTGAGTACCAGAAGCAGTAAAAGATTTTGCTCTTAATCATATTAATGAACTTGATTATTTTAGGAATACATGCTGCCAAGCAGGTTATCTATTTTAGAATGTAATAGCATCATAAATTAAATGTAGCAATTAGAAGAAAATGTGTAGCAAATAACAGAGATATGAAAGTTTTCACAGGTGGGATGGCTGGGCAGGGGGAGAAGACTATGAAGGCAGTTTAGTCCCAAGTATGTGTTTTATAGGATCCAGTTGTCCCAGCTGGTCATTCCCAGTACAGTCAAGAAGGAAACGGGATTTCCTTGAAGAGATATTAGGATTATGTTATCAGTAGATGTTTTCCACATGCCCCCCCCCCCCCTTTTCTTTTTTGGCTTAATATATACCCCAGAAACTTTGCAGTTTCTGGATACAGCATCACTCTGGGGAAATGCCCAGGTTGCCCAGAGAAGCTGTGGATGCCCCCTCCACGGAAGCGTTCAAGGCCAGGTTGGATGAGGGTTTGAGCAACCTGGTCTAGCGGAAGGTGTCCCTGCCCATGGCAGCGGGGTTGGAACTAGATGATCTTCGGAGGTCCCTTCCAACCCAAACCATTCTGTGATTCTATGATTCTATTATTCTAAATCTAATAATAAAAAGAAATACTTCTGTCTTGTCGTTTTAGAAGCCCCAGACAGAAAGTGCTAGGCACTGTCCAAGTCCAGAAAGGAGATCTTTGCTACATAGAGCTACCCGCCAAAGACTGAGACAAGAAGTAATTACCAAAACTGCACTGTGGTGGGGAATGTCATCTCTTCGGGGGCTTTGGCTATTGAAAAGTCCCGTGAACCTTTACTTCAGCACTGACCTACTGGACATAGCTGCTGCTGCAGTTCCCATTGTGAGAGCAGTTGTGAGCTCTTCCTAAGTATCCGCCAAAATTCTGCCCCCAACTCCTCTTTGCAATGGGTCGCCTGTGCATTGGAGACAACAGGTTCTCATGGAGGATAGAGCAGAGCACGAGGACTTGGAGCCTCATCTGTGCTGCTTCCCATTGTACATAAGCCTGCCTTGAAGACACACGCCAATCAGTAGCTCTCTGGAAGGAGAGCTTATGTGATAGGGCCATTAACTTCCCAACCTCTTGAGAAGATAAGAGGGAAAATTATCCTTCGCCGTCACAGCAGTTTGCCAGTTCTAATGAAGAACAGTTACTGCTGGGGAATAGTAAATGTTTCCCATTGGCAGGTTTCCTTCTCGCAGCCCACAGCTCCCCGTGAGGGTGGCAGCCACTTGCTTTGCCTAAGCTGAGAGCCAGCCTTGGTGAGGGAAATGATATTCAGGTCTCAGCTATCGTCGGTTCTAAATCATTTGTGCCCGTTTCAACCCACAGATGGATCCTGGTTAGTTTTACAACATGGTCTCTTTGCTGCCTGGGAAGAGCTGGCTTACTCATCTGTGCCATTGAGAGCCATCCGGTGATGCAACGTTCAATACGCTGTCCATTTAGACGGTGTTAGGACTGCCAGGCTAGAGCTGAAGGGTGATAAAAGAAAGATGAGATGAAATGAAATGAAAGATGATTGATAAAAATATAATTCCGCTGATAATTCCATCCGTCAGTCTAATAACTTGCTCGCAATGTTTTTTTAATAATAATAACTTGTGCTTACATAACAGCTCCTATATGTGGCTTTTTAAGCACTTCGTAAGTATTAATTAAAGCCCAAAACAGCCGTGTGAGGCAGGTGGGAATTCACATCGAGGATCGCTATCATCACTCCCTCATTCCACAGGCGGAGCAGTTGGCAGAGCTGGCTACAGGCTTCGTAGCGCTGCAGGCAAAATTCAGTTTGCTCTGAACAAACTAGTTCCCCTCCGTGGTATGCAGAGACGCGGGCATGGAGCAAGGTCAGATCAGCAGGCAGGAAGGTTTGGGCCACCTCCTGCCAGCACTACTTGGTTCAGACTGCAGATCCAGCAGTCCCTGGGGGGGACTCTCTGCTGTCGTGAGCCAGCGTAACCTGGGCAGAGCTGTGGTCGCTGCTGTGACGTTCAGAATTGTCTTCACCTTGCTCGAAGCTCAGCTTCTGCTGCTCTAGGTAACCACCTGCTTTGTCTGTGTCTAAAGACAGTGCTGGCAACTGGGAAGAAGTGCTGGGTAATAAATCTGTAATCAACCCAGAAAAAGAGTGGTGTCTCTTCATACACATCCCTGAGTTACAGATAACCTTCCTCCCAACTGCTGTCCTCCGGAGTAGACAAAGAAAACGCAACTGGCCCTGAAGGTGGGTGCTTAGACAATCAGTTCTCTGTAACTGCTATGCATTTGAAGCCAAGTCCTGTAAATCCTCACTTTAGTCCCTGGACTCCCTGTGATGACTTAGAAATCGCAATATGTGGTGTTATCTGGATCAGTCCTTTATTTTTTTTTTTTGTTATTATTCTTGATATTGTTATTTGGGTCCTAGCTGTAGTCCAACAAAGAAATGGTTCCCCTTGGGCTTCAAGCTACAGAAACACAACTCCAAGGCATTTGGTCTAAGCTGAAAGAGAACAGGCACACAAGATGACCCCATTTTACTCGTCTACACATGGGTGCCCACTTGTACGACAGGCACCCAAGCTCCCATGTAGACAATGGAGATCAGGCAATGGAGCCTAGGGAGTGATTCACATCCCCTAAAATGGGTGCTTATATTTGCTGTGGTCTTCTTTATGCCATCTGAGCAGATCAGGTGTATGTGGGACCACAGACATAGACCCTGTTTATACCAGCATAGAACTTCATCTACTTATTTAAAAAAAAACGAATTTGTACTGGCCCTCTGCAGATTCTGTTTGCTGAACCAAATATCTACAGGGTGTTCTTTCTCAGGTTTTAAGCTGTAATTTTTAGTTGCAAAGACAAAATGGGAGCCCACAATGCAGCCTTAGGAGGGGCCACACACCCACTTATGTTGCAGAGGGTCATCAGCTCCTCATTTATATCCCTGAAAGCCCGGCACAGAGATTAAATGCGTAGCCCATCCCCACCTATTGACCCTCACTTCCCTGGTGAATCACTTTGTCCATGCTACTTCAACCTTTTCATGTTCTCCCCCGCTCCTTTCAATATAGAAACAAATCTAAAATGGTGTTTGATTTTAAAAGTGCATTTTATTCCCTTTCATGCCTGTTCGGATGTTGCCAGGCTGGTATTTCACACACGCGCGCATTGTCAGAGCCTGTTACCAAGAAAGCATGATGTTGACTTTTGTCTGGCAGGTCACTCCTAGTGTGGGGGTTTATGAATCAACACTTGAGAGGTGTAAGATGTCCATCCTAATTCCTTGAGCTATCTCAGACATCTATGAGCCTGGCTTCCTTGGAAACAAGGCTTCGGTGACGATGCATGCATCCGTCTGTCTGTTCATCTTCCTAATTTTAAAGGAATAAAGTAATAACTGGCTGGTAGCCATTGGGCAGCTTCAACCAAATGTTGTGAATGTCCCAAGCATGGAAGGATTTTTATGCAGTCTGTTAATTAGAGCCTTAGGAGACACCAGGGGACCCAATTAAGAGCTACAGCTCTGTGGGACATCAGGCTTCACTGGTTCTACTTATCACTGCCCACCTTGTTCACTTACATGGTTCATCACGCTTTGTGGGCAAAGCTCACCATGTGCGGAGGCCTCGCTTTCCCAGTATTATACTCAAGTCAAACCTGAGTTAACTTGAGTTACCTGTCAGGCAAAGAAGTCAAGCAACACTCTGTGCCCCGCCGTAGCTCGCTCTCTCCCATCTGCAGCCAGCACACGTTTGTCTATGCTTAATGTTAGGCATTGGGCAAACCCCTCTCCAGAAAGAGCCTCTGCAGCTTTGGGAAGGACTGTGCTCCAGTTCACGCTCTCCAAGCAGAGTATGAGGCCAAATAGCCAGCTGCCTCCCCAGCAGATACCCCAAACAGAGCTCATCCCAAGCTGGAACAGGCGTTCAGCCCAAGCTACAGCAGCTTGAAAGAGGAGGTGGGAGATCTTGGCGTGCATAAGGCTAGTTTTGAGCCTGCTTCAGCATCTGGGGCAGAGGGTTTGGTGACCTACAGTTGCCTGTCAGATCTAAGAGGGCAGTGCCTGCTTGTGGATTTGGGTTCAGAAATGCTGGGCTGAGGATGCAGGGTAACCCGTGTGAGGGCACTGATGTGTGGAGCAAGGCACATTTCTCTTTACCAGCTTGCCTTCGTTAGAGATGCTCTTCCTCTGAGCTCAAACACGGGCTACCACCCTGTCCCGTCCATGACCTGCCTGTAGTGGCTCTACTCTGATCTTCCAGAGTCGTCTTTATTTGAGAAGCTACCCCTTCCACCTCCATCTCCTTCTCAGCTTCTCTTCCATTACATTACCCTTTTCCCTATTTGGTTTTCGTTTCTCCTTGACATGCCCACGGTATGCCAACACTAACTTCTTGATCTTTCACAGTGACTAACGCTTCCGTTTTGCCAACCGTTCTGAATCATTCTGGCTGGTTCAGCACATATTCACAGAACTGACACACATCATTATTCTTGGGCGCAAAGTTATATGAAGGAACTGCATCCCCTCAGGTTGCTTTTCTAGTTGCTGTTTTTGGCTACAGGATCACCCGGAATTTGCATGCAAAGAAAATATGGTAGTCTATGTGGGGAGTGTGTGTGTGTGTGTATGTTACAGTTTTCAGTAGTTTTATCAGCATGATTTCTATATCTTTCCATCTGTGAAGCAAGATGCCCTTGGCTTATATGTTTGTCATCCACTCTACTAGGATTTTAGAAACTCCTTTGAAAATCTGTGCAACCCAAGTTCAAGATTTTCTGTTGCAAAACAAAGCCTGCCGTGGCTAACCGCAAGACCTCTAGAAGACCCTGGAATCCGACTTCCTCAGAAAGAGAAGACAGCTGCTTTTTGGGTTCATTCACTACTGAAATGGAGTTCAATCATAAAGGCCAAAACATCCATGGTTTTGACCTTGGGGCAGGGCAATCCTCAGGAAGCAAGAGACAAGACTCCGCACAGTGCAGACAAGTAGTAAGTGCACTTGTGTTATGTCATTTTGCCAAGGACAGTCTTGTCAGTACAGAAGCCAAATGTTTAACTGAAATGAAGTTGCATGGATGCAAAGCTAAAGAAGCTGTTGCTGTAGACTGCGTATACAGTCCGCTGCCGGTTCCTCTTGCTCCAGCTGCTCTGCTCATTAAGGCAGCCCGGCTTTTCCCATTTCCAATGCCTGCTTTCAGTTGCTCAGAACTTTTTCCAAACTGTAGTTGTTTGGACAAGAATTTTCTGGGACAAATGTCTCTCTCCAGCTGAGGTTTTGTGTAAAGTTTCAGATGAAACAGTTCTGTGGTTTTCAGGAATGAGAAGAGGAGAAAAATATGTTGTTTTGCCAAATTAGAAAATGTTTTGGAGTGTTAAAAAAAATGTCTTATAAAGTGATGAAGGAGATACCTATCCCAAGAGAATCCACCTGAACATGCTTAGATAAACACTTTTGAAAAATCTGGGTTCTTTCCTTGTGTTCAATGAGATTTATGGCAAATTTGCAGGCACATTCTGTGAACGGAGATGAGTCTATCTCAGCCCTCCACGGCTCCTAAATGTGAGCAGCATGTGTTCTGCTGCCTGCTCCTACAGCACATGAGACGTATGTAAGGAATATAGGATCTCAGGAGAACTTTCTTGGCCAGTGCCAAGTATGATATGGGCAAGAGCTGACATGAATAGCAGGAGTCAGTCTGCCTCTCCCCAAGGCACCACAGAGGGCTGAGGTACGTGTCTCTCATTTAGGAGGACCAAAGAGGTAGGGAGATTGGGAGAAAGGAAAGAGAGAGGGAAGACGAGGTGGGCAGAAATGGAGTGAGTAACAGAAGAGACTGGGGCAGGGATCAGGAGCTTAAACCTTGGCATTTGGTGTCCTGACAGGGTGCCCTGCTTGAGCTCCACCTGCCACTCCAGGAGGGCGCAGGTCTTCTGCAGACCATCCGTCATTTCTGGAGATGTCAGGGGACACCACCAATGACTCCAGATGCTGACGTTTGGGCAGCTCATTCCTTCCCCAGGAGCAAAGAGCTCAGGTGGATGAGGCAGAAAGGAGGTACGCCTCACCCTTGACGTAGATCCTTTTGGGACTGGGACCTCAAAGCATGCTCTACCAGTTTTGACATGGTCTCATGTCACCCTGCAAAGGAGCTCAGAGGCAACCTTACTTCTGGCGTTCCCAGTTTGGGACAACCTGTTCTCCAAGGTCGTGTGCTGTGCATGCTGTAGGCAGATGGTGTTTGCATTGCTGGAGGAAATATCTCTGTGAATGGTGCAATAACAGGATTGGAAGCACTTAATGTACACATTGCCTAATTTTCCTTCCAAACTACCCTGATCTAACAAGCGCTGGGGGTAATAATGAAATGCAAATACAGACATTCTGGCAAAGAGCATGATAGGATTTTGAACATCACCGGGGAGTTAAAGCCTCAGCTTTTGGTCTTCTCTGGAAGAGTAATTCAACACCAGCCAATTTCATGAGTCAGCTCCTCGGTTAGTGTCAATCGGTTGGCTCCGGTGACTGGCTTGGCCCTGTGATTCAATGGAAATCGAAATGTAATGCCTGTTTTTCATGAACTTAAACATGACAAAGGGGAAGTGAAACCTGACAGTCGGAAACAAACATTCCAGGCTCAGTTCAGGCAAGAGCCTGACATTTGCAAAACAGCGCGGGATTTTATTTAACACATCAGAGAAGTATCAAATACTATTAATCACCTTATTCCGTGACTACAGAGGAAGCTGGAGCAATGAGAGCTTATAATCACCAAAGAGAAGGAGGAGAAAGTGCCGAACCACCGTTTCTGATGTAATGAACCTTCAAAGCGTTTCACCACGGGAAAGTCACAGCAGTGCCAACGAAACGTGGCCTCAGTTCATCTCCTGGAAACAACAGACATGTTTCTTCCTCTGAAACCTTTGAGCTTCCAGTGCTTTGTGGTTTTTAGACCTTTTACTATCACTGTTTGAATCTGAAGTCTAAAAAGAGGGGAAAAAAATAGAAGAAAATGGCATGTGGAAGTTAAAAAATATTAGCACATTCTGTACCAAAACTGGTTGCATTTCAGAGCTAAAAGTAAATACTTGTGATCATATTCAGACCCTGAGGACAGCTGGATTATGCCTAGGACAAATCAGGAAATGGGTATTTCCTGAGAAATCAGCTTTATTTATTTCATCAGGAGAGGAGGAAAGGAAAATTCAGACCAAACAGTCCTAAAACAAACAAAACTGTATATAGCATCAAATCTCTCTGTATGCATAAAGTCCGAGGTAGGGCGGAAGCCTACCAGAAGTGTTGGTACCCTTGAAGTCAACAGCAAAATTCCCACCGGCAGGTTCCTACAGAAGCCAGCTCTCACTCCTCAAGTCCTTTTAGTTACAGCTCTGCAGGTGACTGCCTGCATGCATGACCTTGGGCAGAGGATTTTTCACCTCGTAGTCCCTTCTAAAACACTTCTCAAGCATTAATGAAGTAAATCTCCCAACGTTCCTCTACATCGGGTCATTATTGTTATGATGGCAAATCCACCCCCAGCCTCTGGGCTGGCAATCGCTCCATCCTCTCTATGTTACAGTTTCCCAGCCTGGTCTCAAAGGGAGTGCGGGGCTGTAGCTCTGCTCTTTCCTCCTGCTTGGTTTTATTAACGCAGGAAAAAACAATCACATAAATCTCCCTGGTTTTGGCTCCTCTCTGAGTTAGCACAGGTTGGGAGCTGGGCCAGGGACCGTTCCCAGGAGGCAGCTTGCAGGAAGCCCCCCTGTTTTGAGGGGTAAGGAGTTTATTAACCAGCTGGGCTCAGTGCCCAAGTTCCCATGCACGTTTAATTCAGTAATGTGTGGCATGCGAGTCATCTCCAGAGTCCCCGAGCCTCAGCCAGTCAGACTGGGTAACCTCATGGCTGTGGAGCACCTCCATGCATTTCCTCTCTATAGGTGACCATGGCATGGAGGGGAGGGATGGAGGATGATGTATAACCAGGTCTTTTCCCATCAGGGAGCTGAGGCATGATCAAGGCTCAAAATAAACCTAGTCTAATTAGCAGAGACTGAAAGGTTGCAGAGGGAGTGGGGTCCTGACCTGCTGGGAGAGGGATGCACCCCCGTTAACTTTGGGCAATTAAATGTTTGATTGGGAGCTCAAATCTCACTATTCAGCTGGTAGGAAAAGCTGCTCATTCCAGCTGGCAATTCAAAGTGCCCAAATTTGCAACTGAACTCACTGGATTTTTTTTTTTTTATCATGGGATCCTGATCCCCCCCCAACATCTAAAATGAGTAGTCAGAGCTCACTGCAGCTCAGCATCCTTTCTGGTGTGCCCAGGCTCAGGGGATGAAGAGGAGAAGAGGGGCAGGTCAGTGCACGCCCAGGGTGCACCTTGATATGGAGCTGGGATGGACCCAGACAGTGGGAGGGACCGGACTCGGGACTTCCAGGGGATTTCCCAGTTAGAATATAGTCTTGGTTAGGCGTGTAGGTACCATCTAACCTAGATTCTTGCAATCACAGCGGTCAGAGACAAGTGTGAGCACTGCCTCGAGACCTGAAAGCAGAAAGCAAATTTAAAAAAAAAGAATAAATCAAAACTTTTTCTCTATATATAGGTTTAGCAATCTGGGGAGTAACCTTTGTGCTTCCCGAACACTTTGGGTCCGCAGTTCTGACTACCTCCTCGTATCTGGGTATTTTCCCTGGCTGTATGGGAAGGGAATGTTTCTTTTTCACAGAAACTCATTGATTTGGTGATTTTTCTTGGGCAGAGGTTTAAAGGGCCAACACTGAAGGAGGTGATCCAGCTTTAGAAATGTCTCCACTCAGGAACATCGCTTTTTATTTTTGTTTATCTATTGCCCCACAATTCCTTGAAGCAGACTCAGCTCCTTCTTCTGCTTATTTTTAGTTGTGAACTGGAGCAGTGAAGGAGAAATCAGTGCGAGCTGAGCACGCATCTGTCATCACTAGCTGTCACAACACCAGAGACACTGTGTCCATCCCTTGCCTTGCATCCGGCAGCATCTCCAGCGATTACATCCCACTTTCCTTTAAAAAAAAAGAAGAGAGCTCAAACGAAGAAGTTTACAACATCAACAGGCTAGAGCATTATTCCTGCCATCGTTAAATTGGCATCAGGTTCTCTTGTCAGGGGTTTCTATGGAGACATTGCACTGTCCTGGCAGGCAGTTTATGCTTCATGGCAGTTATATTTATGTGTATTTGTCAGTGAGCCAGAGTGGGCCAAGCCCTGCTCTGTCCATTTGGAGTAATGCAGGATTCCCACTGGCAGATCTGGGCACCGAGCAAGGAGGCATGCCGTTATTTTCTACTAACACTTTCTTGTGGGGTTTCTTTAATTCTTTGCAGCTCTTGGCCAAGTGTTCTGCAAAAAGAGCAGAATCCTGGAAGAAGAGCTGGCTGCAAACCTGTCCCATAGCGGAGTTACGTTTGGTCGCGGGCTGGATGCATTGGGGCTGTGGGAATAAGGGGTGCCACAGAGCCCGCAGCACTGGATGAGTTGTTTAGGATGGTTGGACACATCCCGTAGACTGCAAGTGGGATGTCCCTGCTCCAGGACAACCTGTGTGCTTTGTGAATGGCACGCTCCGTTAGTGACTACCTGCAAACCACCGTGTTATATCCCTATTTTAGATCACTAGTAATTTTTCAACTTCTGCGCTTATTTATAGCCGGATGTAAACTGCGTAACTGATGCTAACGGCTGTAGTCATTAACTGAGGTGGACCTCCACGCAAATAAGCTGCCATAAACTAGTCCCAGGGGACAAGCTTCAGGGGATGATGGGAACAGGGCGAGCATCGGGGAAGGCTTGGGGGCCAGGAGAGAGCTGAAGGCCAAAGTAGAGAGTTAAGACAAGAGGAGACTTGTTCATCATCTGAACCTGCAGAGTAAGGAGTGTCCTGGGGCCACCGTTAAATGGACCACTCTGGTCCCTGCATCTTCTGGACAGAGGCCGTGAGAGTATTTACTGATATAAATTTATGAGTGCACAGGACTGACAGCTGCTGTCTTCTTCCGTCTGTCCATCTCCCCACACCACTGCTGACAAATGCAAAGCCCTTCTTCCAGAAGAGAGGAATGAGCAGGGAATGGAGGCAAGATGGATGCGAGCCAAGGAGTCGGGGGACATCCGTCAGGAGCACGACCAGTGGGCAAATACAATATTCAGAGTCCAGGACGTGAGACATCTTGCAAGAAGCTCTCCATGATATCCTCATCCTGCAGGCTTCTGCATCGAGGTGGGACATTCAGCATTGCTCGAATCCCTCTTCCACCAGATGAAATGAAAAGACCCTTCTGTTAACTTCAGAGAGGAGCTGAAATCAAAGGCCTGAACACCCTCGGAGGACCCCTGTGAAACTATCTCGAGCTGCTTCCTATTTCTGACTCTCAGGCTACACCAGTAAATACTCTCGCTGATGCGTGGCATCGTGATGATTCATATGTTTATAGGAAAGTTTCAACCCCTGTCCCTCACTTTCCAGCTCAGACTAGCGCTCGTATACAGCTTCCTCACCACGTTATTTAATGATCTGTTCCCAGCTCCAGCTGATCCTAGTAAAAAGGTGATGTATGGCCCAGAAAGCATGGGCCAGCCATTGGCATGGTGTTCTCATCTGTGCTCTACACCCATAAATTTCCAGGTTCCCCTGGAAGGAACTGCTCTGGCCTGTACCCTGTGCCCGAGGCTCTGCTCTGAGCCTGGTCGAGAGATGATGCATTGATTCTTTCCCGTACTGGGCTCATGCAGAAACACTGTTGAGCCAGCTGCGTGTTTGAGTGCAAATACAGCCAGGCACGATGCAGCCAGTTTATTCCCCTCAACACACTCTGGTACATCTTAGCCACAGTAGTCCACATTGTTCCCTGAAGGACAAACCTTGGATTGGAGAATTATCCTCTCCTCAGGAACAAACAGGACTCAAACGCATTGCCAGACTGAACGATACACCAAAGTCCAGATGCTGCCAAGTGTGCGACCTCAGCAGGAGATGTTGGACTGTCACGAAACAACCCAGGAAGGTTTCCTTACTCCTGCACCACAGCAATGGGATGATGTCCTGGACCAGGAACATGGGGTTGGTCACTCTGAGTCAGGCTGAAGTCCAACCTAGCCACGTACTTCGTCCGTGACAGTGGCTGATGGATGCCTAGATGAAGGTAGAAGGGGGCATCCAACTGCACTCTTACCCCCTTGGTATGCCCTTCCAGGTTCTGGCAATCCATAGCAACTGGCTGCAAAATGCAGCTTAAGACATTTTTAAGAGTAGTTAAAACCAGCATTCTCCCATGGTATTTTGGGGTAGAAAATGCACTCTAGCATATACATTTTAGAGCGACACTTTTCCCATTTATGCCTTGGTTGGGCAGTCTGATTCCTGCAAGTGAGATGGCAAATTCTGCTCCTCTCATAGCTGAACTACATAATAGATAAAACTTGTATTAATTTACATACCATACTATATTTAATAGTTTTCCTAATTGTATGCCAAGAGACAAGAGCAGCTAATTTGAAGAGTTCCATGAATTTCCACATGCTTCTAACCTTTGGCATGAATATCATGAAGTTTTATTAACATAATTAATACTAATGGCAAAAAAAAGGACTGCTATCATTTCACTCTTGTATTTTGGATATGAGTCGAGATCACGATACTGTACCCACAAGCAACAAATCTGAACTTGATAGATGGATTTGCCTTCGTTAGCAGCTGACGGTGACAGCCTTTAAATTTACTTGGGAGGAAGAATTGATGGCATAGAAAGCTGATGTCGGGGGCTGGTGGTTCTATTTCATGGAGAGGAGAGTTAATAAATCTTCATGCTGCTCTGATTAATGATTCTGGAGAGCATCTTACTCCGGATTCTTGGAAACTTTCCTGAAAAGGAGCAGTGAGCTGGTCAAGGAAGCAAATAACACTCACAAATGAAAAGCTGTCAGATAAATTTGTCTCCGAGCAGGCACTGGACCAGGTGTGTCCCCCCCCCTCTTTGCAATCAGAGGCGTAAGTCATTGAGCATGGTTCATGGCCACAATTTGCAGTAGGTCGTTAGAAAAATAACACGGGCTGCAGGGAGCATGGATTTAGCTTCAATCTCTGCAACAGGCTCTCTGCCACATCCTTGGTCGCACCGGTGGGTACAAAAACAGCCCTTTCAACTCCGAGTCTCTCAGGGAAGCCCCCTCCCGTTCCCAGGGTCAATCCCAGTTCCCAGTAATCCCTGTGGGCATTAGGAAACTGGGTCTCAAAACCAGCCGGGTGCCCAGGGAAGGAGGGATGGGTGGGGAGGCAAAGCAACCTCGAGGCTTTCTTCCTTTCCCTGGGCAAGGAAACGCGCTCCTCCCTCTCCAGCCAGCTTAGCTTTCCTTACTCGCCCCTCTCAAATGGGATTTTAGTCTAATGTTTGTTAATGAACGCCTTTATCTGACTGCAAGGCTGCTCTCTTTCGGGTTGATGACACTGACGTAAAGGGGCCAACATTTGTTTGCGTCTCATTCGGGACATGCGTCCCCGGCACACCTCCGCTGTATCGCTTGCGAAGCCGGAGCCTGGAGGCTGTTGGGTGCCGTGCGAGCCTCTGCTTGCCCTAACGAAACCTGCCCGGGCTGCGGGACCGCGGCGAGCCGAGCAGAAGGGGCCTAGGGAAGGCAAACAACCCTCTTTTGGTTTTCGTCTGCCGTGGGGACTGAGATGGCCTTGCAGCCTGATGAGGATAGAGCCTAACGGTGCTCAGGGCTCGTTTTGGGTCTCAAGGTCCTGTTCAAAGGTCCCTGGAAGCTAAAAAATAAAAGTCCAAGTGTTTTGCTTCAGAATTTTTCTAAATAAAACAGTCTAGTGGCTTGGTTTAAAGAATGCTTTATTTAAAAATACAGATAAATTCTTAGAGGTGATTAAAACCAGTGTGAAAACGAGTGGAGAAAGACTTATTTGGGGCTCAATGAATCAAACTGGAAGGCAGGCTTGCTTGGAGATGTTTGCAGCTTCCCAGTCAATACATCAAGGCAGACAGACTCTTAGGAAAAAACGTGAATTGGAAAAGAAGTTGAGAAAATTGTCTCCTCCTGCTTTATTACTTTATTACAGCCAAATTATTGTGTTCCTGACAGCCCCAGCCTCAGCCCCTTGCTTATACTGAGCCCAATTAATCTTCCTGCCCCTGACCAATGCATGCAAAAGCACATGCTAAAAATATTGTGATTAGGACGCGTGATGAAAGAGAGAATAGAAATACCACTTCTGCTCTCCACCGGCTTCTCCAAGAGCTCGCAGCGTTAGCACTTTGCCTTCAGTATTGGGTTTGATTTTATTATTCGGGGGGCAAGGGGGAGCAGGAGATGAGATTATTTCTGACTATAGCCTATTTTTAGGAGGCCATGCGATCGCGAGCGCTGCAGCGACCTCTCCGCTTTGGCAAGCTGCTCTGCCATCCCCGTATGCAGTCGCTCCCAGGCTGTAACTCCCCTCGGCTAAACTGCAGGTAGCAGCCAAATTTGAGGGATTTTACCCCAAAGCTCAGCTGCTTGTGATAAAAAAGCAAGGATGCAGGAGAAGCGGTCTGTAAATTTTAAGGGCAGGAAGAGGTGTTATCGCCAGCCGAGCGCCCGGAGAATATGGTGATGTGCAGCAACATAAAACCTGGAGCGAGATAGCCATCCGCCCTGACCTCCCGCTGTGCCCAGGCTCTGAAATTCCAGCCAGCAATTCCTCCCTCGTGCTCGGTAATTAAAAAAAAAAAGCTCCTTTTGGCAGGCATTTCATAGAGCCTCACGTGCTGCTTAAATCTGCTGAGGCAGCCGGGGCATGCCTGAGGAAAGATGCTCTTCGGCAAAGGTCCTCAGAGCATCGCTTCGCTGCCGCCCCAGGGCTGGCAGCAGGGCCGGGGGGTGGTGGTGATCTCCTTCTCGACCTCTCCGGGTTGTCCCTTCTGTCACACGAGCATCCTCTCCACGGCGCCAGGAATAGGTACGCAGCGGAGAGGGCACGGCTGGTCGCGTGCCAGTTGCCATGGCAATGCAGAGTGATGTATTCTAGAAGTTTTCCTGGAAGGGGAGATGGTTGTAGTGATCTGAGGGGGAGATGGAGGATGAAGAGATGAGATCCAGCGGCTGAGCGGTGACCCATCGACGTGCCATCTCCAGTGGCTGTCCCAGGAGAAATCTCTGCTCTTTTGCATCGTGCCATCAACCCCTCCGTGAAGTCCGTTGCCAGCTTCAAGATTTTGGGATGCCGCTCCCTTCTGCATCTCAGAGGCCTGGCGGAGGGAGGTTTGGGGTGATTTATAAAAGAATCTGGGCTTTGTGGTTGGCTTTTGGTGTGGTTTTTGGTGGGGTGGTTTAAAGGAGATGCTCTGTGTCCAGAAGATGGACGTCACGAAAGGTAATTCAGGGGTTTGCGTGGAGCAGTGGGTTGCTACCGGCAGCTCCCGTGCACCCAAACGGCATCTTGCAAACCATGTTAGTGCTTGCCCCTAGCACCATGGGGGGAAGCAACAGCCCTTCCCGGAGGATTTCTTTAAAATACCCAATTCCATCTGCTGCTCAGCCCCATCTGCAGAGCAAACCTGAACAACAAGCAGAAAATCCATGGGACGCCGTTGGCCATGAGAGATGGAAATGCTGGGGAACAAGGGGAGGCAGGCAGTGCTGCAGGGTTGTTGTCTTTTCCCCAGCTTCCAGGAAAAAAACACTTTTGAATCACAGAAGCATCTTCTTGAGTATTGAGGACCAGTGGCTCAGAATCAACAGAGCCACTTTCTCGCCCATGAGAGAAGCTCTTGGAAGGGGTTAGCATTACCGGCAGGGAAATTCCCAGCTGTACCCATCACCACAGAAAGGTTTTGATCACCAGGAGGAGGAAATTCGTCACCCCGTGTGAGCAGCCGGCAGATTTATCGCACACACACCCGTTTGCTCGGAGGCTCTTCTGAAGCTGCAAGAGTGGAGGTGGTGGGCACACTCCAAACAAACAGAAAGAGATTTCTTCACCTAAAACTTAGCTCATCTCACAGCGCAGAGGATTCTAAGGATTCAAAAAGGAATCAGACAGTGGAAAAATGCACTGAGGACTATTAAATATAGGGCATCAGGTCAAATGCAGAAGATACATGAGCCGTGAATACTTGGGGCTTGAAGAAGACACATGGAAATTACAATTTTCCCTAGATATGTCGGCTTTGGGCACATGGGCCCAAGTTTGGCTGCCAAAGTAGTATTGCCATAAACCAATGCTCAGCCCATCCCTTTGGAAAAATGAATTCCATCCTCAGATCAGTGCTCTCGATCTCTGCCCTTGCCAGCTGCTCTGGAACTGTCCCCTCTTGCCCAGCCTTCGTGCTGCGATGGGGAAACCTTCCCCCAGCTCCTTGCTGGCTCGTGGCAAGGCAAGGCAGGAGGACGAGGATGTTTTGCCTCCTTTCCACAGCAGCCTCTCCTTTAGGCAAGGCTGGGAGTCCCAGGAGCATCCAACCTTGCCCCAAAATCTCCCCAGACTATAGGGTAGACCACAGACCAAGCCCCCAAAGATGAAAGCCAGGGGGAAAACATGGGACAAAGCCAAGAATTAATGCTTGATTTCCATGCAATAACCCCAACTGGGAGTGCGGACTGGGAAACTCGGGGGGGGAAGGAAGGCTGATAGGCCATTGCAATGCGGTGTGGTGGGACGGTCAGCAGAAAGGTGGGACCCTGGGACCAAGCTGGCTCCCAGCTCTGCAGGGGAAACATCTGGGTGGATCAGCAGGAGCCAGCAAGGAGCTCACCAAGCAAGCGCTCGCCCTGGCTGGCAGAGGCAGGCAGGCGCCCGGGGACGGTGGCTTGTGCCAGCCGGTTCCAGATGGCAGGTGACTGGGGGAGTCCCGGGCTGGCAGCCTGCGCGCTGCGGCACGCTTGGAGGGCTGCAGTCCTGGGCGAGCTTGGGGCTGAGCAACCTGCACCCTGCCAGAAAGCTCAGAGACGCCTTTTGGGCTCCCAACATTGCCAGAGCAAAACTGCTCCTTCCTTTGGGGTCGTCATTCGCTGCCTCAAGGATGCTCCCACTGCACGGAGGGAGCATCGATGGAGCAGGAGCCCAAAGCCCTTCTGCTTGGGTGAACCTTTGCTGCGAGGTGCCCTGTGGACACAAACAGGGCGGCCACAGTGGCTTTCCGAGCCGCTTCAGCTCTTAAAGAAGACCTTAAGCAAAGCTTCCCGCAGCATCTCAGGGACCAGAGAAAGAGAGAGAGGGCCCAAAAACCAGGTCAGAGCCTGAGCTCCGGTACCTCCCCGGGGTGCCCGCCTGCGGCAGGGGGGACCTGGCCACTGCACGGATTTCCTCCCTGTATTTTTATGACGACACATTTCACCCCAGGAAGGCTATCCCGCCTCCTCGCCAGCCAAGTGCCCCTTCTGGGAAGGGAAATGCTGTGCCAGTACCCGGTCCAGGAGCTTGGCTTTGGTCGTGGTCACGTTTTCCCATTACCTCATGCGTCGTGTCACCTCCGCAGTCGGAGCTAACACAGCCACACTCCTCCCGTGGAAACTGCCATCCAAGAGGGTCACTTGAGATTGTTTTTTTAATATAAGTGGGTCTCTATTCATCTCAAGCTTAAAAGAAAAAAGCATTCAACCAGAGGAACAGGATGTAATAGACAGTACCTATACAGCCATCCCTGTATAGTCGGCAGCGCTTTCCCAGGCAGACAAGGCATATATAAACCACGTGATAATTGTTTATTTTCTTGTCTGGGGAACTGAAATGTCGCCACTATTTTAGGATCATCTCTGAGGGTGAAGAGAGGTTTACGAGAGTTGCCTCTGCCCCGCGACAGTAGCAGGGGACCTTCCCACGGCACGTTAGGCTGGCGTGGTATAAAAGGTGGGACAGTTTTTTCCATCTCCGGGAGAAAAGGAGAGCTGCTTTTCCTGGCAGCTGTTGTCCCAGGCATGTGCACGGCAGCAGGCGAGAGAGAGGATCTGGACTTCAGCTCAGAGACCGGAGGCCCTGCACATCCTAAAGCCTGACATCCCGGTTAAAATGTGGCACAGCCAAATAAAATAAGAGCAACCAAGGTCTGATGGGTCCATCTAACGCATCCAAGGAGAGGTGAAGAAGAGAGCAAGGACCCCGAGGTCCATCCCATGGTCATATCCCACCGGCATCCAGCAGATTCCCTAAGCAGCAGGTTGGGGTTGTGTTTAGTAGCCACAGATGGACTATTTTGAACCTGTTTATCATCTTGGTCCCCACAATCTCCTGAAGCACTGAGCTGCAGTTTCGCCGAGCACTGCAGGGCTAAGTATTGCCTTTGGTTTGCCCAAAACCCACTTTCTGGCCATTGCACTGGGCTCCCCCCAGCTCCTGTGAGATGAGAAACGGTGAATAATTGGATCCCACTCACCATTTCCACACTCCGATGATTTTCTGGATCTGTCTCCATCCCCTCTTTTATTTCCAACCTGAACCTTACAGCTCATTCCCTGACACTCCCTGAATCACCAGTCAGGCTTAATGCTTCTTTGCACCTCTTCGCCAGCGATCTCGGTGCCTTTTGCAGAGGCAACGATGAACAGCCTGCCCCCAACGTGGGGAAGCGCTGCTAGACACATTTCAGAGTGATTTGCTTCAAGGTAACGCAGTGAGTCATTGCTGGAGCCAGGAATAGCACCGGAGCAGGGCCCCGCTTCAGTCGCTGTGCCCTGGCTCGAGCATCGTTTGGCCCCGTGGACGTGGATGTGGGTGCTGCGGCACATCCCCAACGGACCCAGCCCACCAGCAAGGGCTGTAAGCACATGGAGGCAGGGAAAACACGCAGGTAGTGGTGCCAGGGAGAGGTCCCCTCCTCGTTTCTAGCTCCTTTGCATCTCACAGCTTTCTCCTGCAGACCCTGTTGCGGAGGTAACCTCATCGGCCGCCTTGCACTCAGAAATGGCTGGTTTGTACCTGTAAATATTTTTATACATGTGTTTTACAGTGGGCTCTGAACCCAACAGCCACATTGCCCAGAGAGAACCTTCCCCTTCCTATCCAAACTGCCTGGGCTGGATGCCGGTGGTGAGCCACTCCCCAGAGCATCACCGCTTATCCAGGATCAGCTCTGAATCAATGTTGGAAATTTGGAAATCACCAAACAACTGAGTGGGGAAAGCAACAGCCTCCAGCCTTGCTTCGCTGGAGGCTTCACCCCACCGCAGCGGCTGGGGGGGTCAGGAGGATGCTCAGGGCACCGTGGCAGCGTGGAAGCGCTGCCGGGATCCTTCCGAATCACTGCTTGTGTCGGGTCCGCTCTTAAAACATCCCCCTTCGACGAGCCGGTGGGATTTGCAGTATGGATCTGCCCTCTCCCAGCCCAAATCCATGCCTATCGGCCTGGGTGGGAGCCATGAACTCGGATGACTGAAACGCGGCGAGGGAGCTGGCCGCAGCTTTTGCCTTCTCTTTTTGGCCACTTGCTCGATCGCAGGAGGAGCCGGCATCCACTTCACGGCTCCAAATCAAAGCGAATACGAAATGCCAAGAGAAAGTATTGCAAAATCAGGCACGGAAAGGGGGGGGGGGGGAACAGCAAACCCGGCACCTTTCACGCTTCTAGAAGGAACAAGAGCAACAAAAGGCATTCACAGGGAAAAAATAGCATAAGGGGAATAAGAGCCTGGGGAGATGTAAATCTGGAAGAACAGCAGCCCACGATGGGAGGGGAGCCAAAGCCCCAGTGCATTGCTGCGGTGCAAGGGCTGGATCCGGCGGGGTCCCCAGCACCCCCCTCCCCTCCCCAGCCGTGGGATCTGCCGGGGCAAAGCGGAACCTGGAGGAAAGCAAAGGCTGCGGGCACAGGCGTGTGTGCACATGCAGGTGCATGGGGGTGCTGGTGCAGGAGGTGTGATGGGGGGATGCGGGCAGGGGTGCGGGGGGGGGGGGGTGCTGTGCATACACACAGAGCAGCAGCCGCGGGCCCTGCAGCGATTTGTTAAAAATATCGCGATTATTAGTGAAAAAGAGAGAGATGGAAGGAAAAAACTAAAAAAACCGAGAAGCCACAGAGGGAGAGAAAAGGGGGAGGGGAGGGGAGGGGGAGGGGGAGGGAGGGGGCAGCGCGTCACGGGAGAGATTTCCTTATTGGGACTCCCTAGCCTACATCCTGAGTCCATATATGGGCATTTACGTCACGGCAGCCTCACTGGGGACTCCAGAAATGGCTGCGGCGGAAGGTCGGAGCAGCCCCCCAGCAGCTATAAAGGGGGCGGCGGGGAGGGAGAGCCGGGCGTCCGCTCGGGCTGCCGCCGCTGCCGGCCCCTGCCTGCACCCCCTCCCCCGGGACCTGCCCACCCCCCCCCGGGCACAGCACCCTCCCGGCACCCAGCCCCAGCACCCCCCGGCTCGCCCCAAGCACCCCGCAGCATCCCCCGGGCGGTCCCCGGCACCTACACCGAGCATCCCCCCGGCTCGCCCCGGGCACCCCGCAGCATCCCCCCCGGCTCGCCCCGAGCATCCCCCCCGCTCGCCCCGAGCATCCCCCGGCTCGCCCCAGCCCGGCCCCGCCGCTCCGGCCCTCTGCCTTCAGGGGAGATGCTCAACGTTATGGATTTCTCCTGCCCGGATCCGCTTTACTCCAAGTACGAGGAGAGCTGCGAGATGAAAACCGGGGAGCTGCAGGGCTTGGGGCAGCCTGAGCAGCAACTTCTGGCGGAGGCTGATTTCCTCGGAGGTAAGGGCAAGGGGGGGAGCCGGGCAGGGATGAGGGACCCCGCTGGGAGTGATAGCTCCAGCCGGGAATCGGGCATCTCCCCCTCCTCTGCCCCCAGCCTGCTCCCAGCCCCTGGCTGTGGGTTCAACAGTCCCCCGCTAGCCCAGGGTGGGGGTCCCGGGGGTCCTGCTGGGGAAGGGGGGTGAAGCCCAGAGCTCCCTGTGCGGTTGCGGGGACCCAGCTAGTACGGGGACCTCGCAGTGACGCAACATCAGCCTCCCGCTGTTCCCCTGTATCCCGCCCCCCCCCATCCCCGTATCCCTCCATCACTCTAACCGCCGTCCCCTCTGCACCCCCAGGTGAGCTGCTGGGCGCCCCGATGAACGGTGGGGCGGTGGATTACTCCCTCCCGGGCAGCCAGCCCTCCCCTTCGCTCAGCTACACCGGCAGCTTCTTCATCAAGGCGGTACCGGAGCATCCCCAGGACCAGGAATCCCTCTTCAACCTGATGTCGGGGATCCTGGGCATCTCCCCCTTCGCCTCCTCCGAGGGCCACCAAAGGCACCTGGATGCTCTTTACCCCTGTCCCGAGGTGGCTCAGAGCCAGCTGGACCTTTACGCCGCCTGCCAGCCCGAAATGAATGGATCCACCCAAGCCCCCTTCCCGGAGCAGGGCTACGGTGGCTTCCCCGCGGCGGAGGGTGCTCAGCCCCTCCAGGCACAACCCGCCTTAGGAAACACCTCGCAGTGCTTCTTCCAGCCCAAGCTCCTGGACAACAAGCAGGACATCAAGCTGCCCGCTGCTTCCCCACCCCTGGACAAATTTAAAGCCTCCTGCGCCCAGTGGGAGCCCGTCACCCAGCATCAGGCCTACTTGCCCACCGGCTACCATTCTCCCGAAGCCTTCCCGGCTGGGGAGAGCGGCCAGGGGCTGTTCCACCCGCTGGGCTCTAAGATGGAGAGCGTCTTGTCCGTCAGCTGCCAGTCGGAGCTCGGCAGCCTGGCGGAGGATGCTGCCTGCTTCGGCACCCATCTGGGCTTCGGCTGCGAGCCAGAAAACTTCCCGGCCCGCGGGGACTTTGCCGACACCAAGATCCACAACCTCCCTCCTCCGTTAATGCCAGAGTTTGACGCCTCCTTGACCCAGCCTGAAGTCCTGCCGGGTCTGATGAGCTCTACCGAGCTCCTCCATCCTCACCCCTCGCCCTCTGTCCCCCCCACGGACTTTTTGGGCCACCCCACCTCTTCCTCCATCCCTTCCCTGCTGCCCACCAACCCTCCCGCCTTGGCCGAGCCCAAGAAGAAGACCCGCCGGACCAAGTGCTCTTCCAAATGCTTCTGCCCGAAACCCCACGAGAAGGCTTTCGCCTGCCCGGTGGAAAACTGCATCCGGAGCTTCGCCCGCTCGGATGAGCTCAACAGGCACCTCCGCATCCATACGGGCCACAAACCCTTCCAGTGCCGCATCTGCCTGAGGAACTTCAGCCGCAGCGACCACCTCACCACCCACATCCGCACCCACACCGGCGAGAAGCCCTTCTCCTGCGACACCTGCGGCCGCCGCTTCGCCAGGAGCGACGAGAAGAAACGTCACAGCAAGGTCCACCTGAAGCAGAAAGCCCGGACGGAGGAGAAGCTCAAAGGTTTGGGGTTCTTCTCAGTGGGTCTCTCCTTCGGGACACTGTGAAGCCCCAACCTGAGCGCTGGGAGACGGCGTTTCCCGAGGTCCCCCGAGCATCTCACGGGAGAGCCGGGGTGGGAGTAACCTCCTGGGGTGACCCCGGAGAAGATGACGGCTGATCGGGCCGTGCCGGGGAGGAGAGGGGGTACGCGGGAGGCAGAGGCGATGCTGCGGCGCTGGACCCACTGGCTGCGGAAGAGGGATCTTGCAGCTCCGGCCACCCGGAGCCGTCTCCAAACTGCAGGAACTGAGTCGTTTTTACAGCTCCTGTTCCAAGGAGGGAAAAAAAACATGTACAGAAAGAAATCTCCACCAAGATGGGGTTTTTTTTATATACCCAAACCCACGGACATCCTGCGTTTGTAGCGACCTGACTGTGATTTCCCCTGCCAGCACTTTACGTGGAGCTCCCGACCGGTTATTTACCGGCCGCACGGTCGGGGGCTGCGGCTGCACCGGTCCCTTCTCCCGAAGGACAGAGATGCTGCCGGGCACTGGGCAACCGGTGCGTAACGGTCCCTTTGGAAAGGTGATGTCGTTATTATTACTATTTTCCTGTTTGTTTAAAAAAAAAAAAAAGAATCTATCAGGAATATTAGAAAATTGTGTCTATTTTTCTAATTAAAGATTTGAGCTGATCGACGACCTTGCTGGGGTTGCTCTCTGCCTTTCAATCCCGCGTAGCAGCCGACGCCAGTGGTATTTCTGTTGTGTTTTTGACCTCTGGCTGCCGCGTATGGGGAAAAAGGTGCTCAAATAATCAGCAGGGAGAGAAAAAGCAATCAGTGCAGCAGCAACCCTCCTCCCGAGCATCCCCAAATCCCCAGGGTGGGCGGCTCATCCCGGGAGAAGGGTCTTGTCCCAGGACAGAGCAGGGAAGGGATCCCTGCTCCCTGCTGGTGGGTCCCCCTCTGAAAAGGGGGATGTGGCTCCGGGGTTATTCCAGTGTGGCCAAGCCCTGGAAGGATCTGGCCCTACTTGGATCCAGAGCCGGTGGGTCCACTGTGGGGAGCCCCCACAGCCCTGCCGTGGGGTGTGGATGCCCCACGTGCCCTGGCAGGCTTCACCCACAAGAAACGGGGTGAAATACAGCTCCGCTCCCCATCTTTATCCTGGCATGTCCCCAGGGCTGGAGAAGATCCAGGCACCATCAGGCAGAGGCAGGCAGGATGCGGCCCCCTGCGAAGCCGGGGGGAGGCCGTTTGCTCCCTCCCTTTTGGTATTTTAAACGGCTGAGAAATGTCGGTTCCCTTCTCCTGGGACCAGACAGCAGTCCGATGGCTCAGGAGGAGATTTTGCAGCCTGGAAGGTGCTGCTGATAGCAAAGCCTCCCTCCTCTGGTGGTTAAAAATCAGCCAAAACCATATATTCCCAAAAATCTCATCCTTCTAACAGGAGATGCTCACTCGGATGGGGCACATCGGTCTTCGGTTTTAATTAATTGGGAGGAAAAGGTGCCTGCGGGAACGGAGGGAGCTGGGCAGTGGTGATGGGGTGGCACATCCCTGGCTCAGGGCTCGGCAGTCGTCATCGGTGCTCAGGCGTTTTGGGGATTATTGGCCTTTTCTTGTGGAGGGGAAACTGAGGCAGGGAAGGGGCACTGATCATGGCTGCAAATCTGCTCTCTCCAGCAGATTTTGTCCCCTCCCCCAGTGCCGGAGAAGGGGGATCTGCCCCCCCAGCTGTGTTACGGAGGAGGGAGGTCTCCCTCCCCAGGTTCCCTCATGTCCCCCAGCCCTTTGCCGACATGTGGGCTGGAGCATCCCGGGGTTAAACCCCGGTTATACCGTTATCCCAGCAAAATCCACTGCCCGGCACCAAGCTTGCCGTGGGGTGGGAGGAACCCGTGGAGATGGGGTGGGAAGCTGGGCAGGGGACGTGGGGTCCCTGAGGACTGCTGGCAGGGATGGGATGGGGCAAGGGGCCAGAAGGAAACCTGGTTGAGGGGGAAATCCTAAATGTCCCCTCGGACCTGTCCCTAAGAGCCCACACCTCTGATGGCACCCAAGGGTGCTCGCGCCTCTCGGGTGGGCACCCATTAGCCCCAAGCACTGCTGGCCCCAGCAGCTGAACCATCCCATGTGGGTGGGAGCCTGATCCCAAGCGAGGACCACTCCGTGGGATGCAGATGACCCCAGGCACCAGGAAAAACCCTTTCTCTTGGGGGACACCCCCAGATAGCGTTAATAAGGACCTCAGCACCCCAGTTTCCATCAGGAAGAGGCGTCTTTTGGGCATCTCTCGGTGGGACATCAGCTCTCGCCGGGCAGTGAACAGCCCTGCTTTCCCCCGCGCCGCTGGCCATGCATGATGCATGAGGCCTTTATTAATACCCCTCCAAAAGTGTATCTATTATTGATGCTGCGTCTGAAAGCTCTGCAGAGACACCCGGGCTCGAGCCTTCACCCTCTGCTCCCCTGGCCGGTGCTGCCGAGGAGGGTGGGAGGGAGGAGGGCACCCACCACGGCAGCTGGGTGCAGCTGCTTCTGGGGTGGGACGGGACCAAGCACGCACACTTGTGTTTTTAGGAGAGGAGAAGCGGTTGCAGCCCAAAACCTGGGACTACTCCGGGATGGGGACAACCATTCATCCCCAGGCTGGCAGCATCCTGGGCCTGACGCTGCCGTCTTCCCCCGCGTCCGCATCAGAGGCAAGAAAACCCGGCGGTGCTGGATGCCTTCCGCGCTGGGGACCAAGCTGGGGTGCTCGAGGACCAGGACAAAGCCAGGACAAAGCCAGGGCGATCAGGGATGGGACCAGGACCAAGCCAGGGATGAAACCAGGGTGTGCAGGGACTTACTGGGGACCAAGCCAGGGATGAAGCTGGGGTGCTCAGGGACCGTATCAGGACCAAGTTGGGGACCAAGCCAGGGTGCTCAGGGACTCAAGCAGGACCAAGCCAGGGATGAAGCCGGGGTGCTGAGGGACCATCTCAGCACCAAGCTGGGACCAAGCCAGGGTGATCAGGGACCATCTCAGGACCAAGCCAGGGATTAAGCCAGGGTGCTCAGGGACCAGATCAGGACCAAGCTGGGGACCAAGCCAGGGATGAAGCCGGGGTGCTCCGGGACTGCCTCAGGACCATGTTGGGGACCAAGCCAGGGATGAAGCTGGGGTGCTCTGGGACTGTCTCAGGACCACACTGGGGACCAAGCCAGGGATGAAGCTGGGGTGCTTAGGGACTGCATGAGGACCAAGCTGGGGTCTCTCCATCCCTGGGAGAGAGCCAGGGACCAAGCCAGGGTGCTCAGGGACCAGAGCAGCACCAAGCTGGGGTGCTCAGGGACTGTCTTAGGACCAAGCCAGGGTCCTTGCAACTGTGGGTCCAGCCCGGGATGGGAAGGAGCAATGCAGGCACCCAGGCTCGGCCACACACCCCACGCCGGCTGGGCTCCCCCAGGGGATGCTCTGGGGTGATCCCAGCCGGGACCCTGCCAGGGGCAGGGGCGTCACTGGGGGGGGGCAAGGGTGGGATTTGGGGGGCAGGGGAGATGCAGGATGAGGCCGGCGGGCTGCCGCATGGCAGCAAGGCCCGGCGGAGGGCCCGCGGTGTTCGTGGGGAGACAGGCAGAGGGAGCTGTGAAGGAGGAAAGCGGCAGAGAGAAACAGTCCGGGCTCAGGCTGCAAAGGAGGAGGAGGCGGCTGCTAGCGCTCGCCCTCCCTCCTTCCCTCCATCCCTCCATCCCTCCCTCCCTCGCCCCTGCCTTCGCCATGCGTACCCCTCCCTGAGCCCCGCCGCGCCCCGGGGACCCGCCGTCCCCAGGGTGCCCAGCAGCCCTCACCCTCCCGCCACCCCACCGGGGCCTTCGGCCTCTGCCCCCTTCCTCCTCCTCCTCCTCCCGCAGCCACCACCCTCCCTCCTTCCCCAGGGCCTGGCTGGCATGGAGGTGCTGGCCGCAGGGAGCCGGATGCTTCCCACTGCTCCTGCCTCCTCTCCGGGCTGCATCCCTCCTGCCCGGCATCCTTCCTCCCTGACAAAGCCCTGAGCCGCTCAGCAGCCGCCTCCTTTGTGCACCGGAGCGGGTGTGCGTGTTCCGTCACCCCACCGTAGCCCCCCGGTTCGCTCCGCTCGGCGGCGGGGACGGTGGCGGCCGGCGGGGAAGCGGGAGAGATGCTGCCCTCGCCGGAGGAGCCAAGCGCGGGAGGTCGGCAGCGAGAAGCAGGTATGGGGCGAAGCGGGATGCTGCGCTGGCAGGCAGTGGCTTATCCCCAGGCTGCTCCTCGCCCAGGGCCCCCCGGGAGCAGGGGGACGCAGCGGGGACAAAGCCACTGGCAGGAGGTGAGGAGCGACCCGCCGCTCCTTGCTGCAGGTGCTGGGGGGCTAGATGCACCCCGGCTTTTCATGCCCACCTCCCACAAGCCCCCTCTGCGCCTCATCCCCAGCCACCCTGACCCACCGCGGTGCCCCCACCCCGCTCCTTCCCACCCTGCTGCCATTGCAGCCCCAGCCAGGGAAGGATGGGGACCAGCGGGCACACGGCATCGGCAGCAGCCGCCACCCCGGCAGCGTCCGCCACCGCCACCCCTCTTCTCCATCCCCCCCCTTCCCTCTTCAGCCAGGCAGTGGAGATGCCTGCTGGTAATTTCTTGGGGGGGGGGGGGGGCAGGAAAAATGTTAAACAATGCAAAGAAAGGATCCATGATGAATCGCAGGTAGCGGCGCCGAAGCAGCCCAGGGATGGGTTTCACCCGCTGCTGCAATCTCCCGGCGGCCGGGAGCATTTCCCGGCTCCGGATGCCTGTGGGCTTTATTAGCATGACCGCCGTAGTAATGACTCCACTAATAATTTCCTTAAATCCTAGTCATTGCTGGGGGGGGTGGGAGGGAGGAGAGGTTTTGTGGTCAGGGTAGGACCTGCCCAGGACAGGGACTGGGCGATGTGTGCATTCGGACCCGCCTGGGCTGGATCCTGTCTTGGCTTATGGCTGGAAAATACGGAGAGAGGCTGATCGGGTACCCCAGGAGATGTGGGCAGGGATCCAGGCCTGAGATATCCGTGGCACGATGCTGTGGCCCCATCCCTACAGTGGAAAAGCGCTTTCTCATCCCATCGGCAGCAACCGAAGTTGCCGGCGGTGCTTTGTGTTCGCCAGGTTTCGGCCGGTGGTCTCCCAGGCGGGGTTAACGTGCGAGGGTGTGTTTTGTAACAACCCCAAAACACAGCCAGGCAGTTCCAGAAATCCTCCCAGCACATCTTATTTTTATGGTTTTTTGCACGGATTTCTTGCCTTTACTGATTTTTCCCTAAAAAATGGTTTCCCAAACCTTGTGGCCCGATTGTGCCCTCCGAGCGGGGTGCTGAGCCTCAGGGGATGCTACCCTGGGGGTGGGCTCACCAAGGCTGGCGGTTATGGGGTGCAGGGGGGCTCGGCGGTGTTTTAGGGTGGTGGGAAGAGCCCTTTGTGGGATATTGCAGAGGGATGAGCAAGGGATGCTCCCACCCACGGGTGCCCTCAGTGCTTTGGGGTGAAAGCATTGCAGCAATGCACCCCGATGTGTGCTTGTGCCTCCCAGGCTGGAGGGGACCACAGTGACCTCCCAGGCTGGATTTTTGCTGGCTTATCCCATTTCACAAGGGTGGGGTTTACCCCCCAATGTCTTGGAGGATTTTGTGAGTGGGGGATAAACCAGGTCCCCATGGGGACCCTCACTTGCCCAGGCATGGGAAGCCCCCATGTCCTCTGCATCGGACAGCGGGGGGGTCCCACAGCCCCGGAGGGGATCACTGATGAGAAGTCACTCTTGGAGATGAATCCTGCTGTGCGGCTGCACAGGCTGATCTAGTAGGAGTGGGTCACCCTTTGCTTGGAGAAGGTGGCTGCCAGGAACCCAGGCCCAGTGTCAGATGCAGGGATGCTCCTGCGGCCTGGAGACCCCTGACACTGCAGGGACTCGTTGCGTGGTGGTTGGGCAAGAAAGCACATGGGTCACCCCTCTCTGGCAAGTTCAGGGTGGATGGAGAGAGATTTTCCATGAGTTGTCCACCTTCCTGACAGCTGTACTCCTCCCAAATGACTGTCAACATTCCCAATGGTTGTGCACCTTCCCAAGGGGTGGGGGACCTTCCCAACGGTTATGGATCTTCCCAAGGGTCGCATACATTTCCAAGGGTTGTGCACCTTTCTAAGGGTTGTGGATCTTCCCAAGGGTTGTGGAGCTTCCAAGGGTTGTGGAGCTTCCTAAGGGTTGTGGAGGTTCCCAAAGGTTGTGGGTCTTCCCAAGGGTTGTACACCCTTCCAACGGTTGTGCATGAGTGGGAGTAGGATGGAGGCAGAGACGGGACCAAGAAGAAGGACCAAGGAGGGACTTCTGGGGACCTGCCATCCCTGTATCACTAACCTCCCTATCTCTTCCAGCGCCTGGCACTGGCCGATGCTGACGTACCCCCAGAACTGCCAGATCCCCCACTTCCATCCCAGGGCTCTAACCCCACCATGCCCCAGCAGAGCCGCGGCCCCACCGCCCGCGGTTCCCCAACCCATCCCATGTGCCACCGGTCCATCCATCCCGCGCCATGAGCGGGGCCCTGCGGTTCCCCTGCGTCGGGGCACGTAGCTGAGGGATGGCCTCGCTGGACCTGCCCTACCGGTGTCCGCGGTGTGGGGAGCACAAGCGCTTCCGCAGCCTCTCCTCGCTGCGGGCGCACCTGGAGTACAACCACACCTATGAGACCCTCTACGTCCTCTCCAAGACCAACAGCATCTGCGATGCTGCCGTCTTTCCCCTGGCCGCCGACGGGGCCTTGCTGACGCCAGCTGCCCGGCGGGACTACTTTGAGAGCACCTCCTTCCAAGGCAAGGACCAGCGCTTCTCCTGCGACCTCGTCCCCGCCGAGGAGCTGGAGCCGGCCCCGTCCTCCTCCCCTTCGCCCCGCTATGTCCACGAGATCGAGATCCCGCTGACAGAGATCTTCACCCGGGGCAAAGCCGTGGCACCGGCCCCCCCGCCGCCGGCCACTATGGACGCTGCCTACGAGGAAGGCTTGGCCCGCCTGAAGATCCGAGCCTTTGAGAAGTTGGAGGTGGACAAGCGGCTGGAGAAGCTGACGGAGGAGGTGGAGCAGAAGATCGCCTCGCAGGTGGGCCGGCTCCAGGTGGAGCTGGACCGCAAGAGCTCGGAGCTGGAGAAAGCCAAGCAGGAGAGCCTGCGGCTCAGTCGGGAGAAGCAGGAGCTGGAGGACCGGGCATCTGAACTGTCCCGCCAGGTGGATGTCAGCGTGGAGATGCTGGCCTCCCTCAAGCAGGACCTGGTGCAGAAGGAGCAGGAGCTCACCCGCAAGCAACAGTGAGTCCTTTGCCCCTCTCCCGGCTGCAGGGTGGGGGGAAATTGGTCCCTGGTGGCGAGCCCTGAGGAGCCCAACACCATCACCAAACCCTCAGACCAAGTGCTAGGGCACAATCCCCTTGGCAATGGCCAGTAGCATCATCTCTCATCAGGTTTTGCATCTTCTCCCACGCAGGCAGTGTCCACATAGACCTGAGCCTCTCTGTGACCAAGTTGGGTCACGTCATGCCAGACCTTGTCCCAGAGCCACCAGTGCCCCCAGGACATGGCCAGGCTGGAGATGCATGTGGCCATCCTGCTGGCCTGCCAAGGAACATGGTGGTGGCCATGTTGCTGCAGCCCACCTCTAGTGCCAAAGGGTGTCCCCGAAAACGAAGGCTGGGTTTTGGGTCTCCACAGCTGAATCTTCCAACCCTATACAACCTGAGCAATCCCATCGACCTGTCCCATGGTCATAAACATGAGAGGAGCCGCCTTGGCCATGCCTAATTCAGAGTTTTTCTCCCAGAAGGAGAGTGGTATCGCCCGAGCAGTGTGACCTCCATTTGCTGTTAGGACCGTGGCACTGTCATCCTCATTTTCATCCCATGTTCCTCACTCAACACCCCCTTCCCACCCCAGCGCTGCTCCTGAGTTTCCCTCCAGTCAAACATTGGGTTATTTTGCCCATCAGTGTTGCTCAAGCAAAGTAGATCTTGTTCCTCAGGAGTTACTTAGCAAAGCTGGAGGCCACCACGGGGTCCAGAAAGTCAGTGAGGAGCAGGTTAGTGGGGGACAGTCTTGGCTGTGCTGGGCTGGGAGCACTGGTGGGATTCCTCAAGGACTTGTCTTGATCCCCACCATCGTCAGCATGTTCATTGATGACTTTGACTCCAAAATAATGACTGTGGCTCAGAAACAAGGTTCACAGGATTTGCTGGTGGTGGGGATGGTCCTGGGGTGAGGAGTGGGATGGCACTGGGGCTGGATAAGGACAACACCTCTTGGTTTGGATTCATGTGTATGGGACAGGCAATGGGGAGGTTTGGGGGCTGCCATCAGCTGCCTCATGGATGTTCTCCAGGGGCATCTTGGAGATGCGTGGTGACAGGATGAGGGCCAACGGCGTGAACAAGTCTGGAGCAGGGCCTGGAGAGATGTGAGAGAGGGCAGACGGAGGGTGACCGATGGGTCAAACGTGTCTTGTTCAGCCCGTGGCAGAGCCTGGACACCGTTACCACCTAAGACCCCTGTTTTTATGCCCCAAAACTACCTCCTGGACCTCCCTTTCCTTAGAGGAACCCTCCTGCCCCTTGACCATCCCCATCGGTCCCCAAACTCCTCCAGCCAGAGCAACAAAATCACTTGCCAGGCTGCAGAGGAAGCACGTGAAGAGCTGATGACAAGAGGCAGTTTTTTTCCTAGATGTGGGGAAAACATTAGAAATAATTTTCATCGGCAAAGATGGTTTCACACTTCCCCAGAACAAAACATTGCCTGGGACATTTCCCAGACCTGCCAGTTCCAAAACACCATGAGGCCGTTGTCCCCATGGGAGGCTTTTTGCTCCTGGGCTCTGTTTGTTTTGCATAGGGTGTTTTTCCACCTGGTCCATGGGAATGAGAGATGCAGGTGATAACTATCAGCATCACCTTACATCCGCCCGTGCCAGCGCCCCATTTGCCTTCCAAATCTCCTGGGGGCCCTCACTAGGAGTCTTCCCAAATTGTTGCCAGGGAGCTCCCAAGCTCACCCTGCAAATGGCAGGTTTGGGGGCAATTAGTTGGTAATTAAATGGCAATTAATAACCAGCAACAGGAATTACATCGCTAAGGGCTGCGCCCTGCTTTTCCTTCGCGTTCCTGTGCAGATTGGTGTGGCCGGGTGTGCACGGCCGGGTGTGCACAAGACAGGCGTGCAGAGCTGTGTTTGTACATCTGCAGGGGTTCATGGATGCTGAGTGAAGGTGTGAGAGCGGTTGTGCACATGTGCGTGCGCACCGTCGACCGCGCGGGTGTGACGGGTGCTGGGTGTGCACACCACCGACCATACGTGTGTCTGGGGGGGGTGTGTGCATGTGCATGCTCGTGGTGCTGCCTGCATTGTGTCTGGCTGTGCGTGTGTGTCGGGGTGCACATCTGCATTTGTGTTTTCATGGTGCTTGTGCATGGGAGGGCGGCTCTGCGCGTGCGTGTGGTGCGCTTGTGGGTGCGCACGACGGCTGTGCGTGTGTGTGTGCCTGGGTCTACACGCGTGTGTTCACGGGGCACGTGCATTTGCAGGGGTGGAATGGCCGTGCCTGTTTTCAGGACGTGTGAGTGTTTTTGGGAAGCGGATGAGGTCAGTGGGTGCGTGTGCGCCTGGGCACACGCGTGTGCAGGGCAGGATGGGGCCACCTCGGGTCGCTGAGCTGCTGGCACTCCATCCCTGAGCTTGCTGCATTTCGGGCTGCCCTTAAGGTCTTTTGCTTCAGCCTGTCCCAAATGAGGCAGGGTACCACTGCCATCCTCCTCCATCATCCCGCCACACCATCATCATCCTCCTCCCTCCACTCCATCGCGCTCAGGGGACTGACCCCAGTCCTGGGAGCAATGTACATCCCAGCGAAGATGCTGGGGACGTCATCCCCCCAAAACAAGGTGGCCACATCCAGCCTGCATGCTGGGAGCATCCCCTGGTCCCTGCTCTGCCCCGAACCATGCCCAGGAGCCATCTGGGTTGGCACAGACCCACATCAGGCTGATGATGAACTGGTCCAGATGTGCACAAGCATGCCTGATGGCAGGCAGGGATGGAGGTGCTTAACAGGGACGGGTGGGAAAGATTTGGGGTGTCACCCGCTGGTCCTTCCATGCAGGGAGGTGCTGCAGATTGACCAGTTCCTGAAGGAGACGGCTGCCCGCGAGGCCAACGCCAAGGTCCGCCTCCAGCACTTCATCGAGGAGCTGCTGGACCGGGCGGACCGGGCTGAGAAGCAGCTCCAGATCATCAGCAGCAGCTGCGGCACCACCCCAAACGGCAGCCTGGGACGTTGCGGCACGCCGGGTGTCAAAGCCGCCGGCCGACCGGTACCTCCGCGGGCACAGGCACGGGCACCCCAGCGGCTTCGGGCACGCACCCATGTGGCTTCTCTGATGGCTGCAAAGGGTTGAGCGGGGAGGTGTAGGGACCCCCATCTCCTTCCCACGGGGAAATGGATAATCCTGGGTGGGGGGATCCCAAAGAGAAGTTGCTGCTTGGTGCGTCTGTGTTTCCGTGGCGAGTGTGGGCAAGGCACTGGGGCGATGCTGGAGATGCTCTTCTGCGTCCCACTTGGGCATGGCCTCACCCAAAAGGCAGCTGGCACTGGGTGGATTATCGGGGTCGTCTTCCTCGGCTGCACCAGCCACATTTTGGGTTTTGCCACATTGGCTCCTCTTGTCCCGTCTCCCCGCAGAGAGATCGGCACCCGGGACCAGGGGCAGCTGTGCATGGTCCTTATGGCGTGTCCAACCAACGCTCCTCCTCCAGCACTGGGTGAGTCCCCTATCCATGCTGCCTGTTTGGGATTTTAACTGGATGCTTGTTTTTTGGTGGGCGAGGGGCTGACGGGAAGAGGATGCACACCCTGGCGAGCGCTGAGGTTGGGCATCCCTGTTCCCCAGGGCCTCAAGCCGGGCGAAAGCCGTGTCGCAGAGCTCAGGCTGCTACGACAGCGACAGTGCAGAGCCATGCCCCACCGACGATACCGCCGACGGGCATCCCTACCTGGTGCGGGATGGTGCCCGGGGCTCGGGGCTGCGCCGGCAAGCCATCCAAAACTGGCACCGCCGGCCCTACCGCAACAGCACCGAGGGCGAGGAGGGCGACGTCTCCGACGTGGGCTCCCGCACCACCGAGTCGGAAGCCGAGGGCTGGGAGCCGGAGGCACCTGGATCCGCTGCATCCCGCCCCGGCGGCAGCTGCCGGCTGACGGGTGAGACCGGGCCGGGCTCTTCTGGTGGGGTGGGAGGACGGGGAGGCTGAAAGGTGGGGGACGGGGATGGCTCCTCAGCTCTGTGAGGAGCATCCCTTGCCCGCCGTCCTCCCCAGCCGCCAGTGGCAACTGACGATGGGTGTCCCACAGCCAGGACCGAGGGGGCCGGGGGCAAGGCGGGCCGGCTGGAGAGGGGCAGCCCGGGCCACTCCAGCGAGGTGATCAGCCCTGAGATCCTCAAGATGCGGGCGGCTCTTTTCTGCATCTTCACCTACCTGGACACCAAGACCCTGCTGCGGGCGGCCGAGGTGTGCAAGGACTGGAAGTTCGTGGCCCGGCACCCGGCCGTGTGGACGCGGGTGCTGCTGGAGAACGCCAGGGTGTCCTCCAAGGTACTGGGGATGGGGATGACACTGCCCGGGGCGAGACCTTTCTTCCAGAAAGGTGAAGCTGTGCAAGCATCTCGCTTGTGTTGATTGTCATGCCATTACAGTCATGGGAACACGGGTGCACAGAGCTGTGTGCCTGCACCAGCAGCTGGACGCATTGCACGTTCAGACGTGCATGTTTGTGGGTGTGAGCTCATGTGTGCAGGTGTTTTCACGTGCTTTTGTGGTCACATCTGTGACTGACTCTTGCGTGACCTCATATGTGCATTTTCCCATACTTATGGCATGTGTGTGTGCATGCAGAAATGCCTCTGTGTGTGCACATGTGTGTGCAGAGATCTGCCCAAAGACAGCTAAGGGTGGGTGGCGTGGGGGCACGCCAAGAGCATCCCCCTCGGTGACAGCCACCCGTGTCCCCCAGTTCCTGGCCATGCTGTCTCAGTGGTGCACCCAGATGCACTCCCTCACCCTCCAAAACCTCAAGCCACGCCAGCGAGGGAAGAAGGAGAGCAAGGAGGACTACATGAAGAGCACGCGGTGAGTCCCCGTGTCCTGGGCACCCTCCTCCCACAGCCAGAGCTGCTGGTCCTCAGGGATGATGATGCTCCATGAGCCTCAACGCCCCATTTCCACTGGTGGCCATTCATCGCACACCGGCTTCTGCTGTGGGTTTTGGGCATCCTGGAGCCACGGATCCCCATGGCACATGTCACCCTCCTGGGGTGGCCCTGGGATGGCTGTGGGGAGCGTGAGCATGGGCACCCATGCCTGACCCTGCCTCCGTCCCTGGCAGGGGCTGCCTGGAAGCTGGGCTGGAGTCCCTGCTGAAGGCGACGGGCAGCAACCTGCTCATCCTCCGCATCTCGCACTGCCCCAACGTGCTGACGGACCGCTCACTCTGGCTGGCCAGCTGCTACTGCCGGGCCCTGCAGGCTGTCACGTACCGGTAAGGATGGCCACCGGCTTCCCCGCCTTGGGGACTGTGTGGTTTCTTGGCTGGGAGAAGGTTGGGAACATCCATGGGATGTGCTGGGATTCCTCTGAGGCCCATCCCCATTCCTTGTCAGAACGCAGCCCATCTGGCCAGGTGCGAAGGACCCGCCTTTCCATGTCCCCAGCCCAGCAACAGCCCCGGTGTCCAGTGTCCCAGTGCAAGCTGTCCTTGCAACTCTCATCCTTTTCTGGCGTGTTCCATGCAGATGTTTCCCTTCCAGCTCCATTCCCACCGTCCTGTTACCAATCTCACCCTGTTGGAGGCGTGACCAGTGTCTTGGTATGGGGACGCTGCTTTATGTTAGAGAAGGATGAAGAAGAGGTGCGCCAACACCGGGGCCCAGCGAGGTCCCACCTGTCACTCCCTGATGAAGTCTTCTAATGGGGAGAAGAGACCTCAGGGTCCCTCTGTCCTGGGAGGGAGGAACAGCTCTGCCATGGGATTGCTAAGACCCAACTTGGAGACCTTGCCCGAGAGCAAGGACACAAGGCCCATGATGGTGTAGGTCCTGGAGAAGGTCACAGGTCCTGGAGGAGATCACTGACTGCTCCTTGTTCTTGGCCACCTTCCAAAAGCTGCCATGGAGACAGGATTTAGCTTTCCTACACTCTCAAGGAGGATGATCCTTGCTCCACTGCGCCCTGCAGATGACCACTTCAGCCTCTGCATCCCTTTCATCTGCAGCAGACGGATATCCTTGTCCAGCCCAGGATGGAGAATCCTTCGGGTGGGAAAGCACACCCAGCCAGCTCCTCCGTGTTGGACCAAGCAAGCTCAGACATGGCTCTGATCTGGGGATCCCACACCACGAGGCAGCCAGTGCTGCCGAGTTTAACCCAAAGACTCCTCCATCGGCCCTTCCAAGGGCGTTAGAGCAAGTCCAAGCGCTCCTGGCACATTGCTAACCTGTGACTCTGACTCATGCTCTAATTAACCCGCCGCGCTCGCAAGGGGCTTTTGGCAGGCATCTTCAGTGGAGACGTGTGAAATGCTCAAGATAACACCCATCACTTATTTTTAGGCTTGCCTGAAGTTTTGAAGTAGGTCATTTAGAGTTAGGAAGTGTGGCCTCAGTCTTCGGGAGGGAGCCCAGTGCAGTCAAGCAGCCAGGGGCCTCTGTCTGGGCTGGTAGCATCAGGATGACACTCTCTGACATCTCTCTTCCATTGACTCGATGCAGGGAGCCAACGGCATCAGCGAAAGCTCCTCTGAGCCAGTGGCACAAAAGTTGTGTGGCAGGCAGCGTGGCTGCGCCTGATCAGTGCCATGACTCATGATAAACCTACACCTCCACTATGCCCCTGCACAAATCCAGCAGCATCCCATGAGGTCTGTTTTGATACCTCCAAAAAGACCAAGGACGAGCCCACAGCAGACCTCTGCAGTGACATTTGGCCAACAGCCACCTATAGATGTGGTAGCACGACTAAGAGCTGGTACAGAGGCCATGGAGGAGCCACTCCCCTTGGCTGGAAGTTGCCACCCATCAGCTGAAACGTCTTTACCACCTCCTGGCACCTTCCCCATCCAGGCTGGGCAGGTGGCAAGTGAAACCAACCCAGTGGGATCTGCAGGGACGTTATATTTGCTCTGCAAGGGTACACAGCCTGGCAGCCTCAGTTCAATCACTTGCCACCTTTGCATCTGGAATACTTCTGCCTTCACCTTCAACCTCACCTTCAACCATCAACCTCAACTTCAACCACCAACCTCACCTTCAACCACCAACCTCACCTTCAGCCTCTACCTTCAGCCTTGCCTCCAAACTCATCTTCAATCTCACCTTCAGCCTCACCTTCAACCTCACCTTCAACCTCACCTTCTTCTGTTTTTCTTGACATTGCACATCCATAGGCACAATTCCAGATGGAAATGCCTTCAGCCTGCATGGGTTGGTGTTAGGACTGTCTGGTTCATGGGCAGACTGTGGGTTATAAATAACGACCAGATTTGTACCTCCAGGTACAGAGAGACGTAGCAGCATGGAGGCTGCAGGCACAGCCCCCGGGGCAGCATCACTGCCAGTGGGGGCCACCACGTGTCCTCTGTGTTGTTCCAGGAGCTCTACGGACCCCGTGGGTCATGAAGTCATCTGGGCCCTCGGAGCAGGTTGCAGGGACATCATCTCCCTCCAGGTCGCACCTCTGCATCCGTGGTAAGAGTCATGCTAGGAGGAGGGCAGGCTGAGTGTGAGGTGCACCACTGGGCTGGAAAGAAATTGGGTGCCAGATCCAGATTTGCTTGTGGGGCGGTCCTCGTGGGATAAGCAGCAATTCTGGAGGCCAGTTTGGGGGACTGGAAGCTCAGCCCATCCCTCCCTGTGAAGGCTGGGAGCTGTTGGGTATAGGCACCTCCCTGCCGAGCCAGGAATATTTCCTGGGAGGCTGCTAACACCAGAGATGAAAGGGGAGCCATGATGGATCTGGTAGGTGACACTGAACATCAAACGCTTGTCTGAGCTCCTCACTGCTCATATAACAGCAGCCCTGAAGGGCCTGGATGTTTTTAAAAGGGTGTCAAGTTGCTGCTTAGGGAGATGACTGCAGTTGCTTTTGCTTTGGAAGAGCATTTTGGGGGTGTGAAGGTGCTGGCAGTCCCCCCCCTTGCAGCATCTGGGTGCTCAGGAGTTCATGGCTCACAGAGCAGGTCCCTCGGCTCCTCGCCTCCGTGCCATGGGGCTGCCTCTTGGGCATTTCTTCTTGTCCTGGGAGGTTTGTTGCAATGTCATGCCCCCCGTCAGCCTGGAATCAAGGTGGTATGTCTCTTAGCAGGAGAAGCTGGATGTCAAGTCCCTAATGGCTTGTTTCTTCCCTGGGGGAAACAGCACATGGCATGTAGGCTTCTCCGCCTGAGCTGGAGCTCCAGGCTCCTGCTACTGGTTTGATCACTGCAAGCAACAGAGTTCAGAGCCTGATTCAGATCTCCGAAGGTGGAGGGTTTGGGGCAGAGGGACTCCACTGAGTGCATGGACCTGCCCTGTCCTGGTTGCAGCACGGCCCAGGGTGGTTGCTCAGATGGAGATGTCTGCTCTGGAGACACCTCCTTACAGTCTGGCGACCCCCAGGTTGGTGGGGTGGGAGAGGTCCCATCCCCAACGCCACTCGTGGGACCACTCGTAGGGGGGACGAGCTTTTCTGCCAGCCCTCCCCAGCTCTTTCTTCTTCATCTCCCCAGCCAGCAGCCGACGCGTTTCAGCAACCGCTGCCTTCAGATGATCGGCCGGTGCTGGCCGCACCTGCGGGCTCTGGGCGTTGGAGGGGCAGGCTGTGGCGTCCAGGGACTGGCGTCCTTAGGTAGGCAGCTCTCCTCTGATGGGACAGGGAGAAGGGGACCTTGCTGGAGGCAGGGTGTACCCCTAGGAGGTGCCCCATGGGGATCTCAATGGAGAAGACCATCCCAACGACCATGGGTGCACCCTGCCCCTCCTTGCTGCCACCCATCCCTCCTACCACCCCGTTCCCACCGGCTGTCCTCATCCCTTCCCCGTGGCATGCTGATGGCAGGTGGTCTGTCCTTCCAGCCCGAAACTGCATGCGACTTCAGGTCCTGGAGCTGGACCATGTGGCAGAGATCAACCAGGAGGTTGCGGCGGAGGTGTGTCGAGAGGGGCTGAAGGGGCTGGAGATGCTAGTTCTGACCTCAACACCGGTCACCCCCAAAGCCCTGCTGCACTTCAACAGTGAGTAGCAATGCCAGGGGGGAGTGCGGAGCATCGTTCATTGACCAAAAGGCCACCAGATATCCAGATCCATGAATGAGACCCTGCCTTCCAGCCCCACCCAGAGGAACCCACTGCTAGCACTGGAAGGTGCTGGCAGCTCCATGGTGAAAGTTTTCTAAGAGGGGATCCAACAGCCCACTGCCAAGGATGGGTTAAGAAGAGCTGATCTTGCCTTGGGCCACAGGGAGGATGGAGACACTCCCTCCATGCTCCCCCCCTCAATCTCTGGCACACCTGAGGTTCACCCTAGTGTATCTGAGTTTGGAGTCACGCCATTTACTGAAGCCATATGCCAGGACAGGAGCTCCTGGGGGGAAAGAGATCTGCAGCCGGCAGGAGGGTCTGTTTGAGGTGCTGTTCCTGGTGGTCATGGCACATGTGACTGGTGTTGGACTTGCTGGGAACCCACCTATCTGGGTAGAAGAGTAAGGGTTTCCCAAGTAAGAGGTGGGACTGCTGAATTGGGATGGGACAACCGGGAAGCATCTCGTAGACCACCATCCTTCCTACAGAGGTCTTGATCACCAAGAGTGGGTCTCCTCCATCTTCAGGATGAGGTTTCCCCAAATGCGTAAGGCTTTGAGGAGCACTGGGTGGGTTTTGGGGTCCATCCTGGCTGCGGGGAGGCTATCTCCCCACCAGGTATGGTGAGAACAGGCAGTATCTTTGCCCCCAGGTGTGTGCCGGAACCTGAAGTCCATCGTCGTGCAGGTGGGCATTGTGGACTACTTCAAGGAGCCCCACAGCCCTGAAGCCAAGAAGATGTTTGAAGAAATGGTGAACAAACTCCAGGTAAAGGATGCCATTCCCGGGTCACCCATGTGTCACCAGTCTCGTGTCCCCATGGGGTCTGAGGACAAATTCTTGCCCACTGCTGAAGTTCCTCAGTAAAGAACATTTTAGCTCACTAGGGACATCCTGAAGGCTTGCTGTCCTTCAGACGCACACACCCCAAAGGCTGAAACAAGATCTAACATGCTGTGATCCCTTCCCCGGGACTGCTTCTCTGTGGGTCTCTTCCCCGGGGCAGGAAAGGGCTGTTGCCTCCTTCGCAGGGCCACTTACTTGCCGAACACTGTGAAGTGATTTAAAATCCACCCGTGAAAGCAGAAATAGGGTTAATTTTAGTTAGGTTGAGTTGCAGACCTTGATAGCTTGTGATGGTTAGCAGGGCTTGGGCTGTCCTCGATCCATTCAAGGTCTCCAAGGCAGACATCTCCAACCATGTCCAAGGGGAAAAATAGGTGCCTCCATTTCACTTCATCCTCTGGTTGACTTCATCCTGCAGTGGGTTGGGCTCCCATGGGGGCCTAAGGCGAAACTCCTGTGAGATGCAAAGCAGGACTTGGGGACAGAGGCCCATCGGTGCAGTGGGACGGGGTTAGATGGCTCATGGCTCCACCGCCAAGCCCTGGCATGGGAACAACAGCGGGCAGTGAGACAGACCCACGTCTGCCCCCAGGCTGGGGGTCACCTTCAAAGAAGAGCCATTTTGGAAGGGCTTTCCTTGCGTGGCCGCCCACCGCCGTGCTTGCAAATCCCACCTGCCCCTGCATGTTGATGTCATCTGCCCCAGACTGCTACTGTCCTCTGGAAACAGCGTTTTTAACCAAGCAGAAAACAAATCCAGAGCTGGCTTCAAGGGCATGGGATTAAGAGGCGTTGAGCCAGTCCTGCAAGGAAGCCAAATCCCCATGGGATGCGGCGGTGGGGATGGGACCAGGGTGGACCCCTTCCCATGGTGGGGATTTGAGATGTCGTCTCCTCTCTCTTGCTCAAGCTGTGGGGCAGCAAGACTGCCAGGTCCTGCACCGACCGTGCTCTCTGCTCCTCTTCCAGGCCCTGAGGAAGAGACCCGGCTTCTCCAAGATTTTACACATCAAAGTGGAAGGAGGCTGTTAGACCTTCAGGGAACCACAAAGCACATTCCCTCCTCTGCCCGGCAGAGCCAGAGGCCCCGCGAAACCAAACCCACTGTCCGCTGCTCATCCATTGCCGGACCTGGAGCACGGCGACGCCGGCCCATGCACAAAAAAACCCCAAACTCTTGCAGGCCTTAGTGACTGGCAGCCGGTGCTCGTCCCCGGGGCCAGCTCACGGGCGAGAAGGTGCTACTTAAGGAAATTTTTCGGCTGCCCGAAGAGGCAGGGCTATGCTTTTTCCCGGGAGGGAAGATGGCTTCAAACCCCCCCGCGGCTGCTCGTTGCCAAGGATCCTTGTTTGGGGAATGTCTTTTTCTTCAAACTCTCTTTCTGGGGGTTTTTTTTGGCCGTTTGATGGTGTGGGAGATGAGGATGGCTCAGCCTGTCCCTGTGGGCTCTTTGCAGAGCGCTGGGCTCAGCGCCGCTGCGTCACGGCTGGACCGTCCCCATCCTCTCCGTGGGCTGGTGGAGGTGGGATGGGAAGGGGCCGTTCCTCCAGAGGAAATGGTGCCCAGCATTCCTGCAGGGTTTCCGCTCGTTTTCATTTCATTTGTTTAACAGAGGGGCACCCAAACCTGCGTAAATACTACCCAGAAACCAGCAGCCACGACAGCACAAGCCTGGATGGCAGAGCTGCATCCCGGGGGCTGTAGGAGCCAGAGGACACCAGGAGAGGTGGTTGCTCTTCCAGAGGTTTCCAGCCTCACCTCTGCTCCATCCAAACTTTCCTGCCAAGGCAATAAACCATCTCCAAAATCCTCGTCCACCAGGAAACATGGGTCATGCTTCTGCCCCCACCAACATCCACCACCCACTCAGGCTTCCTCCGGAGAGAGTTGTCCCGTGTGGAGAGAGGGAGTGGCATGGGACACCCACGTTTGCCACCTCATCACCTTCCCGAGCAGCCTGAAGGAGAAGCCCTGGCTAAATTATCCTGAAATCCAAAGCTGCTGGTGAAAGCACCAACCCAACCGCCCTGGTAGATCCCTTATCTATGACCACGACTGGTTTTTTAATTCTGCTTTTTTCTTCTGGCTGCCTTCTGCCTGCGAGGACATCATCACCCCCAAAATACCCTTCTTTTTCCAAAGGAAAAGGCTTTTGAAAGGCATCCGGCAGGGTCAGGTGTCTGCATCCTCCATCCCTGGGGAGAAGGTGCCAGGAGGTGCCCGCGCCATGGGGGACACCCATTGCAGCACTGCCAGCAGCAGGGACACACCGGCCTTAACCACAGCCCCCTGCCACCCCGAGCCCCAACCAGGTGTGCTTGGACCCGACATGCTGAACAGAGAGGAGCCAACTGGGAAAAGCAGATTTTGGGGGCTTGTCCTCTTCTCTGGACCATCGTTAGAGGTTTCGGAGCCTGTTTGCATGGCTGTGAGGAGACAGCCCTTCCCAGGGCATCTCCCCTTCCTTCAGCCCTCCCAGGGTGATGGGCTGCCATGGAGCATCCCCCCAAGAGGGAGAAATCTGCAGACCCATCCCAGTACCACCTTCCTCATATACGGTATGAAAGCTGCAGACCTCAGCTGGGGGCTTCCAGCACACCGACAACCCATGAGGACCCCGACAGAAAATAAAATTGATTCCAAATCGCTGAAGCTGGTGGTGGGCTGGAGGCAGCTCCTGAGTCTCCACCCCCAGAAGGCACCTCAGGAGACCATTTCATCCACCTCTCATCCCATCTACGCTGCCTCCTCCAAAACAGGGTAGGGTTTTTTGGCCATAAGCCCCCATCTGAAGCACCTCCATTCCCCCGCTGACTGCAGCTTTCCAGGAGAAGGCTGTTCCCTGTATGCACAAAAGGCGGGAGCCCAAAAAAATACCTGCGAGAAACTACTGCGTCCCACCACGCCCCCATGGGCAGCATTGGACGAGCTCCCCGGCACCAGGGATGAGCTTCTTGCCATGCCTGCCACGGGTTTACCTCCACCCCGGGGAGGCTGGGACACACGTAATCCAGGGGCAAGAGGAGCAAGGGATGCCCCAACCAGCAAAAAAAACCACCCAGCAAAGCTACAACACCCAGGGACCACCCGGCCACCATCCCACGAGCGTGGTCCCAGCGGAGATGTCACCATTCGAAACGGCGCAGAGACTTGCGAAATTCCCTTAAAAATAAAAACAAAGTAAGTATTTATTTCTATAAAGAAAAGAAGGAAAAAAAAAGATTTTAAAGGAAAATTATATACTCAGCATGTTTATACACTCTATGCTTAAAGACTATCGTGTTGGAGAGTCATGTCCGAAGACTGAAGGTGGCTGCTCCGGGTTTGCTGCTAGCCTGCGCCCGGCCCCTCGCCGGCTCCTCCAGGCCATGGGGAAGGCGCGGACGGGGTGATGGAAAGCAGGAGGAGATGTTGAGGACTCTTGGAGAAACCTTCTGTGCTCGCCAGTGAGGCCGGAGCGGCTGCTGGTGCCGTCAGTGGCCGTGTCTGCCGGTGGCGGTGGTGGCGTGGAGCGTCGGCGGGTGTGCGACGTCCCCGGCCCCCCGCTGCCGCGAGGGTTTTTGTAAGTGACGGCAGGACAACCTCACCCGAATCTGGTGCTTCGGTGTGTCGCCCAGACCAGACCAAACCATCCACCTCCCCTTGGGGCATTCCCAAAAAGTCCAACTTCTGGCTTAGCAAAGCCACGTTTTTACAAAAAACCTGTGATGACACAAGACCTTGAGCAGGTTCAAGGATTAGAAGATGGAAAGTGGGGTTTTTTCGCCATTTTGCTTGGGATTGGACAGGTCCCTTCCTCCTCCTCCTCCTCGGCTGGGGATGAAGGTGGCTGGCACAGTGACACAGGCTCGGTGGTAATGAGAACCCTGCGTCTCCCCAGCCCTCCCGGTGGCTTCTAATTGCCCAGGTTGTTGATGGCAACGAGCTCATTAACGGCTCTGTATTTCTTCCACTGAAATGTCATATTGATGGTTTCCCCGCTGCTTTCCCTCCCCATCCCGCCGGCGCGTGGCCCTGTTGGCTCCCCCACAAACCCCCATCCCTACAGGATGCTCAGGCGACGCTGCCTGTGGCTGTAGGATTCACCGCGTCTGTCGTAGGGTTTCCCATTTCCTTTGGAAATGATGGAGATGCACAGAAATACCAAATCCTCTGGGAAAGCCTTGAAATCACACAGTGTGTTCAGGTGCTGGTAGGGAAGGGGCTGCTGCAGTGTGAGCTCAACCCCATACTAGACCCTAGAGAAGCCCCAGAAGGGCTCTGCGATGACAATCCCCAGCAAAAGCCAGGGCACAGCCGCCCGAGCCGGGGGCGAGCATCAGCGGCAAGCAGCTTTCGCTCGGGGTCATGGTGATGGCCAGATCTGGCGGGGGCTGGATGGACAGTGCTGCCGGTTCCTGACGTCCCATGGGTCCGGTTTGGGGGGGATTTATTCCTTTTCTAGTGAGTTTGCCCAAAGTTTCCCCATGGCCAACGCTCGCGACATTCCTCTTCTCTTGAATTTGGGTGCCGGTCAGGGATCTCAAGAGGGACAACACCAGCAAAGCCAGCTTGGGGGCCAAATTTTTCCCAAATCCATGTTTTTCTGTCTCCTTCGTGTGTTGGATTTTGCTCATCATCCATCACTCCGAGCCCCCAGGAGCTGGGGGTGCTCCGGGGAGCGGCTGCCTCCTCCTGCCTTCAGCCCTGCGCCCCCGGCTTGGGGGTCCCAGGGGTGTAAGGTCTCCAGGAAAGGGGGAACCCCCCAGGCTGGCTCCATCCCAGGAGGATTTTAAACTTCTTTATCAAGCAAAGGCGGCAAGAAAACATATCCCACCTCTCGCCATGTGTCATGGTCCCAACTGCCACCCAGGGCACAGCCACGGCCGGGTCTTGGACAGCTTGTTTGGATCCTCCAAAAGGCTCCAAATTTGGTTAAAACAGAACAAAACAAGAAAAAAAAAAAAAAAAACCATGAGAAATGTTGATAAAGTGGTTGAACAAGGTTTTCCCTCGGCTCTTAGAGGAGCCCACCCCAAGGAGCTGGTGCATGGCTTCAGCCTGTCCTTTTGGGTTGAAAAACTGCAGGTTGGGGTGGAGCGACAGCATTTGGGAATCGGTGCCAAATGACAAAATGCTTTAAAAAGAAAAAAAAAAAAACAAGGGAGCAGGGAGATTTTAGCAACCGATGGTTTGTTGCGACCGAAGCATCGCGGGGTGTTGTTGCAAGGTGAGCGGTGGTGATGCACGACCTTCCCCATCGGTGGGAGGCAAAATAATCCCCGTGGTCTGCAAAACATCCCTCCTGCCCCGAGGAAAAGCTGCTGCATGTCCTTCCCCGGTGTGCAGCAGCAAGGAGAGGAGGGTAAACCGCCTGAAAGCAGGAAAAATGGGATTTTTCTGATCCAGCCTCGGGATCGAGCCCCATGGAAGGGGGGACGAGGCGGGCTGGGGCCGGGGACAAGCAGGTGCAATGGTGCGGGAGAGTGGGATGGCTTTGGGGAAGCGAGCGCAGTAACGCACACTTGCTTAGAGATAATCAGAGGACGCGCTCCCCGTAGGGAGAGAAATAGCGAGAGAGAGAAATACAGAGAGAGAGATATACAGGAATCGCCATCGTTTTCCTAAAGCACTTCTTCACGGCAGCGTTTGCTCCGGCGCAAGCTGAGCCCCGGTGAGCGATTTCCGAGGGGCCCTGTACAGCAACCTCCCCCATCCCGAAAGGTAGCGAGTTTGCCTCCTAAGTTATTTTTTTAAATCTATATAAATTTAGGTCTATTTTAGTCTTTCGCAGCGATGTGCCAGTGTCTGGAGAACCAAACGTCCCTTTCCCCCGCCCCGCAGTCCCTTAATGCTAAACCGGGTCCTCGGTGCTAAATCTGCCGGAGGACACTGCCCTGGAGGAGTGGGGAGCGGCGGGAATGGGGGTGCAGCCGGAGGCGGGGAGGCTGCGGGTGGTTTTGTCAGGAGCAGGGTCCAACGCCGGCCAGGGAGAGCGGGCGAGGTGGCGGCCCGTCGGCGACCATGTTTTTAGCACTTTGGTTGGTACTATCACCCGTAGACGCACTTTGATGTTGTTGCTTTGAAACTTTGCCGAGTGTAAACAATGTGTATTTAAAGAATTACAAAAAAAAAAAAAAAATGTGTAAAGAGTTATTTTATGATTCAGCGGTGAATAAGGACTCTCGAGATAGAGGTTTGCACTCTCCTGGGGGCCACACTGAACCCAGGCCAGCGCTGGCCAGCTCCAGCACCGAACCAGTGCCACCAGCTGCTGGTTGGGGCTTACTGGAAGCATCCCTCCTCCTACCTCCCCTCTCCCTGCAGGCACAGGAGTTCCGGGGCCCATGGCCTCCCTGGGTCCAGCCCCATGGGGCACAGAGACAAAGCGGGGTAGAGGGGCAGCAGCCTCCCCAGGCAAAGGGAGGGCTTACAGCCCACAGCGGGGCTGAGAGGGATGTGACCCCTGTCCCCACATCCCTTGGCGAGGGAGGGGGCTGAGCTTAGACCACTGCAGAGGGAAAAGTTGAGTTTAAACATTTTTGTGCCAGTTCTCTACCAGGGACCACGCTACCGTGAGGAGACGTTCCTCCGGCTCCCTGCTACAGGAGGGGAAAGACCCTGGGCCCCAAGTATCTGCCACGGGTGAGACCCACCAGCTGCCTGCACAGAGGGACACAGGATCAGCCCCCACTCATCCTGCTTTTAGCCCTCCCCAGCTGCAGAGCTGTGTTTTCCCTTGGGAGCGTTCATCTTTAAATGACACCACTAAGAAACACCAAGGGGGTTGGGGCTTTTTTGGGTTGTTTGTTTGTTTGGTTTTTTTAACACCGAAGCTGTAACTGCGCTCACTTTTCCGTACTCGCACACTGCCAAAGGCACTTCAGCCGAGGCAAATGGTCACGAGGTTCACGCTAAGGGACATGCCCGATGCCTCTGAGGGGCTGGTACTGTTCATCGCAGGGCAGCTCTTCACAAACAGGGCAGAAGTAACACATTTCATGGTGTAACGGACCATCAACTTGCCTAATTAAATGAGATCTCACGGGGTTGATAGCAGAGAGATACCAAATTTCTTCCACCGTCTTCTGTTAACACTTTCAACCTATCAGAGCCAAATCTTCCCCCGAGACTTTTCCTGCGAGAGACGCCCCAAGGGCCAGGATCCATCCCTGAAGCACCCCCAGCCCCACACATCCCCTCCTCACAGCCCCCGGACAGGGCCAGAGGTGTCAGAGGCAGCTGCTGCCCTGAACCACCTTCCACGAAGCAAAAGGCGAGACATAAATGGCCCACGGCAAGTAGAAATGCAAGTCACTGAGCAACATCAAAGGGATAACACACGCAAAGGCTATTTGGCTTGGACACACAGGGAACTGGGTTGTGCTGGGAGTCGATCCTGCTTCCAGCACAGCACCTGCTTTTAAACAGGGCAAAAACTGTTCAAAAACAGCTTTGGAAGGTTAACTTTTTAACTCTAACCATGAGCTACCAGCCTGCGGAACGAAGCAAGCGGCAGAGAACAGAGGAACACCCCAGTTTGCCACTGAAACAAAGTCATCTTTTTATTGTGTTTGAGCCTGGGTTCAAAACCCCCAGCAGAAAGAAAACAAACAAACAAAAAAAGAGTATAAATACAAACAAACCCCACGCTCGCTGCACTACCTGCTGGCATTGAAGAGGGCTCCACTCAGCACAGCTTCCAAGCGGAAGGACGAGGCGAGCCTAAGGGGATCAGTGCTGCATGGGACATGTTGGGGCGGGGCGTCTCGCAGGAGGTTGCCGCTGCTGAGGCCAAGATTTGACTCTAATTAAACAAGGCCAGTGGTTGCCTGTAAGCCCTCGAAATGACCATCTGGTAAACGGCCTGTTAATTAAGCTAGAAATCAATTCTTTTTCACTTTGCACATTGGATGAGAGCACCAGCCCCCATCACAACACCGACGGGGAGCGGGGCCTCAGTGGTTGTGGGGTCTGCCTCGCCCCCGGCCCCGTCCGCTGGGCGCAGCATCCACGGTGGAACGGGGGTTCTTGATGGTTTCGTCCACGGAGACGATGAGGCAGGCGGCCTCGGAGGCCGCCGTCAGCGCGTTGATGCGCACGATGGCCGGCTCCCACACGCAGGCCTCAAAGTTATCGGCGATGTCCTCGTTGTTGACGTCCACGCCGTACCACATACCTCCCTGGTGGGAGAGAGGAAGGAAGAGGGTCTCGTTATTAGGCCGGGCAGGACGCCGGGGCCAGCGCGCTGGGAAGCAAAGACATGCAAATGCTCAGGGGGAGGCAGAGACTAGACCTTGCTGTATGAAGGAAGGGTATTTGAGGGAAAGACAAAGAAAAAAAAACCAAAAAGCCTTTCTTGTCAGCAAACAGTGCCAGAAAGCCTCACGGAACAGGAGGTGTGCCTCCATTTCAGAAAGAAGCCTTACAGGACTGACTTCCACTCCACTGCTGTCTCACCCCCAGTTTTTGCGGCCCAAGATACAGGCGCTCACTTTGGGGCATTCCCCCTAACCCCACAGTCATCAGCTGGATGAAACAGGGTGGGAGCAACCCCACAAAGCGGCAGCCGCTTCCAGGAGATGCCAAGGGGCAACCTCTCACTGCCCAAGTCAGGACTGCGTGTGCATGCACACACTCCACAAGATCTGAAACCATCGCAAGCAATCGGGATCTTTCAGTCTGCAGCTCCTCTGGAAAAACACATGGCTTGGCCAACATCTATACCCTAATTACTTCAATGTTTAATATAGAAGCCTCCCTCCTGACAAATGATACATTTTTAAAAAGCAAATCAAAACTCCCAGCTCTAGAAGTCACCCAACAGCTGTGATCAAAGGGAAAAACAGATCATTTCCTTTTATAGAAACCTGCACCAAGCCCACACTTGATCTGAAAACAAAACACGGCGTTCAATCAAAGAGGACACAAGCCTAACACGGGCTTAGCTGAATTACACCAAATCCGTCAGGCTCAAGAAAAAAATAAAAGGAAAGAAATCACACAGACTACCGGTTCTCCCTAACAGCCCTCAGTCCCAAGGTGGGCACCCACCTGCGCGTGCTTGGCTCGGAGCTTGTTCAGGATGTTGGTGGCGTCAAAGCCAGCGTTGTCGCAGAGCTGGCGGGGAATGATCTCGAGGGCTTTAGCGTAAGCACCTATCAGCAGCTGCTGCTTGCCTGGAATGGTCCTGGAATAGTCCCGGAGGTATTTGGAAAGCTCCATCTCTATCGCACCACCGCCAGCAACAACCGAGTCGTTCTGAAAGAAGAGGGGAAACTCTCATTCTCGTTCCAGGAATGGAGAGAGCAGGAAAGCCTCCTTTCCTGCAAGTGTTGCACATCAGGGTGATGCAGACACACCAGGCTCAAAGGAATCTACGGCCCAGGCTGCTGCTATCCGCGGGAGCGCCGGCCAGCTTTGCTGGGAGCTTCAGGAACAGGCCAAGAAGCTCCAGTGGCAGCAACCAGCAGCCCCGTCCAGCTGTGCACAAGGTAACAGAGTGCTTTGGGGACGCTGTGCCAGGGGAGCAATGGCAGACCACAGCTCCCTTGTGCTGGGCAAGTTTCCCTCGCTTTGGTAAAGCATTCAAAATTAAAAGATATTTGCAGCAGCACTTCTCAGCCAAGTTCTGCTATTTTTCCCCCCCTCTCTATTTATTTCAGTACGGAGATCAGGATGTTCTTTCTAAAAGCAAAACAGTTCCAAAAATCTTGACGTGCTTCTTCCCATCCCCTCAGGGCACTCAGCCGCAAAGCTGTTTTTAACCAGAAACCGCCACATTAACACATTATTACGCATAACCCAGAAACACCCACAGTTAGGCAGCATCTATCACACAGGACCAGCAACTCCACAAGCAGGGCTCATATCCGCACATGCCTCAGACTTCCCTCTTGGTGCTCCCAGCCTACCTTCACAGCCAGGGGACAGTTACCTCTCAGACTGGTCACCGAGAGAGGGAACAAGTGGCTTTAACAGGTGCTGACACACACATGAGATCAAGTCCGCTGTTCAAATCCACTGAAGATCTACCCAACGCACCCAAAACCTTGCATTCACTTTAGGATGGTGGTGTTTACACAACGCACCACAACCCAGGAAGCACAGATTACCGAAGAGAAGGCAAAAACCAGGCGTGCCTGAAAAGCAGTTGGCAACACTGCAGAGACAAGGCTGCTTTGGCCACGGAACAGCACTTGAGTTCATCAATCAGATGCTGCCCGTCTGCACGCTCTGCTCTACCAGCTGAGAGCTCCCAGGCTCTCTGGAGAGACCTCAGCCAAATGCTGGTGTGTGAAAAGGTTTCTAGGAGTTACAGCTGTGCCAGGTCCGATCAACAACCCCAATGCCAGTCCAGGTGGGAGGTATCTCCGCCAGTCCTTACCTTGATTGCTCTCCTGACTATCATGATGGCATCGTGCAGGGACCGTTCCGTCTCTTCCATGAACTGCTCTGCACCCCCTCGCAAGATTATCGTGCAGGTCTTTGCCTTCGGGCAGCCTGTGAAGAAGTTATACCTGCCAACGGCACAACACAAGAAGGGTTAAGGTGACGGAGAAGCAGTGCTGCTGCTGAACAGGCTTTGCACTGATAAAACAGTACAGGAACAGAGAAATTCTTTACAAGCCAGATGCATGACTGAAGCTCTTTCACCCTATGCAGTGCCTCTATCAGATCTTGAGCTAAGAAGGAGCAAAGCCAGGCAATACACAAATGAAATTCAAGCTGACCCAGGAAAACCCACTCTCTCCCTGTTGCTAGGGCTTTGCGCTAAACTGGTGCTCTCATTTTCACTTGGCAGAACACAGCAGATGTTAGCAGGCAGCCCCAAAGAGGATTTCTCCTCTCATGACGGCAAGAACCCCATTATATAGCACCCAGCTTCATTTGCACCGATAGTAAAGTGGCACTGTGGGATATCAGACGAGTGCCACCATCAACCCCAAAACGCATTGCCTTTAAGTTATGAATGAAAAGAATACCACTACGCTTTCTACAAGGCATTGGGGAATAAATATGTATTTTTAAAAGCATATAAAAGAGGCAAGATTTAGATGAAAGCTTACTCCTGCCCCCTCCCTCAGCCTCATAAAAAGCAGTAACGCAATCTTGTTTTCACACCATCACCTTGAGAGATGCTCAAACCTGCCAATGCTCAGACCCTAACTTTTCAAACTAGTATAAGAGCACTTACACAGGACTATGGGTTCACGGCTGGTGTATTTACCTCTCTCCTCCAATCTGAGTCTCCTCAAAGAGTTCGCATCGGCCCAGAACATCATCCGACAGGGCGTTGACACTAGTCTGAATGGAACCGCCGCAAGCCTGCACGGAAAGGAGATAAAGCACGGCATTACCAACACTGACAAACAAGACAAATTTGCCCAGCAGGTTCCCACTCTTCAGAGACAGCCTGGCCTTTTAGCTGATGCAAAACCACCCTGCAGGCCAGATTCAGAAAAAACACCTTTTCGTTTCCTCCCATCTCATGCATCTAGGCAGGCTACCAACATCAGAAGTCATCCTCGACAGCAAAATAAGATGATGCTGCTTCTAAATGCTGACTCACAGGCTCTCGAGTCCAACAGCTACACAAAGAAAGCTTAGGAAAAAACCACTCACGATGGTACAGGCAAGAACTAGGGAAAATAAAACCTCTACCGATGCAGTGTACAGACCCTCATATATAACAACACCAGAGAAAGAAAGAAGCAGTGCAGTTAGTGCGCGTTTGTTCATCCATCAAGGAACAGCATTGTCAGTATACATCAATTTTACATAATAAACACATTGGCAAAAAAATTAAGCGATTTTAACTTTACATCTTTGTAAGGAACAGTGTGTTCAGTCACCAATTGCTGCCCTGTTTTGGGAATGACCAGCCCGGCACCATTAAAACTAAATATCAAAAGTCTTTATTCTGAAACAAGGCAGCTCACCATCATAGTTCGCTTGAGATCTTCTTCCGGGACACGGCCGGCACAAAACATATCTCTATCTGCAAAGTACTGAGTAGCCACATCACCGATAGGAAGTTTGGACAGGACGACTTTGGCTCCCGACTTGTGGATTTTGTCTAGTTTGTCATACAAGATGTTCCACTCAGCATCCACAATGGCCTGGTAATCCTAGAAGAGAAAGGGACAAGTGCTCACGTTACAAAGGATCAAGGATCACAAACGCCATCCCGCAGCACCTGCAAAGGCAGAGCTCGTCTGAAACTAAGGTAGCAGTGACACTGCTCTGTGCAGCCCCAGCAGACAACTGCTTTCTAAGACTCAGAGGTGATTTTAGGTCACTCCATTTTACGCCAAAGAGCCATGTCTGTTAAAATACTTCCAGTAACAGAACTGGGTCGATAAAGGGGCTGAGTGAATTGACAGAGAGGCAGCGACAGCTCCAGAGAGAGCACAAGGAGGACAAAGGGATTATGCTGATGTCTGAGAGGCGTTTACAGAACTGTGCATCAGTCTTGGGGTGGACTGACTTACAGTATCTATCACAGAGGAAAAACACATATCCTGAGAAACCTCATGCTTTACCAGTGTACCCAGGCTTGATAAGCCTGGTGTGTTCTAGCTGTCAGTGAAATGCAGCCATGGACAGCTGGGGAAGCTTACAACAGCACACAGCAATGCCACACACAGCAGCCAACTGCAACAGAAAAGACCATTGTGTTCACCACGGTGGAGAGGGGAACTTTAAGAAAATGATTACTGAGATCACATTGGGGACAAGACCCCGAAAACAAAGCACCCAGAGAGCTTTAGATACCAGTTACGCAGGAACCAAACACATGCAACATTGTGGTACTTCCCAAGAAGGTGTCAGAGAATGACCATGTTTCATAAAAGTATTTTGACAAGATGGAAAGAGAACTACTGTCTAAATGGCTACCTTGTTTGCTTAAATTTGCAGAGGCTCTTTCAGCATTTAGAGCACTGCTTAATGAGCTTTCCCTGGAAGGCCACTTGTTAGGCATAAAGAAGTCACCACGCAGCTGATGACTGATCATGGCATAGCTGAGGCAGGATGACTGAGCAGAAGCAGGCCCTAACCCCCCTGCCATCCCCTTCTCCCAAATGAGGCAGCGTAACCCACCAGCTATTTCAGGGTGGGGCGGATGTGTAGAAGGCAATCCCATTTATCCCACTGGCTCTCAAGCAGCCACCACATCTTGCGGGCATGAGGAAGTGGGACTGGATCCTCCTTTCAGCTCTTACCTCCACCGTGTTTACTCTGACTTCAGCATTATCCTTCTCGGCTTTCAGCTCCAGCTCCACATTCAGCAAGGCGATCTTGGGAGACTGATACTTCTTGGGCTGCATTTCAAACCCAGCGTAAGAGAATGTCTTCTTAAAGGCAACTCCTGCCACCAGCTGAGAGTCCTTGAAGATAGGGATTTGTGTTAGGCTCAGCCTCCCAAGGCTCTCTCAGCAGGGTTAATAACTCCCACAGGAGACTCCCTGCTTTCAGAGTCCTCATTTACAAAGCACTCACCAACAGCTGTCTCCTTTGATTAACCCACTTTTAGAGAAAATAAGCAGCAAATATTTTCTTCTCTCCGTTCACAAAACCAGCTTCTATCACTTCCTTTCTACCCCTCAAGACACCACAGCAAAAGTTGCTAACCACAATCTGAAGATCAAGGGATGGAGCAATCTGTTGTCTCTCTGATGTCTTTCCCATTTCTACCCTTTGAAGATGGATACTTATCCACAGCCTCATATTCGGGGTGGGGGAGGTGTTTTGCCCTGGTTTGTTTCTCCAAGCTCCATCACCACCTCTGGGGTTGTTTTGCAGCAGGACTGCCCTGCCCAACACTGCTCCCTAAAGTGAACTTCTTGACTTCGTGGCTGGGAGAGACATCAGCTTCTAAGCCTACTACCCCATAAGTACCTAACCACACATCACAGAGTTGGCTCTGCCCAGGCACTGAAGCCCAGAGGATCCCTGTCCCTCCTAAGCTAGGACAAGCACAGACTTCCTCTGCTCTAGCTGACAGGGTGACATGACCCAGGATCTCTCACAAGCCAACCCAGATAAGCAGTATGCTAAATTATTTGCTCCATCCTCGTACAGGTCTCCAAGGAGTGTGACAGCGGAACACAAGGGCCAAACAATACAGAGTAGGAAGAGATGCTTTTATTCAGATCAGGAGACACCACCTTCCCCAGGGGACCAATTTCTGCAAGCCTCAGAATACCACCAGGCCCAGACACCACGAAAACAGATGCTGAAACGTTCCTAATTCACTAAATTAGTTGTCTGGGCAAGATAATGGCATAATTATAATGTCTCTTCTCAATGAAAATACTCATGCAGAGTGTTTACAGACAGTAACAACCACAGAATAGTAATTCAGAGAGACTGTGGCGGGCTTTACTTTTCAGCACAAGGGTCCCAAGCGACGGGCCAAACCTACACAGAATCACTAAGGTTGGAAAAGACCTATAAGATCATCAAGTTCAACCATCAACTAACACCACCATGCCCACTAAACCATGGATACAGGCAGGAGAGAGCATGGACACACCAGCTCTCCCACAGCCCAAGAACAACTTCCTATCGCACACCTGCGTGCAGTCCCGTGCATGACAGGTTTTCCAGCACTGTGGTATAAACCACGCAGCCCATCTGCCCTGCCCACCACCAGATCAGCTCCTTCACAACGTTTTCTTTGCGTTTTTCCCAAGCCAGTACTCATGCATACGATCAGGACTATATGGCTTTTGGTTCCAGAAGTAACAAAGACTTCCCACCAAAATTGCAGAGATAAAAATGGAATTTGCATCAGTAACAACATTCACTGTGGAGGGCAGCAAGGTAAGAGTGTATTTGACTCAAAAAAACAAATTCTCTACCTACAGAAAAGAAATCCAGCCCTACTCCCTAAGCTTATTCCTCACATCAACAGCTTTGTTTCGCTTTGGTCATTCCCAAACAGGCATTATCAAGCCAGGCTCCATTTCTGCTAGAGTCAACCCATCAAAGGAGCTGTGATTGCTGTTTCCTATCCTTTCAGGACAGGCTCCGACAGAACTTACTTCCAAAGCACCTCCTTGCACCTTCTTTATGCCAATCATTTTGAGTTGTAACAAGTCGTCTAACATCATGACAGCGTCTACGACCATCTTGGAGAAAAACTCCTTGCTCTGAGAGATCAGCTTAGAGCTCAGGGCTGTGGCTGCACATTTCTCCAGCAGGCTTCTCTGCTCACTGCAAGAAAAAAAAAAGGTCTTGTTCACTTGACAATTCTTTTCACAAGCTCACAAAACACCATGTATGACATGATTAATCCACTCTGATAGTGGCAAAGATCAGCTTCCTTCTATCGATGGCGAAAGCAAGGCAGACGAATGTCAAAGCCTAGACTGTCCATGTATGATTCTCCCTTTTAGAGCCCGAGCATCAGACTAGCACTGACCAGGTCAGTTAGCTTCGAGACACCACAGGCCTGAGCAAAACAGCAGGGCTCAGCACCCTCTCCTTCATCCAAAGGCAGTAAGAAGTTTCTGAAACCCTCTCAAGGTGGCACATTCCCTAAAGTATTAACTCGGGTAATGTATGCCATAACAGAGTAGACGATACAAGGGACACGAAGGAAATACGGATCCAACTCCCAGGCTCTATCACCCAAGTTACTGCTGACCACGAGAACTGCTGTATTTCGTATCACAGGACAGAAAGGATATAACTCATTTTGGTTTATTTACGATGGTTACACAGTTCAACCTGAAATTTTACTGCAGGTATTAGTAAAGTCAGATCAAGTAGACAAGAGCTAAAAATACAGGGAGAAAGTGAACTCTAGTATTCTCACCTCAGTTGAAGGGATCATTTCCTTACTGCTATTAGCTATCTACCTTCATGTATTCAACAGCTAAAAAGTGATCTGATTTTCAGAGAAGCGCTGAGCATTTAACACTGCCACTGATTGCAGCAGAAGTCTCCACCACCACTGGAAAAAAGAAATCAGGCCACTTATTTTGGTACCTAGCTTCCTCCCTGTGCACTGGAAGACACTGGCCTACATACTTCGCTGCAGCCCAAGCGAGAGCCCGGCATCTCCCCAGAGGAGCAGGAAACTCCAAAAGCTTGAGAATAACCCCAGTGTGGGGCCACAGCTGTTGTGCCCGACCTCAAGACCTCAGAAGCCAGAAAACACCCTCACACCAGCTAACTGAAGCCCAGCTACACAACCAGGTCATTTGTAAGGGAAACTTACTCTTTATCTTCCTTCTTCACTGCAACAGCAATGTCTTTGATCTTCTTTACAGCCTGTCAAAACACAAGCCAAGAGCTGGATTAATGATTCATGCTCGTGAGCTGATCAGATCTCCAACTTCTCTTTGTATTTTATGTTACCTTTTATTCCCCACTTCAGCATCGCTGAAGTTTTTCAAGCATTTAAGCCATTCCACCCCGTCCAGCACAGTAATTCTAAGAAACACACCAACATAAGTTTAAGAGGACGGAGAAGAGGCTCAGAGCTGCTCCACTATTTCCAGTAGAGATCTGGGGAACTGCAGGGCTGTTGAAGGAGTTAACCTCTAGAGAAGCCTGAGGTTAACGGGACTGATGGGCTTCACAAGACATAAGATTTACTACAGAGTAGCAGAGATCAGGAGAATGGGAAATTAATTTTCCCACTTATTCTTCCTTGAAGCAAAGCCAAGCAATAGCGCTCAAGAGGTACTAGCTGGTAATAACAGCTCACTGACACAAGACAAGACAGCTGATGTTTGCAGTAAGACATCACAAGATCACTACTGTCATCCCCACGCCCATTCATTACTGACTTCTGCCTGGAAGCGTGTTATTTTTCCCCCTTTGGCACAGAACTCCTCTCCCCAGACGTTCTGGTGGAGCCCAATAAAGCCCTCAGCTCTGCAGTAGCAGCCGAGCCCTCCCTCGGCTACGAGCAGCACTGCCTTACCAGCTGCGTTGCTGTGCGGAAGGCACGGATGATGATTTGAGGATGAAGGCCTTCCTCCACGTATGGCTTCACTTGTTTCAGGAACTCAGCAGCGAGCAGAGTTACAGACGTGGTACCGTCACCAACCTGTACAGAGAGGAAACACTCTGTGTCATCCACACGCTGCAGGACTGCTGCAACAGCAGGTTCAAAATCATGCAAGGGCTTCCAGAGGAAATCAGATTTCATAACTTTCTCTGCTCACAGGTTTGCAGCTGGATTCTTTAGTGATTAAGAAGGGCTGGCTTCAGACTACATGCTGTTTGAGGGTGAATTCTCATTTCCCAGTCACCTATGTTCATGAAACGTGAACTTTACCTTTCAAGTTTCCAAATCACCCATCAGATCTGGCTAAAACAGTGTAAAAGCTTTGGAAGTTATCACAAAGGAGAAGGTGGCAATAAAGAAATAGAATAAATGCCAGCGCTCCATAAGCAATTCCCACCCGTTAACACAAAGTCCACACAACCACTGACAGGCACAAGCCGGCTTGCTACATGTTATGCTTCTGAGCGCAGCCAGGCTACCCTCCTACCTCGGCATCTTGAGACTTGGCGATGTCCACCAACGTCTTCGCAGCTGGATGGACAACATCGAGGAGCTTCAGGATGGTGGCACCATCGTTAGAGATCGTGGCTTTGCCTAGGATTGATGTAGAAAAGGAAGTCAAGCTCGACTGCCATGAGTAAAGCCCTGGTCACTCTGAAAGGGCACCCCAACACCCAAGGGAGCTTTTCAGACCTCAGGAAGACGTTAATACAGCAGTAACTTCAGACCAGCCAGTCTCATTGTGCTTCACCAGTTCACCTTTCAAGTCAAATGCGGCCCCAACCTGTTATGAAGCTACAATGATCAAGTCCTGATCTGGCACCATTGTGAATTTTGACAACCACAGGCTCTCATCCCAGATTTCCACTTAAAAGTAATTTTTCTTCAGCCAAATGACTGTTTTTTTTCTCCCATGTGATTTGAGACACGATCACCACAATATTTTAATACATTCCTACAGCCAGATACACAGCTATAAATTGTCCGGAAAGGACAGTGAAGGGGTCACCCCCACGGAGATGGGGAGCCCAGAACTGTTGTTTCACAGAGGGTGTCTCAGCAGATGCCTCCATATCATATTAACAGCGTCGGTTTAGTCCATTTTTGGAGCAGATTACGTGAATTTAGACTGAGTGCAGAACAACTCTTCACACCAATTAACAGGGGCGTTAAATTAATTTCCCTCTTACTTCTCAATAGCCTCGCCAGACAGAAAAAAACAGATATTCTAGTCTGACACTCACGTGAAGAAAGAGACTAGAAATCAATCATAGTTATTAAGTAAATTTAAATCCAATTATCTTTTTTATTAAAAGTTATTACAGTTCCTATTTATAAAAACTATTTAAAGACAATACTAAGACCTTCCACCCCACCCTTCAGTACCAACAATAAAAAAACCCACAAACGATGTATGAGTTTGGTGACTTCATACAAGTCTTTTCAAAGGGAGGAGAGTTTCATCCCTAAATTACATTAAAAAAACCCAACCCAGGAACATCCACTGACCTCATGCTCAGCCACAATAAGCGCTGAGTAACTTCACACATATTATGAGACTCATTTAAAAAAATAAATAGAGATGGTCACGGATAGCTGAAGATCAGGTTCAAGACACCGTTTCTCCTTTCTGGTATGGACCTTCTCACATCTAGTCCCACTAATCCTGGATCTACCTAATCTCACAACAAAGACCACAGCTGCCTTAACTCAGGCTAACAAACAGGTAGGTCTGACAATTCTCTTCAACAGCGGAGGCCAGAGTCAAGGTGTTAAAACTGAGACAGAAGCTGAATGTCTATTGTGAGAGTTAAGTTTAATATGGGGTGAGGAAGCTGAAGTCTGCGTATATCCAAATGCCGGTTTTAATTGATACGAAGATATGAATAAATACGCACACTGCCAGCATGCAGTGGACACTTGGAGAGTATTTCCAAGTCACTTTTCTACATGGCTGTGAGAGGCCACTGCCCAGTGCTTACCCCGGTCATCCACAATGAGCTTGTCCATGCCTCGAGGTCCCAGGGTAGTGCGCACAGCTTCCGCAATAACCTGGCAGGCATTGATGTTGCTGACGAGCTGAGGGATCCCCTGCGAGGTGTCTGTCCCCTCCTTCAGCAGGATAACCGGTGTTGGCTGAAGAGAGAACCCACAGCAGAGCCGTTACTCCAATCCTAACAGCCTGCGGACAACCTGGAGCTAACTCCTCACATAGCCCAGCAAGCTACCATCGCACAAAAAAGCTGAGATCAAAACCTGCAGCCTCCTTAAAATTCTTCTGCCTTCACACAACCTAACTGCTTTCCATTTCCCACACTGGAACTGGAATTAACCCAGCTGCCTCCAGTATACACTCTGGGACCATGCTGTAACTATCTCCAAAAGCAGGCTTCCGCTATACAGCATAGTTCAGTGAAGTTCTGATTTTGATGCCAGACTGGAGAAGACAGTATTTGCAGTAATTACTGAGACAGCAAGGAAGGGCATGAGTGCTACAACCAGATCAGTGACTTTTTTTTATTATAGTGCCAGCAAGATGGTCAGCAGAACACGCACAACAGCTCTTTCCCCGTCACACCTCAAATCAGAGTCCAAGCTGCCCCAAGGATGGCAACTGCTGAAAGATGCTTTCACAGAGAGGACGTGGTAGACGAACACAATTTAAGTGCCTGATGGTAAACTGTGCTGGAGACAGCTTAAAGGGGGTCAGAGGCCACAGCAAACAATGGCTTCTCACTGTGCTCCGAGAATGCACCAGCCCTCTTCAGAAAGCAAACCAAACGTGCCTTACAGACAAGGCTCAAAGTTCAAGCACAGCCAAAGTTTGTGAGGCACACAGTTTTAAACAGCCACCTGCGGGCACACAGCAAAATTATACTACGACTGTTGTGCTGAAGAGTGACAAAGCTGGTGCTGAAGGTCTGATGTGTGAGGCTCACAGTCAGGCCTCCCTAAATCCTGGAAAGATCTTGTAGAAGAAAACCCACCGAGTTCTTCCACACCCACCAGAGCAGAGAACTCAAGGGAAAAGAAACCCTTGCATCCTCGAGAAAATCAGGGTAGAGGCAGACACACCGCCCTTGTGCCGCAGCCGGCCTGCTCCTGAGCAACAGCAACGGGGCTCAGAGCTGGGGGGCACCGGAGTCGAAGGGGACCCGCAGCAGGGGGGACGGCGGGAGCTGGGCCGTGCCGTGCGGCGGAGGGGGACGCAGCCAAGGGGCCGGGGCTCCGGGAGAGCCACGCACTGGGCTGCACCACTACAACTCCCAGCACGCACCAGCCTCTCCCGACCGGGCCTAGGAGCCCGGCGAGAACCGGGGCCCGACTTGCCCCCTCACGCCCCAGGTAGCGGCAGGCCTCTGCGGCAGGGCGGCCTCCGCCGTCCCCGCCCCCCCGCATCGAACGCGCACCGGCCCCACCACAACCCCGCCAAACACGGCCCCTGGAGGGCGGCGGAGGCCGAGCAGGCCACCCCCGAGCAGCGGAGCGCGGCGGCGGCGAGGATGGCGGCCGATGGCACTCACCATCATCCCGGCGGCGCTCCTCGCTGCAGCTCCCCCCGCCTCAGACAGGCCCTGCCCCACAATGCACCGCGCCCGCCGAGAAGCTTCCCCGGGGCGGGAGGGGAAGCGCGCGTTGCTAGGCGACCGCTTCCGGCCACGCTCTATGGTATGGGCGGAGAGAGCGGCCCCGCTGAGGCGCCCTTCCTTCCCGAGTAGCCATAGAGAGGCAGGGAGGCCCGGTAGTGCGGCTCGCTATTTGCCAGGGTAGGGAGCGGGCACACGGCATGGCTGGCACATGGAGCTTTATTTGGCAGGGCCGGTGAGCGGACACCGACACCCCGCCGCCCCGGGAGCGGACACCGAGCTGACAGGGACCGAGGCCGCAGCCGCGACCCGGGGCCGCGCAGGCCTCCGCGCCTGCCCGCCCCGTCTCTCAGGAGATTGATGGCGGCGCCGGCCAATAGAAAGGCGCATGTCGTGGGCGCCTCCAATAGGCGCGGGGCGGGGGCGGGCGGGGCGGCTGGCGGCGCCGGGGACAGCCATGCTCCGCCGCTCGCTCTGGCTCTGCCTCTGCCTCTGCTCCTGCCCGGCCCGCGGTGAGTGCGAGCGGCCCGCCCGGCCCCGGCACCCCGCACCGCACCGCCCGGCTGCCTTTCCCCTCGGTGCACCCCGGCCCGGCTGCCTTTCCCCTCGGTGCACCCCGGCCCGGCTGCCTTTCCCCTCCTGCGTCCCAATCCGGGTGCATTTCCCTTTGATGCATCGCGATCCGGGTGCATTTCCCCTCGGTGCACCCCGACCTAATTGTATGTCCCCTCCTGCACCCCAAACTGGGTGCATTTTGCCTACGTGCGCCGCAATCCAGGTGCATTTCCCCTCCGTGCACCGCGATCTGGGTGCATTTTGCCTCCAGCACCCCAATCCGGCTGCATTTCCCGTCACTGCCCCCCAGCCCCATTGCATTTCCCCATCCAGCACCCCAGCCCCATTGCATTTCCCCATCCAGCACCCCAATCCAGCTGCATTTCCCGTCACTGCACCCCAGCCCCATTGCATTTCCCCATCCAGCACCCCAATCCAGCTGCGTTTCCCGTCACTGCACCCCAGCCCCATTGCATTTCCCCATCCAGCACCCCAATCCGGCTGCATTTCCCCTTCATGCCCCCCAGCCCCATTGCATTTCCCCATCCAGCACCCCAATCCGGCTGCATTTCCCGTCACTGCACCCCAGCCCCATTGCATTTCTCCACCCAGCACCCCAATCCGGCTGCATTTCCCGTCACTGCACCCCAGCCCCATTGCATTTCTCCACCCAGCACCCCAATCCGGCTGCATTTCCCGTCACTGCACCCCAGCCCCATTGCATTTCCCCATCCAGCACCCCAATCCGGCTGCATTTCCCCTTCATGCCCCCCAGCCCCATTGCATTTCCCCATCCAGCACCCCAGCCCCATTGCATTTCCCCATCCAGCACCCCAATCCGGCTGCATTTCCCGTCACTGCACCCCAGCCCCATTGCATTTCCCCATCCAGCACCCCAATCCGGCTGCATTTCCCCTTCATGCCCCCCAGCCCCATTGCATTTCCCCATCCAGCACCCCAGCCCCATTGCATTTCCCCATCCAGCACCCCAATCCGGCTGCATTTCCCGTCACTGCACCCCAGCCCCATTGCATTTCCCCACCCAGCACCCCAATCCGGCTGCGTTTCCCGTCACTGCACCCCAGCCCCATTGCATTTCCCCATCCAGCACCCCAATCCGGCTGCATTTCCCGTCACTGCACCCCAGCCCCATTGCATTTCCCCACCCAGCACCCCAATCTGGCTGCATTTCCCTTCATGCACCCCAGCCCCATTGCATTTCCCCACCCAGCACCCCATCCCAGGTGCATTTCTTTTCAGGGCACCTCAGTCCAAGCGCATTTCCCCTCTGTGCACCTCGATCTGGGTGCCTGTCACCCCTATCCCGTCCGTGGTCCGGCTGCATTTTCCCCTTCCCCCAGTGCACCCCAGTCCCAGACCTTTCTCCCATCTCCCATCTCCTCTCGCAGCACCCCAGGCTGAACCCGGCATTTTGGGTCCTCTGCCCCAGTCCCCAGCTGCGAGCTGGCGCTGCTGAAGGGTGCGTTCCCTTCAGCATCGTGCAGTTCAGGAGCAGTAGTTGCGTATTTTCCCTTTTTTCAGGAATTTTCCCTTTTGTTTTCTCTGCCTCTTACCTCTCTCCATGCACACCCAGGTTTACGCATCCATGAATATTTGTATTTCCAAGTGCTGAGCCCCGGAGACATCCGCTACATCTTCACCGCCACTCCGGCCAAGGATTTTGGTGGCGTGTTTGTAAGTATTAAGAACTGAACTTGTCTTGAGTCCCTCCATCCTAATGTTTCTCCTCTGCAGGGCCCGGTGATTTGAAGCCTTTTATAAAAATGGAGCTAATTAATTGCTCTTCTGTGAGTCTTGACTTAGGAAGGAGGCAGACGCTGGTCCCTGCCTTCGGCCTCAGCAGGCTTTCGGAGGGGGAGTTTGGTCCCACTCATGTTCGGGGAGCACATGCCCCACTCTTTCCTCCTCCAAGGGCTGAGACAGGCACAACCATGTCCCAGGAGGGCTGGCTGGGCTCCCATAGGGAACGGCAGAGAGAAACCAACTGGTCTGCAGATGTAAGGCCTTTCCCTGAATAAACCCGGGGTTGGGATGGGGGTGCAGGAGCTAGGAAACATGTGGGATATTGAGGAAAAGATGCTTTCTGGCTCTGCACATGTTCCCTGGGGAGCACTTGTATGTATGGACACGTGTCCGTACACGTGCGTGCTCCTGGAGACCCATTGACTCCCCGTGTCCTGTAAAGTTGTCAGTGCGTGGCCTTGCACAGCTCCCAGCATGGTGCTGTGCCTCAGTTTCCCCTCCCTGCAGTGACAGCAAGATCTAGGCAAGCTGTTGAGTGAGGTCGGGGTGGTTCTGCAGGGGCTGGAAAGGTGCAACCAGCATCCCTGCACCTGGGAGCCCCCAAAAGCACACCCTGCACGGGGATGAGCAGGGCACAGGGCAGCGGGGATGGACGCAGTGGGGCTGGGGATGGGAAGCAGCCCCGATCCCCCCTTGCTCACCCCTGCCTGTCTCCTTCTCGGAGAACACAAGGTACGACCAGATCCACCTGGTCCCAGCGGATCCCCCCGAAGCCTGCGGAGAGCTGAATAATGGCGTCTTCATCCAGGACCAGATTGCCTTGGTGGAGAGGGGGTACGTCTGGCGTCATGGGAGCTGTTTGGGGGGGCCCTCGGGCAGGAGGGGAGCTGCCCATGGCACAGAGGGTGACAGTGCCATGGCCACATTTTACCATCACCTCCAGCTTCTTCCTGTGACTTATCCCATGTGGATATATGAGGAAAATGTTGGGATGCTCTTACCCCAGAGCATTTTATGTTGTGTCTCTTAGAAAACAGCCTGCGCTAAGGTGGAAAAAGCCCTATTTTTATTTTTTGTTAGGAGAAAGGGGCCAAGTGTGGGCAGCCTGTGCCTAAAATACAGTCTCAAAGAGAAGCGGGGTTTGGGGGAGGCGCAGGGCCAGGGAGACTGCCCCTGGTTTGGGCATCTCCAGGCAAGCTCTGGCACTGGCAGGTTTCATACCTGCCAAGGATCTGCCTGCAGCCACCAAAGGTTTGTCACTCTCTGCCCCAGGGGTTGCTCGTTCCTGTCAAAGACGCGTGTGATCCAGGAGCACGGTGGACGGGCGGTGATCATCGCAGATAATGCCTACGATAACGACAGCTTCTACATCGAGATGATCCAGGACAGCACCAGGCGGACAGCCGACATCCCCGCGCTCTTCCTGCTGGGCAGGGACGGGTAGGTGCCTTGGCCAAGAGACGTCTCATCTTCCCAAGTGTAGAACATCTCATGGGAAGGGCCAAGTGACAACTTTGTCCCCACAGAACGGGGAGGTCCCAGTGACGAGCATGTCCCACCTGGGCTTGGTGACCCAGATTTTTAGTTGATTGTCATAATTAATCCACAGAGCTTCTCTTTGAGCTGGTTGGTGGTTTATTCTCATGTCTGGGCTCCACTCTCACAACTCCGGCAGCTCACGCACGTCTGTCACCTTTTTATCCCTCCAGGTACATGATCAGACGCTCCCTGGAGCAGCACGGGCTCCCCTGGGCCGTCATCTCCATTCCCGTCAACGTCACCAGCATCCCCACGTACGAAATGATGCAGCCCCCCTGGACCTTCTGGTAGCAGCGGGAGGCTGCGGCGGATCGAGGACTTCTCGGTGGATCCCAGGAGCTTGTCCCAGGGACCAGGTTTGAGGAAAGTGCTCCAGAAATCCCACCACCCAACCTCGCCGGATTCAGCAACAGGAAGATCTTTCTCCTGCCGCTGGCGTGTGGCTGAAGGGCAAAGACCAGTGCCCGCGGTGGAAACCTTGAACCCGGCACCGAGCGCCCTTTGTAGTGACTTTCTGGAAGGCAGGTGATGGCCCAGAGCAGGCCAGCACTTCCCCGAGAAGCATCTTCACGATGCATTAAGATGCCACCGGTAATTTGTGCTGCTGGTTTAGAGGCATGCAGGATTACGTGGATGAGGTCTGATAGGGATGGGAGGGAGAGTGAGGTACCGGCTTGGTCTGGGGCTCACCCAACATCTGTATATTTTTGTCTGAACTAATGAAGCCTGAACAAGTTTTAGAGAAAGGAGAGTTTCTCTTTTTTTCAGCAGCCAGGGGATGACGGAGCAAATCTCATCCCTCAACGATGGTTTTCCTCATGAACTTCCCGAGGTGCCTCCTGCAGCTGGGGCAGGGCTCACATCAGACCCCTGTGCAGTCATGCACCGGGGCAGAGACAGCCTCTGGCATCCATCCCCAAGGGCGGGCTGGTGGCAGACCCAGAGCCCAGACCTCAGTGGGCATCTATTCCCTCACCCCCAGACCTCCATGTCCCCACTGGGACCAGCCCCTGGATCGTAGCCCTTGTCTCTGTGCTCACCACCCTCCAGTTTACCGGTACAAACGACACAGCCCAGCTTCTCACCAGTCTTGGTTTATTATGAACACTGAAGGGGACACGGCCCCGGGACAGCTGGGGACAAGCAGCGAGGTGCAGGGCTGGGGGTGATGGTAGTGTCAGAGGTGCCACAATCCAGCTGCCACGGGCCTGAAGGAAGGGGCGGCAGGAAAACAGCTCCCCAAAATCCAAGAGGGGAGGAAAATACCCCCAGGCACATCCCCAACCTGCTGCCTGTCTGTTGCTTGGAGCTACCTTCTCCTTCTGGCCACGTGGTCCACAGATGGACGCTGCACACAGCGGTGTGGCCTCATCGGTGGCTGGCAGCATGGGATGGATGACAACGCTCAGCTGCTGGCGACGTCTCCACGTGGGGCCACTCGGTGCAGGGAAGCACACAAGCACCATGCTGCGTCCCTGGGCACAGTGGCTCCCGCTCGAGCGCATCCTCCTCACAAAGCAGCCCGCAGCTGGATGGCCTGGCGGGATGGCTCGCTCTCTGCAAAACCCGAAGTGTCTTTTGGGTTTTGGACAGTGACTTTGCATACGCAACACCGTAGCCCATGTCGGCTCTGGGCTAGCAGCAGCCTGGCCGTTCCCCCTCCCCGAACAGCTTGGCCATCACTGCACGGGGCTTTGCATCATGTAAAGGATGGGGCCAAAGTGGTAGGGAGGTGCCTGCCAGGGTTGGCCCCACTTTCCCAGCTGGACTCGGGCATCAGAGCCACCCGTAAGGTGACTCTGTCCCACCTGCAAAATCATTTTGCCCCTTGCTGCTCGCTGAGCCAAGGCGGGGAATGGAGTATATATAAGGACCCCAGCTCCTTAGTGTGTAGATAGTGCTACTATAGACATTAAATAGTACCCCTCGTGCACAAACACACGTACGCACACACACACACGTTCCCCTCGTCCCTGCAGGGTAGGAAAGGACATGCTCCTCCGCACCCACGGCCGGCACAGGCACGCAGAGCAGCCTCAGAGGTGGCCACAAGGCGACCACCATGATGTCCCCTACCCCAGCCCAGGGGCTGGCCAGAACCTGCTCTCCTCCAGCCTCCCCGGCAAGCACCAGTTGGCCCCTCCGGGGACCGGGACGTGGCAGGGGGCCACCAGCTCACAGCCTGTCCTCACAGGGAGGACGGGGAGGACCTGACACACACGCACACACACACACGCACAGCGCACAACAAGGACAGGCGGGAGCAGGGCCTGCCTCCGGCTCCCCCGCTGCTCCACTCCGCCAGAACTCCGCACCCGCCACCGGCACGTGGCCTCCCACCCGACCCCACAACACAACCCTGTTTCTAGTATTAAAGCTGCTGCCTTTCGGAGGAACCCCCCTGTCCCTTCCCTCTCCTCTCGCCCGGGGCCAAGATCAAACGTCAGTCATCTCATCCTCCAGCTCGGCATCATCCGTCTCCCCTTCACCCTCCTCCTCTTCGTCCGACGTCACATCAGCATCGTCAGCTTGCGCTAGGCACTTGGGACACGAGCAGGTAAACAAGTAGTTCTCCCTGGAAGAAGGGAAGGAGAAAGAGTGATGGCGTTGACACAGGCACAACCCCAACACTGCTGCTGGGCAGGGGCTTGGGGACAAAGCAGCCAGCAAGAGGCTAAATATGTTAAACACGGAGGAGTTTGCAGGTTCAATCATGCTGGGCTCAGGTGGGGTGGAGGTAGTCTGGGTGGAGAGGGGGATTTCTCAGCCCTGCAGGAGTGATGGGACATGGGGACGGTGACCATCAGCAGGAACCCCTACCCTTGAAGGGCGGAGAAGGAAAAGTAAGACCACTGGGGACAGCAATAGTTTGCAGGAGCCAACTGCAGAGCGGAGCAAGAGAGGGGGGCCCAAACCCTCGGTCCCTGGGGCTACAACCCACGAGAAGGGAGAGCAGGGAGCTCCAGCCTCACGCAGAGATGAGTCCCCCATGGTCTGATGGCAGCATGGACGAAGCCCAAAAGCGCCACATGCTACATGCACGCCAGCTTGCACACCAGCCCGTGCGCAGCCACGCACCAGGACATGCACCGGGCCCCAAGGTGGGGAAGCAGCCCAGACTGACTGGCTGGGGGGTGCAAAGGGGTGCTGTGTCCCCGCTGGGTTCCTCCAAGCAGCCTCTACCTGAGTATCTTGTTGCGGCTGTGTCTGCTCCGCTCCCTCTGACAACAGTCTAAATAACTGATGCAGATTTCCTGTGAGCAAAGAAAAACAGGTTGGGCTGAGAATCACTTCCCACGAACCCAAAGCAGCACGATTTGTACCAGTCCCTCTCAGAGTCAGGCAGAAACATGGGGTCCGGCAGCCACTACATGGGATGAAGCATGAATTCCTCCGCCAGGACAACGCAAGACACAGGAGGTACGGGGCTGGGGTCCGCAGGGGATGTAGGGGACACAGGGACCCTCTGCCAAGGTGCGATGCTGCCCCAGGTTCATCCGGGCCCCGCTGTCTCACCTCTCCTGCTTCGATGTCCTCCAGAGCTGTCAGATGCAGGAGGAAGTTGTTTTCCGGGAAGGATGTCTCGGCATTGGGGATGCAGCTGTGGTTACCTACGGGGAAGATGGGACACAGCTGCGAGGGCGTCTCCAGAGGAAGGGGAAGGCAGAGTCAGGGTCGGAGACCCCACACAGTCCACAAGGGTTTGTGCCTGCCCTTCTGTGTGGCCCAAGCATGTGGCAGCCAGTGCCTCCAACTGGGGGGGCCACGGCCTGGCTAAGGATAAGGCAGCACAATGCTGCGGCCACCCCATCTACCTTGGGGACACCAGCATGACACTCTCCACTCACACTAGGGACATGGGGGTCCAGCGGAGCAGGGTGCAGGGTCAGGGCTCTCCCTTAGACCCACAAAAACCACTCAGAGAGAGCGAGCTGTCCTGGATCAACCCCGGGGATGCACAGCACCATCTCTGCCTCCAGGTGCTGAGGGAAGGATGCACAGGGCAGCACTTTTTAGCTGCTTCGCAGCTCCCCCAGCAGCCAGTCCCCAGTCCCTCCTTGTCCCTGCCCTGCAGTTAATGCTTAGGAGTGAAAGAAGACAGCTCCGGGTGCTGGGACATCCTCTCCTACGTCCCCCATGGGCCAGCCAAGAAAGGCTCCCTCCTTTAATGGTTTGTTCAGCTCCGTTTTCCTCAGACAAGGTTGGAGACAGTCTCTTTGCTAACTGCATACGTGGCTGCTGGAGACTACATCACAGCCAAGTCCATTCAAGCCAGGACTGACCATTTCATAGCTAGGTGAGATGCCGGGAGACCCACAGAGAACATCCAGGCCCCAGGGCAGCACCCGTCCCATCCCATCCCATGGACAGGAAACACAAACCCCTTTCTCCAGAGGCTTTTAGGAAGAGGTTAGCCAGTCTAGCCCAGGACATATCCCTCCTCATTACTAGCAGTTTTCCTCCCAGTCCTTGTGTTACTTACAGCAGCTCTGGAGCACGTAGAGACCCGATCCCTCGCAGTTGAGGAACTCTCCTGACTCTGCAGCACAGAGAGGGGGTTAGGGCTTTGCATGAGCCGTTCTGGCTCTCCATACGCGCAGATCAGCACGAGCATGAAGTGACGTCCACCAACACTGAACGCACCCAGCCAGTGCTGCTTTAGGGGCCAGGTGTTGGAGAGCAGTTTCCAAAGCACCCTTCACTCCCCACTGAGAGGGGATGGAGGACATGAAGATTTTCACCCCCAGGCTGCCTGGCCTGTCCCTGTACTCACAGAGCTGCATCAATCAAAAAAGTGATAAACAGGTCTTCGAACATTCTGTGCAGATGGGACTTTTCTGCACAGGATCCCTCCAGATCAGCCCTCCAGCCACCCCGACCTGCCACAGTTCATCTGGGCCATGCTGCCCACAAACTTGGACCTGCCCTATCCATGTAGCGAGCCAAAGGCAGCAGGCATGGCTTGCAGGGACCAGGGGAAGTGGGATCTCCCAGTCCCCAGTGGGAACGTCTCCTATTCCCTGAATGCGGGGAAAAGTCTCCAGCAATCTCCTGAAAAGGGCACTGCTTGACGCTGCCCATGGCCACATCAGAGCCTCACCCTTCTCGATGTCCTTATAGAGCTGATCGATGAAGGCGTCCAGCTCCTCTCGCTGCAGCATGGGGAGATCCAGCGCATCGCAAGCGTGCACCCACTGGCTCAGAGAGCTGTCGGGAAGCAGAGGGACACCGTTACAGTCCCACAGTGCTGTTGGCACATGGTGGGACCTCACAGGGGGAATCTAAGGATTAAACTCAGTGGCTCTCAGTGGCTCTCAGTGGCCAAGGTCTGGCAGAAGGATGTGAAAGGGTTGGACGCAGCCAAGATGAAGGACTGCTTTTACATTTGCCTCTCCATCCCCCTCTCTTACATCTAAACCCAGACGTTACCCAGGCCAGCGTGGATTTACAGACTGTACATCCCCTCCATGCCACATCCCTGCTGCCCTGCAAGGAGCACCCAGAAAGCCCCATTACCTTGTTCCTATGCCTTGGCCATTGGTCCCAACGAGGGCAAAGAGGGATCGAAAGCCTTCTGGAGTGAACCACTGCAGAAGGGAGATGAGAAAGCAGCTGAGCCCAGGCCAGCCTGCGGCAGCATCCCGCTCTGCAAGTGCCTCAAATCCCACAGGAGCTTTGGGGGAAGCAAGGAATGGGTAGAGTCCCAGGGGAAGCCCTGGCCTTCGGGGCAGACATGACCCAGGGGGGCTGGCGCCAAGCACAGGGTTGCACCACGCTCCTGGGCTAGTCGGGAAGTGGCTCAACTCACCCTGCTGAGATGTTCGTCGTAAAGGGCTTCAGTGAAGAGCAACCGCAGCAGCTCCAGCTGGCCCTGGCAGGACATGGCAACACCATCAGGGTGGGGAGACGCCGCTGGGAGTCAGACCCAAGCTGACAGCCGAGCCCAGCACGGGATAGAAGGCTCAGGAGTCAGGCTCCTCGTCCTTTTCTGCAAGGCTGGAGGCTGCTGCCCTCAGAGCAGCAAAAGCCACTCATTTTAGCAGCAAAAGCCACCTACTCAGCAGTTACATATCACCCTGTCCCATCCCACGGCGGAGCATCTCCACCACAGGAATGAGCAGTGTGTCCCACTGAAGCACCACAAGCCCAAAGCCCTCTAAACAACCCGTTTCCTCTCTGTCAGGTCAGCCAGCCCCTAACAGGGGACTTCGTGCTCCCACTTTGAGCCTGGGATTTCCAGCGTCTCCCATCCCAGCTGCAATGGGGCCTCTGCACCCGTGGGCTCGCAGGCACAGACAGGGAGAGGGCAGGCTCGGGGATTCAACACATCCAAGTACCGCCAGGCTCTTACCTGAAATTTGTCCCCCAGCAGCTTGTGCACAATCTCCTCTTCTTCGTTTGCTGTCTTACTGCAGAACTGGGAGAAGGCCTTGATCCACCACTCCTTGTCTTTAGCCTGACAAAGGAATCAAGCAAAGGCATTGCACCAACACCGCTTCCCTCCCTAGCCAGGAGAGAGGGAGGAAAGGACAAGCCCCGCTGAGCTCAGAGGTATCCAGCCTGCTATCAAGAACCACCAGAAGCAGTGGCATGGTGGTAGTTTATTGTCAGAATAAACGCTGAGAAAGCCAGGCCAACGAAACAGAGCCAAAGGAAAGGTTCAGTTCTGACTAACTATTTTGGTACAGAAAAAAAGACCGGCTTGGCTCAGGACATAGGAACCTCCTTTTCTGCCTGCTGTCTCCACAACCAGAAACCGCTAGATTTTGAAATCTGTTCAAGCAGGACCCAGACAGTTGCTGGAGGAGAGATCAGTCCTTGGCAATAGCAGCCACAATGGGAAAAGGAAACCACACACCAGAAGCTGTGGCTCCAAATTGCAGACATACCTGTTTGATGGTGGCAACCATCCGAGCCATCAACATAATGCTGGAAGTCTCTGGTGGGTAATGCATGTTTCTGGGGGATAAGAGTGAAGAAAAGAAATGAGCAGATCAGTGCTGGTATGGAAATAAAAAGCTAGAGGTAGGCAGTGGCAGCTGCCATCCATGTGGTCAGGCCCACACTCATCCGTCACATCAAAGTGGCCAGTGCAGCATCGCTGCATAGGGATCCAGCGCCGCTCGGGGCGAGGAGAAGCCTGCACCCACCTGCCTGCTCTGAGCACACAAATAACGCCCTACCATCCTGCTAAACTAGAGCCTGGGTCCCATACAAAGCCCAGGACTGCAGCGAGTTCTGTGGTTTGTGACAAGCTTTGGGTCAGGGATGTCGCTTCTCCCCTCTGTGCCCATTTTGTCATCTGCAAGCAAGGATGGCAATTTATGTACTCGCGGGGGTGCTACAAGGAGGATCTCCCAAAGGCTGTAGATATGTGGGAGCACTATAAAATTGCAGGAGTGAGGGATGCACAGCTCAGTGCCTTGTAGCTCTTTACTGGGAGAAAAATAGGAACTGCTCAGCTGTGTATCTAAACTCTTGCACTGCCAACACAAATTCACCTGCTGCCCAATCAGCAGGTAGAGCTGGGCAGTGTCCCACGGCCACCACCACCCTCCAGCCACCCCATGCAGGGATGCAAAGCAAGGACAGTCCTCAGCCCTGGTCCCAGGCAGCGTCACCCAGCCCAGGAGAGCCACCTCCTCTGCCCATGGAGCAACAGGCAGGTCGGTCCCCTACCTCCATGCCTCCTGCAGCTTGTTGAGGGGGTGCGTGGGGTCATCACGGGACGGGCCAAGGCAGAGGACCTGGTGGTACTGCTCCAAAGCGGCCTGCCTGCATTCAGCGCTGCAGTACGTCACCTAGAGCGAGGGGCACAGCGCCCAGCATTGGCTATGGCACCAGGAAAAGGGGGTCCTAGGCCCAGCTGTGCCCCCTCCCTGACCATCTGAGCCCCAGCTCTTTAGCCATCGTGATGCAGAAGGGAAAAGCAGACACCCATCTCTGGGCAGCGCAAGTGCCTGGCTAGATGCTGTAAAGGAGTCAGCGACCCCAACAAGACCATAGTCCCTCCCGGCAGCCCCATACCTGGCACCGGGGACACTGCTGGTGCAGGTCTTTCCGGATGCTGCACTGCTCCGGGTGAGGCAGCACCAGCGAGCTCTTCCCCAGCAGCCGCTGGGCGTTTTCCTCCGCCGTCTCCAAAGCCCGTAGGCAGTGATCGCAGGCTGTGGGGAAACAAGACAGATGGATGCCACAGTGAGACCACAGCCTTCAAAAAGGAAAGGGGCCAGAGCCCGGGGCAAGACAGCGCGACTGGTACCAACACCATCAGACAGAACCATCTCCGAGCTGGAGGCACCAGTCTCTTACCGCTCCCTCCAAAGGGAAGACCATTTCTGCTGCAATTTAACCACCCTCAGCCCTCATCTGCTGCCCTATAATGCTGGGAAGTGTTTACAGGCCATACAATGGCAAGTGTCCCCATGTCGCTGAGCTGTGATGGAGCTCAGCGCACAGCAGAGTCTAGGGAGGATGAAAAAGTTTAAAATCCTGCTCTTACAACCCTCATTTTTTATTCTGGTGCTTCCGGAGAATGTTGGCACCTTTGTGGGCTGTACTCTACGGTGGTGTGATGGGGATTAGCACCCACGCCTCTAAAAAATGGGGGTTCCCACAAAGATGGTGCCCGATGGTGGCACGTGGTGCTTTCCTCCAGGGTTGATGGAAGTCACCGTCCCTCAAACGACCCCAACGTTTTCCACTTGCCAACAGTTTTTTTAGTGCAGAGGCAAAAACGGCAGCAGGGCCGTTTTCCTGGTGGTGCTAAGACAAACCCAAACCCTTTCCTTAAAAACCGGGCGGCTCTTTTGGGACCCCGCAGTCACCGCGCCGGGGCAGGCGACAGGGACGTGCCACCACCGCCGGCCGCTCACCTCGGTAGTTGTACAGGGCGTTCCAGAGGAACTGGGACGACACCACCGGCCTCTCCACGAAGACGGTTTCCCCTTTGCGGATGTTCTTGGTGGCGAACAAGCCTTTCCCCTGCCGAGGGAGAGGCGCGGGTCAGGGGACGCACCCGAAGCCGAAACCCACCCGGGGGTTGAAGGTATCCCGCCCCCGCCCAGCCTGAGGGGAGGCTGTCGGGTTTTTACCCCATTTCCCCCACAAAATTGGTTCTGCCGCAGCGTGAGGGAAGGGAGGGACCCCCGCGGCGGGGGGACCGGCCGAGGCCGCCGGGCTCACCTTGGCGCTGCTGATGAACCGCGCCTCCGCCGCAGCCCCGGCCCCGCCGCGGCCCCCCGGCACGGCGCCGCACACGTCCCCCGCCGCGGCGGCCATCTTCGGGCGGCGACTTCCCCACTCTGACCCGCCGGGGGCGGGCAGCGCCTCTGCCTCTTCCTCTTCCTCTTCCTCTTCCTCCTCCTCCTCCTCCTCCTCCTCCTCCTCCTCCGCCCCCCTCACCCGCCGCCCCGCACGAAGATGGCTGCCGGCCCCCCGCGGGGGTCCGCGCCCGCCCTCGCCCCCCTCAGCCCCGGGGCGGGGGGGGGCCGGCCGCCATTTTAGCCCTCCCCTCAGCCCACCGCCACCCTCCAAAAACACCTCCAAAAAGCCCCAAAACGGGGCTGGGGCGCTTCCACAGCCACGCAAAAAACAGGAGTTTTGCTGCCTCTCCTCTCTTAATTATTACTATTTTTTAACCGTACAGCCAGGCCATTCATCAGCCTTCATATCCCCGTCAGGCGGGAATGCAAGGTACCCCCTCACAGGGCGAGGAGATGGTCTCAAGCTGCCCCTGCACACCCAGAACTGGCCCAACTTTCCCCAAAAAATCCTTCAAAACATGCTAACGTGGCTCCTGCGTCCTCGCTACCTCCCGCTAGGCTGCCTAAAATCCATGACAAGGCGGGTTTAGTTGTATTTACTAATTCACACCGGTGCTGCCAGCGCCCGTTCAGACTCAGTCCCGCTCTTCATCAACCAGGTGGCTGCAGCAGGTTTGGGAATATGGAACGATTTCATATTCAGGGCGTTTTGGGGTGTTTTGGAGTCACTAGATGTCACTGTCGGCTCGTGGCGGGGACGTGACACCGGACGGTAACTTTGTGGCTGGATCCTGCCACCTTCATGCCCAGGCCAGCAGCCCATGCGGGAGCATGGCCGCGGAGTGGGACCATCAGGCGACAAGGGACAGACAAACTGCCTGGGACACCTTCCCTAGCTGCATTTTGGGATCTGGCCCAGGTGAACCCAGCAGCGAGCTGTGCAGGGCATTTCGCCGCCGTGCAATGCCCATCCCAGGGTCTACAAGGACCTAGACATGGTTGGAGCAATGCTATGACTCCTACTTCAATTACATCTTCATACTAATACTAGGAAGGCTAGCCATTATTGTAATAACAGCATTACATGTCCTGTTTCTCTAAGGTTTCGGTGCTAAGTGGCAGGGCGTCTCATCCATTGAACATCAGCTTGAGTCGTGGCCCGACGAGCAACACTTCAAAGCGTCCTTCATGCCTCTGAACGAGCCCTGGTGCCCACATTAATTTGGAAGTATCAGCGAAGCTGGGCTGGGTTTGCTTCTGCTTCTGTATTTGCAGAGCACAGGGAGAACCTTCTCCTGGACTTCAGTTTGCTGAAGCATCAGCCTGGCAGAGCAGGGGCTGCGCAGGTTTGGCCACATCCACCTGCAGTCAGAGGTCCTTGACTCCAGGAACAGCAGCCTGAACCTGAGCACCCCGCGTTTATCAGATGTTACGTATCATACTATAAATGTATTCTATCTATCTCTGCAGGAACTGGCCTAGAGATAGTAACTCGTGTTATCTCCTTTCACCCATGATATGGAGTCATCAATCAATTTAAAAAAAAAAAACTTTTTTTTAGCATTTATTTTGTCCAAAACAACTTATTAAGAAAAAAACCCTCAAACTTTTAGGAAGGATGAAAATATGTTGTTTGGGTTTTTTTTTAATAATTTCAATTGAAAATTAAAGAGATTCGTTGGAAATGTGTTTTCCTTCTGTTTTTTTGACACTCACAGGTTTTCAGCTGATCTGTTTAAAAGCTGTTCTTGCTCCATTCCAAATGTTCAAGCTTGAGACGAGTGCACAGGTTTACCAGCAAACACACAAGTGTGGGGGAAAAAACACTGCTTTCATATTTGTATTGGCATGTCAGGAATGAAAACGTGCAAGAAGCAAACACCCTTTTGTGACTTGTTGGAAAGCAGATGTTATTTTTGACAACAGGGGTCTTATTAGGAGGAGGAAAAGGTGCATTTCTTTGTTTTCTTTTTTTTTTTTTTACTCCATTTCCTCAGAAACACAGAAAACTGTACAGAGCAAAAAGGATGGATAAGCCATCCCTGGCAGCTGTGGGGCAAGAAGCCACTGAGGCACCGCTGCCTGCTCAGAAACCAAGGAGCTGCCCAACCCTGCCTCCCCCCAGCCAGTCCCATCTCTCTTTTTAAGATACACTAGATTTTTATTAAGAAGCAAAGCAAATAAATAAGTGACACTTATTAAGAAAAAGAAGTTATTTCTATAAATAACAATATAAGAGTAAAGTGATATACAGTGTTCTGGTTCAGAAAGAGACGCAATAAATTACCCTGAGCTGACGGGACATGGTGCCTGGTACCCTGGGCAGACCTAGGAAGGCGAGGTGACAGCCTGAGCGCTGACAGCCTGACCCAAGAGCACTCAGCTGCTAACACACAGACGGGGAGAGGTGAGTACTCAGTCCTGACTCCCCAAAGCCCTCCCACCCACCAGAAATACAACTGCTAACTGCATCAGGTGGTTACAGATATGCTTGCCGAACGCTCCAGGTGCCGTTTCCCATGGCACCTGGATGTATAATGAGGAGAGAACAGAGCAACTGCCGTCTGGGCCAGAATCGGCACATCTGGACGAGGGGCAGGGGGTCGTCTGACGCACCAGAGGTGTTGGAAAGCTGCCTTTTTATAACAGCCCCCATCCCTGCACCTCAGCCAGCCGGAGTGCCTCATTCCCTGCTGCAGCAGCATATGCACACCTTGGCACAGCAAGGCAATGCCAGAAGGCAGAAGAGACCCATGGGGTTCTGCCCTCCGGGTTTGGGAAGCCAAAACAAAGGCACAAAAACACCAAGGCACAGGACAAGAGGAGGCACTTCTGTTCCAGGGGCAGGATCAGACCCTGTTCATCTTATCGCAAGAGTAATGATAGTCTGCAGGTGGGAGCAAAGGGCTTTCCCATTTTCACTTTTTTTTTTTGGTTGTTGTTGTGATCTAAGCATCAAACATGGGAGTCAAGTTGACCAGGAAAAACAATCAGGGTTGATTTTCCTCCCAGCCCAGGTCTCCCTCCTAGGAGCACACAGCCACACGCAACACAAGTGACCGTGTGTTCAAATGCCCTTACGCTCACAGCCATCAGAGACACCGTCCGATTGTCACCCCAGCCTCTCCGCTGGAAACTCTGTGCCCTGGTGCTTCAAGAGCAAACAGGAGATCACCTGCTTTGCCACAGCTATGGCACCATCAAGGACAACCGGCCGGCTGATGAAGCCCCAGGAGTTAGGGCACATGGCTACCAAACAGCAGCCAAACAATATTTGGGGGGTTCCTCCCAGCCAGCTGCAGTTTAGTCCTGTAGCTTCAACTCTCAGATCGAGAGCGTAATGTCTCACTTGGACCAAAGAAGCACAGACGTGCCTGCATCCCCAGTATCTCCATCAAGCAGACACAGCCGAAAAAACAACAGTGGCAGCTGAATGTCATCAGCTGTTCAAAGCTCAACATCCACGGGGTCCTCCTCGTGGTCCCTGATGTCTGTTGAGTCCGCAGTGGCAGGCTGTATCACCCCAAACTGTGACAGCTTTGCTGCCTTCTGCTCCATGCTCTGCTTCCTCCATTTGATCCTCCGGTTCTGGAACCAGACTTTCACCTAGCAGGAAAATGACATGACAGCTTAGTCCAAGGTCTCCAGGAGCCCCTTTCCAATGGGAGCTGTTGCTTCATGCTTCCGAGGCAGATGTCCCCAAAAGGCAGGATGCCTTAAAGAGGGGGACATGCCCCATCTCTGCTTAGGGCACAGTGCATGCGAGCAGGAGGAGGTGACACTATGGAGGGTGGAGTGGTGCTGGGAGAAAGGACCAGGGGAGAGGGGGATGCAGCTGCACAGAGGAGGTTCTGGACGGGGCAGTGAAGGAGATGCATCCCCCAGTTCCCACGAGCCACTGAACCTACCCCTAGGGCCACGGCTGCCAGAGAGCACGGTGAGACACCCGCCTACCCCCCTGCTCCTGCTCCCTGTGCTGTTCACACCCTCCTTGACCACCCCAGAACCGCCCTTGCTTTGCTCTCCCTTTCCCCAGCTGAATTGGATCCCACCATGGTAGATCATGTGGCTCCTCCTTTCCACAATAAATAATCAGCTTGCAGTGGGAGGGGCAAAAATATACCAGGAAGAGCAGAAAAAAAATTTAGATCCGGTGTCATAAAAAGACGCTTAAAGCATAAACTGTCTCCAGAGGATCATAACAAAGCAGATACATTAGTCCAACCCAGTTTGAACTCTAAAGCAAGCAGGTTTGTGCTCCTAAATGCTTTTTGTCCCACTTCATGGATTAAGAAAAGGATGTTCTTATTCATAAACCATCTAAACCTGTCCCGCATCCCTCCAGGCACATGGCTTCAATGTCATCTTGCAGCAGGGAGTCCCACAAGTCACTCTGCGTCATGTCCTCCTCCCACTGCACTTCATGGCAGGGAAATCACCACAGACCAAACCCAGACCCGGGATCTATGCTGTCATCCCCAGCTCCCCCATTTCTTACCTGAGTCTCTGTGAGATGCAGAGTCGCAGCCAGATCTACTCGCTCCGTGCCCACCATGTACTGCTGCTTGAGGAACTCTTGCTCCAGCCGCTCCAGCTGCTCTGGTTTGAAGACCGTGCGGACCCTCTTCATCTTGCAGGGCCCCCCAGACCTCCAAGGCACAGCAGGACCCAGTGAGTTGGCCCCTACACAGTGAGACAAGTCCAGACCTGCAAGCAAGAAGCAGCGACTGAAGGGGTCTGCGTGTTTGAGGCCATTCCTCTAGCCCTGTTAATATGCCAAACCCAGATTGCTTCAGCTGTAGCCGAAATCCAAATGCAACTGCTCTATGCACTGAAGCGGACTGGGACAAAGTAGCACCAAAAAGAAAAGCAGGGATGTCCCTACCCTGTCCCTACCTAGATTGTCTCATCTAGGCTCCCCTTCCCACGAAAGGTTGGACCAGATGATCTTTCGAGGTCCCTTCCAACCTATCCTATGATTCTACCCACAGGTACAACCTAGGACAGTCCTGGATGTGCAGCCAGACCCAAGGAAGTCAGCGCTCAATGAGATGAGCGGGGTTTGACCTCCATCTGTATAGGTTCTTTGTAACAGAATAATAAAGTCCATCAAGAGCTGCTGAACACAAAAATCCCATCTGCGTCTCAGGAAACCCCTAACCACCAATGCGTAAAGGTTGGGGGAGTTTACCCCATGCTGGCCCCTGCTTTTACCCTTCCTTCCTTTGGCACCCACAGTCAGTGTCCAGGGGAAGATACTGAGGCTGGCAGACTGGTCTGAGGGAGACAAGAGTCACCAGCCCTCGTGCAGGTCCTCGTCCTGGACTTTAGTCCTTTAGTCTCTGTAGGTTCAACTGATCCATAAAGTTCCTCATGTGCAGAGGCATTAGCAGGACTAACAAGTGGATCTGGTCTCAGTCTCCTATCTAGTTGTGGCCTGATGATAACCATAATTACCTAATTAACATACAATACACCACCAGCACTGTCACAGGACCAGCCGGCACCAGCCTAAGAGCAGTGCTGTCTCTGGTTTCTAAAGCCCTCATCCTGCCAGCACAGCGATTCACACACAGCTCGGAATGTGTGACTGCTACCCCGGCCATGCCCCAGCAGCCACAGGGCTCGTCCCAGCCAGCTCTGTCCTCCTGAAGGACCTTCATTCCAGCCAGATCTCACTGCCAGGAGGATTGAAGGGTGGAGAGACCACAGTCAAGGGCTGAGGAAAAGGAGCTGCAGCCATCAAGGCAAAAAAAACTTCTGCGTACTTGATGCTGGTTCTGGAGTTACAACACAGGAATGTCAGCACAGACTTTGCACAGCTGAGCGTGAAGCGCTGGAGGGACAGTCACAGAATCACAGAATCACTAAGGTTGGAAAAGACCTATAAGATCATCAAGTCCAACCATCAAGTCGAGCCCATCTTGCTCGATGCCAAAAAACTGCTGGACTGGGGACTCAGCTCCTGTTCTGAGCCCCAGAAAGACTCCAGGCAGTGGGACCTGCCTGCACAGGCGAGACCGCTGGGTGCCATGAGAACACCTCCAAGTGCCAAAGTACAGTCGTGAAGATACTAGGAAGCGGGTAAGGCCAGCACTAAGATATGCCTGATGGTAACCACAGCTTCTAGCCTGCCAAAACCCACGCACACGCTTAACTTTAAGGAAGAACCCACCAGTACAGCCAAGGGGACTTTTCGTGGTGGAAAGCATTGTATGCAGTATGCATCTGCAGGATCGGGCCATGAATGCTCCCCACCATTGCTGTTCTGAAATCTCAGCCCCCGGGCAATGCGATCTGTCTGAGATCAGCTCTGCTTTGAGCAGAAGTTGGATTCAGCAGCGAGCAGAGATCCCCCTCAGCCAGAGTCATCGCACACCGTCACCAGGGTACCGCAGCAGCAGCCACGAGCGATGCTGGACTGGTGCGATATATCGTGACAAGCCAACTTTCTTTAGCTTTCATGGAAATACTGCACATCATGATGCCCATTCACACCCGGCACTTGTCTCTCCTTTAATGACTGATGTTGTCATGTTCTCGAGGCACAAATGGGCACCTTGACCTACTTTGTTTCATTAATTGAGTGCAAGTTCTGCGTGTGTTTAAAGATTTGTGGGATGGAGACCTGACAGCTTAACAGCCGCAATTGCACTTAAAACTATTTGCATCATTAAAATAATTTCACCCGTCACATTTTTTTTCTATTTTAATGCTCGGATAATAGCAAGTGTCATTTCAAACATGAAATACTTTGTGGAAATAGCTTTGCAAATTGTTTAACTATATTTTCATACCTGTATATTTGATATAATACATAGTTTAACACACGACTATGCAGATGCTGTCTCGCAAAAGAAATAATAGATTAAATAGTTAGGCCAAGTACTTAAAAAAATGTCAAGAGTAGCAAATACTTTTGGCATCTGAATATTGTAGCTATCAGGATCAAATCAAGAGTCCTTATAGAAGTAAAATACGTGCTTGGCTGCGGTTTTGCCTGGGCATGGTGGAGAAATTACTTGTGGGGATGAGGCTTTGGGAAATTACAGCAGGTTTTGGCAGGCGTGATGAAAACGCAGGCATTGCGGTCCCTTCATAGTTACATGAAAAGAGAAATAAATGCCAGCGTGCACGAAGCAGCCCTTAAAATGCAGGGGGGGGGCACACGTGGACATTGGGGGGGACTGTCCCTGACCTGAAACCTTCTACTGAAGTCAAGCCTGAAGGATGTAAATCGTGTCATTAGAGCATCGCTTCACCCAGTCATTAATTGCTGCGGGTAAATGGGCGATAGATAGTTAAGTATCGATCACTACAGAGGGGGAAAATAATTATTAGGAAATTCTTCCCTCCCCCTCCTTCATTTCCACCGCCGCAACCCAACTCTCTTCACCTTGGGGGTGGTCGAGAGGCTGCAAGAAATATAACTACAGCCGTAGGGGAAAAAAAAAAAAGCCATTTTTGGTGATCCAAACCCCCTTCTTTTCCAGTGCGGAGATACCAGCCAAGCGCCCGCAGGACGGCCCTCGCACCCCCCGCCTGCACTCCAGCCCCGTCCACAGCAGCCCCCGTCCCCTGCGCACCCCCAGGACACGCTCCCACGCTCACCCCCCCACCCGTGACAGCGGGAACACCCCGCGCACACGCACACACACCCCCCCCCGCTCACCTGCACCGCCCCGCCCGGCGGCGGCACAGCCCCAGCCCCAGCCCCAGCCCCAGGCTCCCGGCAGCGGCCCCAGCCCCGGGCCCGGTCCGGGGCCCGGGCCCGCCGCGGGCCAGCGCGGGGGCGGCGGGGCGGAGACGGCGGCGGGGCCGCGGCGCGGCGGCTCCCGGGCGAGGAGCGCTTCGATGTGGAAGGGGGTCTTGGGGGGCGGCGGCTCGGGCCGGGAGCGCGGCGGGCTGCGCAGCATGGCCGGACCGGTACGGCGGCCGCCGGCCCCGCCGGCTTATATGGAGGGCGCGGTGGGCTGGGATGAGCCGCGCTCCTATGCAAAGCGGCGGCGGGGGGGCGGCGGGGGGCTGCCCCCACCCTCGCTGGCCTGCAGCGGCACCCCACGGACACCCCTTCTTCCCCGCCGACACCCCCACGGACACCCCTTCTTCCCCGCCGACACCCCCACGGACACCCCTCCTTCCCTGCCGGCTCCTCCACTGACCCCCACCCGCACACCCGCACCTTCCCCCACGGGCACCCGCTCTCCTGCCCCACGGACCCCCACGCCAACACCTGCTCCTTCCCCATAGACACACTGACACCCACTCCTTCCCCACGGACACCCATAGCAACACCAGTTACTTCCCCACGGACACCCACACAACACCCGCTTCTTCCCCACCGACACCTGCTCCTACTCCATGGACACCCACATCAACACCCGCTCCAGACAGACACCCACGTGGACACTTGCTGCTTCCACCACAAACACCTCTTCCCTTCCTCATGGCCAACTACACCTTCCCCCCAAACCTTGCTGACACCCTCACCTTCCCCCACAGACACCCACATGGACACCTACAGCTCCCCACCCTGACCCCACTGACACCCAAACCCCCCCTGGCACCCACACCTTCCCCCCAGGCCTCACCCGCACCATCCCTCTGGCCACGCTCCTCAGGCCAGCCCACCCCTACCCGCTGCCCACGGGCACGCATGTACCCCGGGACCGGCTGTGCGAGCCCGTCCTGCCGCCGTGCCAAGGGGAATGTGTCTGGGTGTACCTGCTCGGGTGTGCTGGAGAGTGTACGGGTGTCTGGGATATGGGAAAAACACATCAGGAGCTCTCGCACAGGCTAAGAGGCGACTGTGCTGCGGAAATTTAACTGTTCGTCTGGTTTGGGTGACATGTCTGTGTGATACCACCGGAGCCAAGCGCAGACGCATGGTCCGATGGAGAGCTGCGGATGGCACAGGCGCTTCGCCCAGATGTTAGCGTACTCAGCAAACACAGTGCCGGGGATTCGCACATGCGAACGCTCCTGCTCAAATCTCTGCAAGCACCAAATTCGCACTGAAAATTCACTCCGGTGTATGCAAACACGGAGAAATCCCCAGACCGGAGTCTCCAGGTTAATAAATACGGAGCAAAAATCCCCCACGGCTTAATAACCCAGCACTAAACGTCTCTGCATGCGCAGGCTAGCTGTCCGTATCCAGTAAATCCTGCCTTAAATCAGGGATTCGTGCCATTTAAAGTTTCTTTTCACTGCCCAAGCTGTAGAAATAGACCTCGTTATAAATGAGCATCTCTGTATTTTTGAGCATTTCAAAGCAAATGGAAATTATGGGAATGCATGGGCAGGATTATCCCGCTCGCAAGGAAGCACCCTGGTGATGGCCACGGGAGCCTCGGGGAAGAGGATGCCCGCGGGAGACAAAAGAGTCCCTCAAGTTTGCCTTTAAATCACTTTTTTTTTTTCCCGTTTAGCATCCTGTCTTCCACAGCAGCTTCAAAATAAGTGAATAAATACAGCTGCCACTTTATTGCTCCTTATCCAAACAGCCAGCCCCAATCCTGCCGCCGTGTAACTATGTGCTTAATTGAAATCACACGTTCAAAGCTGGGCAAGTGCCGAAGCCTCTCCCAAAAAAAAAAAGCCACCACCGAGGAAAAAAAATCTGCAGAGATTCACAGCTTCTGGCTTTGCTTGCACAGAGGTTGTGTGGATTGAAATATGGGTGTTGTTATACAAGTTTTTGATTTGTTTTATTAAAAGCCTGTTAAATCTCTTCATTATTTTTCCTCTTTATAATAAGGCATGACTGCCACTGTAATTCTGGTATAATTTCCCGTGGCAAGAGATGCTGGAGATGCTCGGGTTATTCACGGAGCAGTTCATGTGACGGTTGTTGGGACGGACGAGCCCTCGCAGAGCAGGGGGTGACGGTGAGATGCTGCTGGCAGGAAGGATGGACAGACGGATGGACGGCGAGCTGGAGGGATGAGCGACGGGCAAAAAGCACCGGCTGACTTTTCCCTTCGGCTTCTCCCGCTTGGCCAAATTCGCTGCCTAATGACGCGTCCTGTTTCCCATTAGTATTGTGTGCTCAGCTAATGCATTTCGGTTCGAAAGCTGGAAATTTTCACTCGCTGGTAACGACTTGGGAAATATAGCACCCAGCAGCCAGGCAGAGCGGGGGCTCGGGGCCCGGCGAACCCCCCCACCCCATCTGCTCCAGCAAGGGAGGGGTTTTGCAGGAGCTGGGCAGGGGAGATGAAAGGATGGACCCTGATCCTATTTTTTTTTTTGGTCGTGGTGGGTTTTTTTATTTTATTCCAGTTTTGTTTTCCAAGAGCCTAGAAAATAAAAGGGGAGGGGGGAGTTTCTTAGAGGGGGTAAAAAACAAAATCCCAACAACAAAACAACAAAAAAAGCCCCCAGCCCTTTGTAAACATCCCCCCTGAGCAAAGGGAAGGGGGTGAAAAGCATTTCCTGATAACTCCATTAAAGAATGAGGCTGCATTAACATTCCAAGTACCTCGACAAGAGATGAAAGTGGGGAACTTGAGTTCAGCCTCTCCTTGCTCCAGATGTTATTATGGGCTCCCTGAAAGGTTTTTTTATTTCTTTTTTTGCAAAGAGACAAAGATGTTGCCTACTTCAAACGGGGCTAATTGATGCTAATGACTATCAGATAGAGTGGGGGCCCTTATTCCCCCCTGCAAAGGGGAAAGAGAGAGTGCATTTTACAATCCCCTCATAGAAAACGCCCCACTCTTCAAACCAGGTTGCTGCTTTGGGGATTTTTGTTTCTCTCTGGGCTGCTGCTTTCTCTCCTCCTCCGCTCCCCCCCCCTTCATCTTTTCTGTCCCCCTTCTTCTGGGCACCCCGCAGCTCTCACTTGTTTGCCCATGAGAAATTTCACACCTCGCCTCCGTCGGTGGGGAGAGCCTGGCTCCATTTCCATCCTTCTCCAAGCTGCAAAACCATCCCAGTGGGCGAAAGAAGGGGCGGAAATTTCCCCAAACCCACAGCAAGCACACGCGAAAACGTGAGGGGGATTTTGTGCATCTGTAATCCAGGGCGTGAGTCCTTCCACAAGTGGGAAAACATCTTCTCCACCGAGAGCATCCTTTCGCTCGCATCCTATTAGGAAGAAGACGGATCCCAGGGTTCCTGTTGCTGATTAGACAGGCGTGTGCTTGTGCTCATTAGGGTAACTAGCCCAGCACCGCCAACCTAGGGAGTCTGAAATCATGAGCCTTTTACTCTTTAAAAAAAAAAAAAAAAGGCTTCAAAAGGGGGTGCTGAACACCAGCTTTAGCTTTTAGCCTTGTGTCAGATTTTTGCAGCCATTTCTCCTGTGATAATCCATAGTAATAATAAATAATAATCCATAATCCAATAATAAAAAGGCAACAGGGAATGTCCCCAAATCACGTGACTCCTGGAGCTGGTGATTTGCCCCTTCACAAGCCAGATCCCACTGAATCCCATGGGGAGAGGGGAATGGGGCTGCAAAAAGAGGAGCATGGGGTTTCTCCCTGGAGGATAACTGATGCGTGTTCGCTCCTTCATCTAAAGTCTAGAAAAGAGAAATTACTCAGGCTAATGACAATTACTGTGGGTGCTCTCTGCTCTGGGAGCACCCAGCAGTGTCGGGTGCCAGGGTGCCGCCCTGCCTTGGCTTTGCCACCTTCAACGAGGTGTTGGGGAGCTGCAGAGAGTTCTAGAACAAGGTGCTGGTGTCCATTGCTCTTGGCAAACCCCGTCTCTCCTTGTTTGCAGCAGGATCCGGCCACAGTTCGCTTTGCCTTCTGGATCCTCGGCACCTCGCAGGGTGCCATCAACAGACCCAAACTGGCGCGAGGACAGGAGCGATGGCATGACGCTGTCTGCACTTTGAGGGCGTTACACAGCAATGGGAGCCCCGGTCCCAGGCGGCAAGAGCACGGCCAGCCCCGTACGTCCCCTTGCGAGAGCCCAGCACAGGGACGGCCACCCGCTCTGGGGAAATGCTTCTTCTGAGACCATCGTTACTCTTCAGCGGAGCGCTCCCCAGTTTGGTCCACTGCCCAAGCACTGGTGAAAGCCTCGTGCAAGTAGCAGTGTGGGATGGACATAAGGATTTTGGAACATAAGAGTTTCCACCAAGAAGGATATGCCAAACACCAGTCTGTGGAGGAGGTGGCCCCGCTCCCCTTGTCCTCTCCATCCCTGTCACCTTACTCCAGCTCTGGCTTGGCAAACCTCTCGGGGAGCCGATTCAACATGTTCGTGCAATGAAAAACTAACCCTGCAAAATGCAGGGCCCTTGCTTTCAGCTCAGGGCAGGTGGGAGCTAGCGCAGGGGGGGAAGGCGGAGGGCAGCATCCTTCTCTCCCCCAGCCCCAGACAGCCAATACACACCCCAGCCGCCCTTCAGACACTGGCCCCGGCTGCATTGTCAGGTTAATTTGGGATAATGGCCTGCAAAGCACCTCAGCCCCATCCAGGTCTCATTAGCACTTGATAATATCAAGCATCCTGAGAATTGCAGCTCTTCCCGCTCCTCCCCAGGGCACGGAGCCCTGCACCCAGCCAGGGCAGGGTGGCCCTGGGCATGGGGACAGGAACCTGCTCCTCTTATTGCTTCATTGCCAAGCTTGTGGGGCAAAGCACCTCTCCCCCCCATAGCCTTGGGCCTTTCCTGGAATTAATCACCCAGGCTGGTATTTCCAAACAAGATCTGAATTAAGCCCACGCTGCAATGAGGCTCAGCGGGGCTGGATCCTGCCCCGGCCTTGCCTTTCCGTGGGGACATGTTATCCCTGGTCCAAGCGGGACTGTTCCTCGGTGTCACATACCTCGGTGTCACATCTGGCCTCATATCTCAGCCAGATGTGAAATGAGGGAGCGGGACCTGCTGCATCCCAGCACCCTCACCCTCCCCGGGTGCTGGGGGCCCGTCCGCCTGCCTGGGGTCCCTCCAAATACAGCGTGGGTTGAGTCCACGATGGGGCTACACCCAGCTGACAGCAAATTCTGGATGACCCCCCAAAAATAAGCTAATACCCTCCCGCAAGGCCTCGGAGGATGCTGCGTGGTCCTCCCGTCAAGCACAGACCTGAACACCGTGTTCACAGGGGTTGCGATTGCGGGTATTAAGAGCATCCCGAAACTATGCATTGAAAATTAATTGGGAATTATAAACAAACCGAGCATTGAGGCGGCCCTGGTACAGTCCTGAGTGCGCCATCAGCCCGCTGCTCCCTTCAATTATCTTTTTTCTCCCGCATTGTTCTCTCCTAATGAGGAGACTAATGACCAAAGGATGGTTCATAAGTGGTTCCCAGACTCTCCTTGCCCAGGGCAAACACCGTCCACAATAGGATCACAAATTGTAGGGAGAAGCCCCGGCTGATCACATCAGAAACGGTGCAGGGATTTATCTCTCTGCCTTAACAATATGTTCTTAATCGCCACTCCAAAGGGACAGCTAGCAGGGGATCTGCCTGGCCTCATCATTAAAAGCTGGCAGCATCTTTGCTAGCGCTGCCCCTTTGTTCATCTTTCATTATTCCAATGCTCCGGCCCCGTTAATTCCTCTCCATCTTATTAAATCAATAGAGATGGAGTGGGGGAAGCATGAGGCAGAGCAGGGGTCGGATCCGGCTCAGCTCTTGGCAGGGGTGCTGAGTGGGAGCGGGATCAGACCCGGCCCAGATAAGCACGAGTCGAGCTGATACCACGCGTGTCCGAGGCTGTACTTACCCAGCTTCTGCAGCTGGGGAAACTGAGGCAGAAGAGCATCACAGCCTAAGTCCCAGGAGGAGGTTTTAGCAGAGCTGGGGAGCACTTTATCCGACTGCCAGTCCCGCACCTCCCGGCGAGATCCCCTTATTCATCCCATACCGTCAGGGCTTCCTTGATTTAATGACTTAATCAGCTTTTAAAAATAAAATCACCCCATTGCAGAGGGTGTCTGGTGCCAGGGCCCCCATTACACCCCCAGCGAAAGCCCAGCCCAACCGTGCCAGGGCGGCAGTGCCACAGGGCCGAGGGATTTTGTGCCACAAACCGTTTGCAGAGGGGAGGTGGTGCAATTTTCATCATTTTCTTCTCTTTTTCCTAACAGTTCATCTCACTGAAATGAAGCAAACTGGTTTCTGGCAGGCCCTGTCCTGTGTGTGCCTGGGAGCGGAGCCGGGGAGCGATTTCCTCCCAGTCTTTCCATTTTTGAGACTGGGATGGGAGGCGAGGAAGGAGCAGGGAGCAGGAGAGCAGTGGGGTGAGCACCAGCAGCTACTTAAGAGCTGATGTGCCCCATGGCAAACCCAGACCAGGGCTGATGGCGTTCCCTTACCAGACCCCGAACCTCCCCGCGCAGCCCTACGCAGGATTTAGGCACGGCGCTGCTTGCTTGCGCTCCGACAGCGCTCGGAGCATGGTCCTGCTCCACAGCCCTGTGTTTCTTGTTGCAGGATAAATACTTTTTAAACTCTGGATTTTTAAACCCAGAGATTTTGGCCACTGCAATGCTCATTCCGTATGAGGGGTCTCCTCAGTCACCCAGTTTCCCCACTGCATTTCCAGGCAGGTCACCCCGTTTCACCCTTATTTTCATGCATCCAGGAGCTACTTCCAGCTGAGAGTTTAATGCAAAGTGGTGCCTTCGCTCTTTGGCTAAGGCAACTTGGGGCAAATTCATCCCAGAAAGACTGCAAAAGTTGGGATGTTGTGGCGTTTCCTCCCATTGTCCGTGATGTCTTTTTTGATTTCCACTGAAACCAGGCAGCGTGGAGCCATCGGAGCTGCCCGGCAGCCTTGGGAAGCTTTATTTGATGTTTCAATTGGGAATTAAAGGGGAGGGAGAAGCAGGGGGAAATGCTCCCTGACCATTTAACAAGATTACACGATGAGATGGAGCCTGGAAACATGCACGGCCGACCCTGGCGCCCCGTGTCCCGGCTCAGCTCGGGCTTTGCCTTGAACCGCCACTGCTGGCAAGTTGCCCTCCCCGGTACCCCGGCCCATCCTCAGCACACGGTAATCCCATTTAGCAAAACCCCCCGAAAAGAGAGCACAAGGGGGCAATCAGCTGAGGAGAAAACGGCTGCCGGCTCGGGGAAGGGATGCAAAAAGCGCCTGGGAAAGCGGCTGGGTCACGGGGATTGGGGGGCTGGAGGGGTCCTGCTGCTCCAGCATCCAAACTCTCCATCCTGCAAGCTTCTACCGTCCTGAGTAAACGTGACTTGTGCAAACAAATCGCGTCCGTCGCCATGTGCTCAGCAGGAATAATCCTGGCAGGAAGGAGAGCAGGGAGGGGGACACTGAGGAGCTGTATGCTACAGCTCCACCCGGTTATCCCTTCTCCTATCTCACCATCCATCTCCCATCCCATCCCATTTACCCAGCCACCCATTTGCACCTACTTGCCAGCGCCCTGCATTCATCCCCAATCATCCACCCATCCATCTTATCCACATGCAGACAAGGCTGTTCCTCTGGGAAAACCGTCCACCCCAATACACCCACCCACCCGTCCCACCACCTACCTGTCCTCCTACAAGCCGCCTACTTCCCTACAGAGCGGAGATTTGCTGGGGAGGGCTCAGCACTGCATCTTTCGCAGATAACCTTTATCCTCTTAATAAGACTGCTTAATTCTCACTTCCTTATAGTTATCTGTCACTGAAAGCCAACTCGTTTTTTGCAGACAGGTGAAAAAACAGCATCTTTAAGGGAGCAATGTGATACGCAGGATTGGGAATGGGCCTAGCAGGGTTTTTGGGATGCATGTGGGGTTCGGGTAAGGACACACACCTCTTATTCTGCACAGGCTTTCCTGGGGGATGAGAGGAGCCAAGGCTCTGTTCCAGGTGGGTTGATGCAGCCCAAGACCTTGCCAGGCTCTCAGGGCATCTCTCTCCCTTACTTTCCACCGTGCCAAATCGCTGTGCCCAGGTTTGATCCCAACCCACGTGCCCCAGTCGAGCTGCTAGGAGTTGGGCTCAGCTGCAAGACCTCCTCCCCAGACCGAGGAGGGAGATTTCTCTGACGGGAGAAGCAAACTGCATTCCTACCCCTTTTCCGGGGTGCCAGGGCCGTTGGGGGTTTGGCAGGGCATAAAATGACCCAGCTGAACCCAGCTTTTCTGAAAACCATCAACTCCATCTGGTTATCAGGGTCAGACCTTGGCGTTTGGCTCTTCTCATCCCCACTGGAGCAGTAATCAGCTGCTTCGTCCTGCAGATGCGCTCCCTTCCCCACCCTAGGGAACCTGCAAACAGGTTAATCACTGGGTGGGAGGAAGACAGGGGATGGCCTTTCCCAGCACCCAGCTGGCCCCTGGCAGGTAGGAAAGGGGACACAGGTGTCCTGAGCCCTGTGCACCCCCAGCAACCGGCCACCCCCTCAAGGATCATCACCCACCATGAGAAAAGGCTCCCGGCCAAAGCTCGAGGTGCCAGAGGGATGGACGTGCTGATAGAAAAGTTACCTTCTGAAAAACTCAATCAAGCCCAGCAGTTTTAATTAAGTCCGACCATTTCCCTGGTCGGACGCTGCCCACAGAGGGGTCCGAGCTGGGCAGACCCCGCAGCAGGAGCATCCCCTGGAGCGGGGACAGGTCCCCCCCCACCCGCCCCAGGGGAGCCCGGCACTGCCAAAAGGCCCAATCCTGCCCAAGGCGGAGTACTGCCAGCTCCCAGGGGATTAAAGGTGTCCTGAGAACAACTTAACTCTTGCAATCAGCTCGGCCCCCAGCCGGGCGATATTAAAACATCCCCCGTAAGCCCTGTTGTCTCGGGGATGATTGCAATAAACCCACCGGCATGCGAGATTAGCAGGTCAAACCCGCTGGTGCAGACTCAGCTCTCGGCAGACATGTGAAGACATTAGCACAGTTTGGGCTCTTTGAGACTCGCCGGCTAATCCAGGCTCTGAAAACAGACGGAACAAAGGGCAGCTTCCGTCACATCGTCCCCTTCTCCTGGCACCATCCCCTTCTTCTTGCACTGTCCCTCTCTCCTTGCACTGTCCCCTTCTTGCATTGTCCCCCTCTCCTTGCACCATCCCCTTCTTGCATCATTCCCTTCTCCTCGCACCGTCCCCCTCTCCTTGCACAATCCCTCTCTCGTTGCATCGTCCCCTTCTTTATTGTCCCCTTCTTCTTGCACTGTCCCCCTCTCCTGTCATCATTACCCTTCTCCTTGCACTGTCCCCTTCTCCTTGCACCGTCCCGTTCTCCTTGCACTGTCCCCCTCTCCTTGCACCATCCCCTTTCTCCTGGCGTCGCCCCCTCTCCTGGCATCACCTCCTTCTCCTTGCATTGCCTCCCTCTCCTTGCACCATCCCCATCTTAATTGTCCCCCCTCTCCTTGCATTGTCCCACTTCTCCTTGGATCATCCCCTTCTCTTTGCCTTATCCCCTCTCCTTGCATCATGTTTCACACCTGCCCAAATAACCCTTCCACCTGGGTCCCCTCTTCCTCCAGCCCCAAACCCAGAGCAGACGTGGAGAAAATACGGTTAGCACCCAGATGTCCCAATTGCTGCTTTTATCTAGGAGGTCCAGGGCCGTTGGTACCCGCTTGCTCCCCAGCTCCCCATGGAGCCCACCCTCAGCTCACCCCCCCCAGGCCAGTGTCCGGCCCAAACCTGCTGGATTTGAAACCTCTCCATCTGCCTAAACAGGACCAAGCAATTAAAATTAAACCCCAGCTAATCCTTGTCCAGCTGAGCATTTTCCCTGGTTTTCCCTGCTTTCTTGGCTCCAAAAGCCCTGGAGAGCAGGATGCCATCACTGGGTCGGGATGTGTGAGCCGTGGGCAGAGCAGGGCTTTACGGTGAAGATGCTGCTGGCAGGAAGCAAGACGGAGATGGACGGACCATGGGATGGAGGTCCTTTACAAGGACCTGCGCTCTGTGAAGGTCCTGAGCTATTTTAGAGCGCAAGGAGGTATCTGAGCACGGAGCACCTTTGGGATGAGCCTGGCTATGGGATGGATTGTGGGTGGGGTGTGCAGGTGGCCCCCACTCACCGGGACCTCCAGGGTTTGCTCTCCCATGAACAAGTTCCCACTGAACGCTTGCTGCCACTGCAGGCATGTGTTGTTGTTCTCCTCCTTCTCATGCAAAGATGAGCCCAAGAGTTGCATAAATAATTTATTTTCACACTGCAAAAATAATTGGTGCCCTGTATATATTAGATACGCTCATTGCCAGCTATGATACATTCCTATAATACAGACGGAAAAGCGGCCCGGAGGGGCGATTCAGCAGCTCTTTGTCACAGTCTCTGCCGGTGCTGTCCCTGAGCCCAGGGAGGTGGCCATGTCCTCCTGGCCGTCTTCCGACTCCGCTGGGAAGTGCTTGTCCTCCTCGCCGTGGTGGCTCTGCGAGTCGGGGCTCCTCTGCGGGGTGGCCAAACCCATTTTGGCCAGTTTGGCTTGTTGCTGTTCCAGGCTTTGTTTCCTCCACTTGATCCTCCGGTTTTGGAACCAGACTTTCACCTTAGGAAGGGGTAAAGCTTGGCTTTCAAACCTGGTTTCTCCATGGACCGTGGGGTCATGGTCTGCTAAACCCCCGTGGCTCAGGCAGTGTCCCGACACTCCGCAAACCCTTGGGCACCCACAGCCTCAGACATCCCCTGGCCAGGACAGAGGTCCCCTGCCACGCTCTGTCTCTAGTAAGACGGAAAACTGTCCCCTGCAACCCCGGAGCTGAGCCTGCGTTGGTGAGCTGGGACCTGCCAGCGGTGGAGAAGGTCCAGCCTTAAGATGGACACAAGTTCACCCCTTCCACATGGCCCTAGGACAGCCACTTTGTGACTCAGTTTCCCCATCTATGATCCTCTACCATTTTAATGTAATCTCTCTGCAATTACTACCCCACACGGTTCCTGCCCCAGGCCAAGGGACGTGGCCCATGTCCCACCCATTGGCACCCAGGTTTGGGAGCCTCCCTGGACCTGCTGGTGGGGGCAGGTGGAGATGGAGCATGGTGGGGCTTACCTGGTCTTCAGTGAGGCGCAGGGAAGAGGCGAGCAGGCACCTCTCCGTGCCCACCATATACTGCTGCCGTGCAAACTCCTTCTCCAGTCGGGCCAGCTGGTCACTGGTGAAGATGGTCCGGACTCGCTTGGCTTTGCCGGTCTTGGCTTTGAAGATGGGGAAGCAGCACTTGGAGATGAGGAAGCCTGGAGGCAAGAGACAAGGGGGGGGGGGGTGTGTCAAGGTGGAGAGGAGCCATTGGAGGGGTCTCCTTTAGAGTGGGGTCCCTCCTTGGAAGATTTGTTCTTGGAGAAGCAGAAAGGATCTTCCCATTTGGAGGTGTCCCCTTTGGAGAGGCAGAAGGGGTCTCTTTGGAGGGGGTCCCCTATTTGAAGAGGTGGATGAGGGTCCTCCACTTAGAGAGGATCTCCTTGGAGAGGTGAGTACAGCTCCCTGTTGTAGAGAATCCCTTTGGAGGGGGTCCCCATGAAGAGGTAGAAGGATCTCCCCCATTTGGAGACGTCCCCCTGAGAGAGGGCAGAGGGTCCCATGTGGAGGGGCAGAAGAGGGTCCTTGCTGGAGAGATCACCTGGGGAGGAGGCAGAGGAGGTCCGGCATTTGGAGACATCCCCATGGGAGATGTGGACAGGGGTCGTGCCCCTGGAAAAGGTCCGCTTGGGAGAGAGGTCTCCCATTTGGAGAGGTGGCCAAGGGTCCCCCCTTGGAGAGATAAAAGGAGGTCCCCCATTTTGGGGTGTCTCGAGAGAGGTGGGCATGGGTCCCCCTGGAAGAGATCCCCTTTAGAGGCGTCCCCCAGGAGAAGTGGCCATCACCCCCTTGGAGAGGTGAAAGGAGATCCCTATTTGGAGATGTCCCCACGGGAGAGGTGGATTCAGGTTTCCCTTGGAGACATCCTCTTTGGAGGTGTCCCCACAGGACATGTGGACAAGGGTCCCCCTGGGAGAGGTCCCTTTGAGAGGGGTCCCCCGGGAGAGGTGGGCAGGGGTTCCCCCTTGGAGAGATGGAAGGAGATGTCCCCATGGGAGAGGTGGAGGTGGGTCCCCCTGGAAGAGACGCCCTTTGGAGAGATGGAAGGAGGTCCCCCTTTGGAGACATCCCGACGGGAGAGGTGGACAGCCCCCCCCAGAAGAGGTCCCCTTGAGCGGGATCCCCCATTTGGAGAGGTGGCCCAAGGTCCCCGCTCGGAGCGATGGAAGGAGGTCCCCACGGGAGAAGTGGACGTGGGTCCCCCTGCAAGAGCTCTCCTTGAGACGGGTCCCCCCTTGGGGGCCTGAAGGCGTCCCCATTTGGGGGTGTCCCCGCGGGGGAGGCGGAGGGGGGCCGGGCGGTACCTGTTGCCCCCAGGCGGGTGGCCCAGGCGGAGGGGACCCCGCAGCAGGCGGTGCAGAGCGGCCGGGGGGCGGCGGGCGGCGGCGGCGGCGGCGGCGGCGGGAGCGGGGCGGCGGCGGGGCCGGGAGCCGGGGGGGGGCCCCCGGGGCGGGGGGGAGGCGCGTCCCAGCAGCGCCGCGATGGTGAAGGCCTGGCCGGGCCGGGCGGGGGGCGGCGGGGCCGGGGCCGGCATGGCGGGCTCTGCTCGGGGCCGTGCCGCCCGCCTTTATACGGCCGCCCCGACCGGCCCCCCCCCCCGGGACTCTCGGCCCTCCCCGGGAGATGGCGGGGGGCGGAGGGGACGGGGCGGGATGGGGCGGGCGGCGACCGATGGCATCGCCCTGGGCGCTGCCCGGGGGGGCGGCGGGGCGGGGGTCCCGTGTCGCCTCCGTGTCCCCTGCCCTCGGTGGGGATGTCCCCCCCATGTTCTCCTGCTCTCGACCGGGGTGTCCCCCCCATGTCCCACAGCCCTCGATCGGGGTGTCCCCCCCATGTCCCCCTGCTCTCGATCGGGGTGTCCCCCCCATGTCCCACAGCCCTCGATCGGGGTGTCCCCCCCCCCATGTCCCCCTGCTTTCGACCGGGGTGTCCCCCGCCATGTCCCCCTGCTCTCGATCGGGGTGTCCCCCCGATGTCCCACTGCCCTCGACTGGATTGTCCCCCCCCATGTCCCCCTGCTTTCGACCAGGGTGTCACCCCGCATGTCCCACTGCCTTCGACTGGGGTGTCCCCCCCATGTCCCCCTGCTCTCGGCCGGGGTGTCCCCCCCCATATCCCCCTGCCCTCAACTGGATTGTCCCCCCGCCATGTCCCCCTGCTTTCGACTGGGGTGTCCCCCCCCATGTCCCCCTGCTCTCGACTGGGGTGTCACCCCGCATGTCCCACTGCCCTTGACTGCAGTGTCTCCCCCCCATGTCCCCCTGCTCTCGACCGGGGTGTCCCCCCCCATGTCCCACAGCCCTCGACTGGGGTGCCCCCCCCCGCCCATGTCCCCTTGCTCTCAACTGGGGTGTTCCCCCCCCACGTCCCACTGCCCTTGACTGGAGTGTCCCCCCCCATGTCCCCCTGCTCTCGACTGGGGTGTCCCCCCCCATGTCCCCCTGCCCTCGACTGGGTTGTCCATCCCCCCCCCCCCCCCCGCCCCGTGTCCTCCCCCAGGGTGGAGACGCCTGTGGTCCCCTCCCAGGGTGGCTTTGGCGCTGAAATATTCAGGCAGGAGGATCCAGGTGCCCAGGGGACACCACAGGACAGCCAGTGTCACCCCAAGCCCCCAGGGGGGCTCAGGGTCCCTCTTGGTACTCCATGGTCCATCATGCTGGCATGCACCCCACTGCACAGCTGCTTTTTTTGGGGGCACAGCAGTACCCCAGGGTACAGGGAAGGCGAAGGGACAGGACCAGGGATGCTCTGAGAGGCAGTGGCAGAGGAGGGGGGGCTGTCGCCGCACCCCCCCCATAGCTCGCCCCTCTAGGCTGATGGGATTCAGATGGTCATTAGGGTCTGAGATTCCTAAAATCGCGCAGCTTTTCCTAATGAGCTGGGAAAAGTCACACCTCAGGCCTGGCGCGGTGGGGGAGCGAGCCCCGGTCAAAGGACTCCACTGGGGCTCTGGGGTTTATTGGGGAGGAAATGGGGCGCGGGGGAGTCGGGGGGCCGGGGCCCACATCTGCACCGCAGCAGCCTCCCTGGCTCGGCTTTCACGAGGTCCCCAGGACGCAGCACACGCGTGTGCAGCCCCCCAAACTGGAAAAAAACCAAAACCCCAAGGATCGCTCCGGTGCTGAGAAAGTCATTACGGGGCTCCCCGGCGGGGAGCATCCTCCACTCTGCAGCTGCGGGGCCACCTTGGTGATGGGGATGGGGACCCCCCCTCACGGCTCCACAGTACCGGGGCACATCTGAGCCCGGTACTGGCAGGTGAAGGCTCCCCGGGGTTGTTTTTACAGCAAAAAGCCATAAAAAGCCCACGGTGGGCACCGTGCTGGCGGTGATGCCACGCTCCCTGGCTCATCATGGGGGCATCGCCCCGCAGCTGCTGTGGTGGGGGCAAATAAAGACCCTGGGGGGGGCAGAGATGAAAGGGTGGCAGATTTGGCGTTATTAGGTCTTGAAAAGGCCGAGATAAAAAGGCTTGGTGCGCTCCGGCATGTTTGGTTAAGGAGGTGCTTTCCCTTTTTTTATTCCCTTTTTCCTCTCCCTCTGTTTGATGGAGCTCAGCAAACACACCCCTCCCGGCACCTCCATGAAGCAGGGTGGTCCCAGGATGGGGGGGGGATGCCCAGCACCCCTGTGCTGGATGGGATGCTAATGACATCCGCCGGGTTGGGATCCAGGTGATACAGGGCCAAAATGGGACTACTGGTACCCAGTGGTGTTTTGGGACAACCAGGTGGGAAAATCCTGTCCTGGAGAGCTGCGGGGGGGTGGTAGTAATTGGGGGGGGGGTGTGATGCTGTGCAAGCAAAGAGCATGGGACGGCTGGAATTGGGGGGTTTGCCACCTACAAACTGAGCCCCTCCCTTCATCAGGTCCGGATCCAGAACAGGGACTTGAACCCAGAGATGGCTCCTGCCTAATTTTGAAGCAAAAATTGCCCCAAGGCTCCGGCTCCTGAGCTAATTAATAACAATACTGCTCATTAGCCCGCAGCCGGGCTGTCTGGGCAGGGTGTGGATTGTCTGTCTGCAGAGGAGTGGGGCCTCCAGGGTCACCCCCCTGTCCCCAGACAGCCTCAGGGGTCACCCCAGAGTCCCAGGGCACCCGCCTTGGTCTGTGTCCATCCTCTGTCCTGCAGCATCCCTCTCTCCGGCCATTGTCCGTCTGTCCATCCTGGTTCTCGGAGCCTTTCACCCACAAAATCCCTTTGTATCCGATTGCCGATACGCCGCGCTGGTCCTGTGCTGAGGGATGGGATGGGGGGGGGCTATGGACACCCACAATTTGCAGAGAAAAGGGGTATTTTCTACCAATTCAGCAGAAATTGTTGGAAAAAAGCAAAATGTTTGGGACACCCGCCGCCATCAAGTGGCTGAGGAGGGTCCAGGCCTGACCCTCGGTCCCGCGGATCATTTTATCTAAATCCCAGATCCCCCCCCCATTAAATCCGCTCTTCATTCTTGTTATTAAAGGTCTCGCCGCCCCGGATTTGGGACGCAGAGCGAAGCCCTCCCTTAAGCAGCGTAAGATATGCAGCTCCGCTTCTGCTCTCGATAGACTTGACCCAGCTCTCGGGAGGTTTTCTCAAGCAGGATTCATACGTGCACAGGTCACCGCCACCGCCGGGGGCTGTTTGCGGGTGCGAAGGCAGAAAAAAAGAAAGAAAAATAGCTTTTTTTTAAATTGTGCCAGTGGTTGTCCTGGGGAACTCCTTGCCCAGGAGCTCTTGGAGGTTGAGAGCTTCAACAGAGGAGTTTCTGCAAATAATAGCATCCGTAGCTGTACGATACGGGATAAAATATGCCGTGCCCCAAGTCGGGGGAGTCGTGCAGCAGAGATGGGCGATGGGGGGCTGGGATGGGTCTGCGTGGAGTCCCCCATCCAGCAGACAGCGGGATATAGAATTGAAGCAGAAAGGATACATCTTCTTTAAAGGTTTTGCACCTTTCCATGCACCTGAAGGAAAACTGGTGGGGTTTTGTCCATAATCTTCTTTAGTTCTGTTTCACGGCTTTTTTAGAGCTGTGGCTCGTGGGGTTCAGGGCTAAGGACAAATCCTGCCCTGTTCACACTGCTTTGGTCCCGCTCCCTACCAGAGCTCTTTCGGATGCCGGCGGCGGCAACGCAGCTGCTTCCAGCAAAAAATCCACTGCTCGGAGCATCTGGGACCGATTCCCAAAGGCACCCAAAGTGCTGAGGTCCCACATGGACCCAAGAGCATCCCAGTCAGTGGGGATTCCAGTTAGCAAGCACCACTGTTAGTGGGTAGACCAGTTAACAGACATCCCAGTTGGTGGGCATCACAGTTACTGGGCTTTCCAGTTAGCGAGTATCCTAATTAGTAGGATCCCAGTTAGCGAGCGTATTGTTTAATGGGCATCCCAGTTAGCGAGCATCCCAGTTAGCAAGCATCCCAGTTTAATGGGCATCCCAGTGAGTGAGCATCCCCAGTAGCAGGCATCCCAGTTAGCGAGCATCCCAGTTAGTTGGTGGGGATCCCAGTGAGTGAGCATCCCCATTAGTAGGCATCCCAGTTAGCGAGCATCCCAGTTGGTGGGGATCCCAGTGAGTGAGCATCCCCAGTAGCAGGCATCCCAGTTAGCGAGCATCCCCGTTTAATGGGCATCCCAGTGAGTGAGCATCCCCAGTAGCAGGCATCCCAGGTAGCGAGCATCCCAGCTGGTGGGGATCCCAGTGAGTGAGCATCCCCATTAGTAGGCATCCCAGGTAGCGAGCATCCCAGTTTAATGGGCATCCCAGTGAGTGAGCATCCCAGTTGGTGGGGATCCCAGTGAGTGAGCATCCCCAGTAGCAGGCATCCCAGTTAGCGAGCATCCCAGTTGGTGGGGATCCCAGTGAGTGAGCATCCCCATTAGTAGGCATCCCAGTTAGTGAGCATCCCAGTTTAATGGGCATCCCAGTGAGTAAGCATCCCCAGTAGCAGGCATCCCAGTTAGCGAGCATCCCAGTTAGTTGGTGGGCATCCCAGTGAGCATCCCCAGTAGCAGGCATCCCAGTGAGCGAGCATCCCCGTCAGCGGGCTCCCAGTTAATCAGGATCCTAGCTGCGAGGCACCCCAGCGGGCAGGGTCCCAGTCAGGGTCCCAGTCAGGGTCCCAGTCAGGGTCCCAGTCAGGGCCCCGGGGGGGTCCCGGAGGCTCCCGGCGCGGCCGTTCCCCCGCTGACCGCCAGAGGCCGCTGCCCGACCGCGCTGTGCCCGGCGGCACCGGCACCGGCACCGGCGGGGGCCGCGGGGGGGGAGCGGGGGGACAGCGGGAAGGGACACCCCGGGCTGGGACAGCGGGTTGGGGACAGCGGGGTGGGGGACACCGGGGTGGGGGACACCGGAGTGGGACATTGGGCTGGGACAGTGGGGTGGGACAGTGGGGTGGGGGACACCAGGGTGGGACACACCGGGTTGGGACACCACGGGCTGGGACACCGGACTGGGACAGCGGGGTGGGGGACATTGGGGTGGGGGACACTGGGCTGGGACACCACGGGCTGGGACACCGGGCTGGGACAGTGGGGTGGAGGACACTGGGCTGGGGGACACTGGGGTGGGAGACACCGGACTGAGACACCAAGCTGGGACAGGGGGCTGGGGGACACCAGGGTGGGAGACACTGGGTTGGGACATTGGGCTGGGACAGCAGGGTGGGGGACACTGGGCTGGGGGACACCAGGGCGGGAGACACCGGACTGGGACACCAACCTGGGACAGGGGGCTGGGGGACACCAGGGTGGGGGACACCGGGGTAGGGGACACTGGGCTGGGGCACCCTGAGCTGGGACAGCGGGCTGGGGTACACCAGGGTGGGACACCCCATGATGGGACAGCAGGTTGGGGGACACTGGGCTGGGGGACACGGGACTGGGGGACACGAGGGTGGGAGACACTGAGCTGGGACAGTGGGCTGAGGGGCAGCAGGGTGGGGGACACCAAGATGGGACACCCCGGGGTGGGACACACTGGGGCTGGCACACTCCAGGGCGAGGAGGTTTATCCTGAGAGGCTGCGTGGATAAAGGGGTGTCCCAGTGGAGGGTGACAACCTGTCTCCTCTCCATGCATGGGTGCCATCATCGGCCATGCAAGCTCTGGCTGAGCTTTTGGGCGATGATGAGGACCATCTCCAGGAGAAAGCCCCGCACAGTCCCACCATGCATGCGAGCAAGCCAAGGGCAGACCAAGGACAGCATCGCTGCTGCTGTGCCCCACGGCATGGGTGTTCCTGGGGGCTGAAACCATCCAAGCTGCATGACTTCAGCCAAGCTGCATGAACTCCACTGGGATGGCTCCATCCGCAGCATCCCGCTTGTTGGCTGATCTCAAGGCGAGCTGGCCAAATTCAGGCCACCGCTAACCAGGAAAACACGTGTGGGCTGCAACCAGCCCCAAAACCCCATTAACTGACCCTAAAAGGGCACATCCAAGGGCAGCATCAAGTGGGGGCGATGGCAAGGTGGAGGTTTGTGCTTCTCCGCACGCTGGTTATGGGGCAGCGGGGCCAAATGTGCCCCACGACGGTGTCTCTTCTCCCATTCCCCCCAGGCTGGAACCCCGGGCAGGGGGTTTGCAGCATCCCCAGGGCCACCAGCATCTCAGCGGGTCCCCCCTTTTGCGCTACCATCTGCCCCCAAAATCTGGGAGCGAGTCAAACCCCCCGTCCATCTGCCCAGCCGGGAAAGTCAAAAGCAGTGTCATTGCCAAATCCAGAGGCACCCGCAGAATTGATGGCAGCGGATTTCCACCCTTATTTGTCAACAAGGCTTGCTGGCCTCCCCCCCAACCCCGCAAAGCCCCGTTAATCTCCCATACAATTGCAGTTTGCTGTGCAAACAGCTTTGGGGGGGGCCAGCGTGGGGTTTGCATGAGAAATATGTCATTTGGGGGCGACCGGCAGCCTTGTGGGTAAGCCAGCGAGTGAATCGCGGCATTGCTAACGCCGGATTGAAACGATTTCGAAGCAATTGCCCTTCAATAACCCTAATCCTCAGCCGTGAATGGGGGTTTTTAACTCCTGGCCGTTATTCCCACCTTATTATCTATTGATTGACTTTTAGAAAGGGTAATAACATAAATACATTGATGCTCTGAATCCTGCCCGGAGATCAAACAGAGGCGACGGTTGATTTTCCGTGTGGGATCCGGTGGATAAAGGCCAGAGCTTTGATTTTTTGCCCCCCCAAAGTGGGGATGGGGGTGAAGGGGTGATGGGGATGGGGAGTGGGGGGTACTGGTGGGGAGCGGCAGCCTCCGTCCCTCCCCGCTCCGCCGAACAATCAGAATAAAAGCAAATTATTTCTCCTATTTTCCTTCCCGAGATGAACGATAAACTGTCCATCCCCGAAAAGAAACTGATAACGCCTCTAATTTTACTGGAAGGCCTAAAAATGCCATTTCTACGCAAAACAGGGCGCCGCTCCCCTCCCCGGCCAGCCGTTGATAAATGGTGGGCTTTTTTTCTTCTTTTTTGCCTTTTTTTTTTTTTTCCCTTTCCTATTTCCCTTTCGGTTTGCAAGGGGAAATGCCCCCGGAGCTACAAACAACGCACAATAAAGCAAAATAATATTTTAGTCAAAATAGGCAGACGGCGCTCGCAGCCAACTTTCAAATTAGCATTTTGAGGGCAAATATGCAGACAATTTGAGATAATGAGGCCTGATTATTCAATCCAATGAATGTTAAATAGGCAGTGAGGGCGCCCGCGTCTTATCTCCCTCGCTTTCGATTTATTTTAGTTTAGTTTAGTTTTAATCGTTTCCCATTTGAACTCTTTATTTGTCTTGGCTCCAACCCCCCCCCCCCCCCTCCCGCCGCCTCCATTCCCGGGCATCCCTGTGCTGCCAGCCGGGATTTTGCAGTGGGAAATGGCCGGCACGGACCCGCCATCCCTTTTACAACCTATTTTCAGGCAGCATTTTGTGGCTTGTCCCCCAAAAAATCGGAGCCTGGGGAGGTTTGGGTGCTGCTGTCTGACCTGGTCCGTGTGTCTCTCCCCCCAAATCTGGGAATGTTTGGGGGATGTTTTGATGGTGGCATGAATATTTGCAGGGACGTGCGTGGCCGGTGCGGAGATTTGGGGTGATGCATCCCCAACTCTGGCTCATCCTTCATCCCCAGGGCTGTTTGGGCAGGTGATGGGGCAGTTGCTCCCACCCCGGGTCTCAGCACCCATCGTAAAATGAACGCGGGGGGGGATGATCCCAGCATCCACCGTCACCCCAAAGCAAAGCCCGGCTCGGCATCCCATCACGCAGCCCCCGCGACCTTCCGGCAGCGTTTTGCTTCGCTCCCATGGAAATGCGATTTCTTTGCAACCCCAACGAGGTGCATTTCCCATCCCCGGGGAGGGAAGGGTCAGCTCCAGGCTGGGAATGAGCGACGCCGGGCGCTGCCAGGGCCACCGCGATGGAGAGCGGCATTTTGCACCAATAGTCGGGGGGAAAAGCAAAATCACGCGATTGGCATCATTTTCCAGCTCCTCGCCAGCAAGGCAGCTGGGTTAGGCGAGACCCTTGTCGAAGATGCCATTGCAATGACATTTAGGAGCGGGATGGGGGAGATGCACGGCTGCCATGGAGCGGGAGGAAGCAAAAATTAAAGTTAAGCAAAAATTAAAGTTGAAGGAAAAACTAAAGGAAAAATTAAAGCAAAAATTCAAGTTGAAGCAAAAATTAAGGTGAAAGCAAAAATGAAAGTTAAGCAAAAATTAAAGTTGAAGGAAAAACTAAAGCGAAAATTAAAGCAAAAATTCAAGTTGAAGCAAAAATTAAGGTTAAAGGAAAAATTAAAGCAAAAATTCAAGTTGAAGCAAAAATTCAAGTTGAAGCAAAACCAAAATTTAAGCCAGCCCAGGTTCGCCGAGGACGGTGCGAAGGGCACCCGTAAGGCAGCGACACGGCCCCCGCGCTGCCACTAACCCCTGGTTTTTCAAGAAAAGGTTAAAAAAAAAAAAAATCATTGATTTCAGGGGTAATTAAAGAACCTCTTTATGCCTCAAATGCAAAGGTGGCGGTAAAAATCAGAGCGATGAATAAATAAGGGGTGGGAAGCGGAGCAGGGCAGGGAAGGTGAGGGGGGACAGAAGAAAAACCACAATTACGGGGACAAGGAGGGAAAGCGGTGGAGAGAAGGAGATGTGGCGAGAGGAGAGATAATCAGAAAGCAAAAAAAAAAAGGGGGAAAAACAATCAAAAGAAGGCAAAATAAAAAGCAGATGCTGAGGAGGGATAAGAGGCGGCTGGCAGAGCGGGGCCGGGCACCGGACCGGAGGGATAATTGGATTTTGGTTCGTCTCAGGGGCGATAAGAAATTCCCCGTGTAGGTTTTTTTTCTTATACGAAGCATATTTTAATGGGAGATTCGAGCACGGCCGGGGCAGCGCATCCCACCCGCAAAAATACGGGCGCTGAGGGTTTTTTGTCCCCCATTTCCCCCAGTTTATGCACTCGCTTGGAGGCTTTTGGGGGCAGAACGCGGCTATTCCTGCACTCACCGGCTTCGGTCTCGTTAGCAGCTGTTTGGGGCGAGCAGGAGTGGTGCGAACCCCCAAAAGCAAGGAGAGGGGACGTAGCACCCCCAAAAGGGACACAGTAACCCCAAAGGGGACGTAGCAAATCCCAAAGGGGACGTTGCACCCCCAAAGGGGACATAGCAACCCCAGAGGGGACGTAGTGACCCCAAAGGGGACGTTGCACACCCAAAAAGATCACAGTAACCCCCAAAGGGGTCATAGCAAATCCCAAAGGGGAAATTGCACCCCCAAAGCAGACGTAGCAACCCCAGAGGGGATGTAGTGACCCCAAAGGGGACATGGCAAATCCCAAAGGGGACATTGCACCCCCAAAGAGGATGCAGCAACCCCAGAGGGGACGTAGTGATCCCAAAGGGGACATTGCACACCCAAAAGGGTCACAGTAACCCCAAAGGAGACGTAGCAAATCCCAAAGGGGACATTGCACCCCCAAAGTGGATGTAGCAACCCCAGAGGGGACGTAGTGACCCTAAAGGGGACGTAGCAAATCCCAAAGGGGACGTTGCACCCCCAAAGGGGACGCAGCAACCCCAAAGGGGACATAGTGACTCCAAAGGGGACATAGCAAATCCCAAAGGGGACGTTGCACCCCCAAAGAGGACGCAGCAACCCCAGAGGGGTCGTAGTGACCCCAAAGGGGACGTAGCAAATCCCAAAGGGGACATTGCACCCCCAAAGAGGACGCAACAACCCCAGAGGGGATGTAGTGACCCCAAAGGGGATGTAGCAGATCCCAAAGGGGACATTGCACCCCCAATGGGGACACAGCAACCCCAAAGGGGATGTTGCACACCCAAAAGGGACACAGTAACCCCCAAAGGGGACGCAGCAACCCCAAAGGGGACATAGTGACCCCAAAGGGGACATAGCAAATCCCAAAGGGGACATTGCACCCCCAAAGGGGATGTGGTAACCCCAGAGGGGATGTAGTGACCCCAAAGGGGACATAGCAGATCCCAAAGGGGACACTACACACTCAAAAGGGACACAGTAACCCCAAAGGGGATGCAGCAACCCCAGAAGGGACGTAGCGACCCCAAAGGGGACGTTACACACTCAAAAGGGATGCAGTAACCCCATAGGGGACCTAGCAAATCCCAAAGGGGACATTGCACCCCCAAAGTGGACGTAGCGACTCCAGAGGGGACGTAGTGACCCCAAAGGGAACATAGCATATCCCAAAGGGGATGTTGCACACCCAAAGGGGACGCAGCAACCCCAAAGGGGACGCAGCAACCCCAAAGGGGCCGTTGCACCCATGTAATGCCCTGCAACCCCGTCAGGGCACCCTGCGTCCCCGCGGCCGAGCGGAACGGATGGCCCCGGCCCCCGGCGAGGGGACACGAAGCAGAAGGAGGCAAAAAATAATTGCCGCTGGTTTGCTGCCGGAGATGGGAGCGATAGAGCAGGGCAGCCCGGCCCCGTCCCATGAACCCCGGTGGCCCCGAACGCCCCTTATCGCGATGGCATCAAAGCCCCGGGGCCCAGATCGCCCCGTCATAGCCCGGCCGTGAGCACCCAAAATGCCGGTACCGAGCGTGGCGCACCCCGGCACGGCTTTTTGGCATGACCTTGCTTGAGGGGCTGGGGAACGTCGGGTTTGGCCGCACAATCGGGTTATTAGGGTCGGCGGAGAGGTTTTTAATTGCTTATTAGGATTGGGGTCCCGTTGGGGACGCTGCTGTCCCCCCGCCTGGCTGCTGCTGCTGCGTGGGAAATGCTGCTGGGGATTTACAGCGATGCTCGGGAAGGAGAAAGGTTGTGCATGGCTTGATGCCGCCATCGGCCCCCCGGAATAATCCCGGGGGGACGCCGGGAATCTGCTCCCCTGTGCACGTGCTCAAAGGTGAAGCAGCCTGCGAACCGCTGGTGGCACGGGTGGCTGCAGAGCCGCTGGCAGGGGGTCGTCCCGGGGTGCAGGGGGTCGTCCCGGGGTGCAGGGGTGCTCCAGCAGCAAGCGGTGCATGCCCCTGCGTGCTCACGTTTGCCTGTGTATACATGTGCTTGCACACGCGTGGACACACGTGCTCGTGGTTACACATCCATGCATGTGCATGGATGCACACGCTCATGCTTGCACGTGCAGGGACACACGTGCTTGTGCTTGCACATCCATGCACACGCATGGACGCACGCGCTCCTGCTTGCACATGCAGGGACACATGCACTCGTGGTTGCACATCCATGCACACGCATGGATGCAGGTCCTCATGCTTGCACATCCATGCACACGCATGGACGCACACGCTCATGCTTGCACGTGCAGGGACACACGTGCTCATGCTTGCACATCCATGCACGTGCATGGATGCACGCGCTCATGCTTGCACGTGCAGGGACACACATGCTCGTGGTTGCACATCCATGCACACACATGGATGCACGCGCTCCTGCTCGCACATGCAGGGACACACGCACTCGTGGTTGCACATCCATGCACATGCATGGACACACACGATCATGCTCGCACGAGCAGGGACACACGTGCTAGTGCTTGCACATCCATGCACACGCATGGACGCATGCGCTCATGCTTGCACGTGCAGGGACACACGCACTCGTGATTGCACATCCATGCACACGCATGGATGCACGCGCTCCTGCTCGCACATGCAGGGACACACGCACTCGTGGTTGCACATCCATGCACACGCATGGGTGCAGCTCCTCATGCTTGCACATCCATGCACACGCATGGACGCACACGCTCATGCTTGCACGTGCAGGGACACATGTGCTCATGCTTGCACATCCATGCACACGCATGGATGCACGCGCTCATGCTTGCATGTGCAGGGACACATGTGCTCATGCTTGCACATCCATGCACACGCATGGATGCACGCGCTCATGCTTGCATGTGCACGGACACACGTGCTCGTGCTTGCACATGCATGCACGTGCATGGACGCATGCGCTCATGCATGCACGTGCACAGACGCATGCGCTCATGCTCGCATGTGCACGGACACACGTGCTCGTGCTTGCACACCCATGCACATGCATGGACGCACGTGCTCATGCTTGCATGTGCACGGACACACGTGCTCGTGCTTGCACACCCATGCACACCCACGCACGTGCATGAACTCGCGTGCACACACGCACATCTTGGGGCAGGGTAACGGGGAAAGAGCACGAGAAACGCCGGTAACAGCAGCGCCCGGAGGGGACGGGGGTGGCTGCGGCGGGATGTCGGGGCACAGAAACGCGGGGCGCGGGGCACATGTCGCGACACTCTGGGTGGCCCATCGTGGCTCTGCGGTGGCCCCAGCCTGCTGCGTGTCCAGGCCCGCACCCCCGCAGTGTCCGGCCCGGTGCAGGAACGGACCGGTACGCAGCCCGCTGCACCGTGCGGTGCCTGCTCCGCCCCGCAGGCCCGGGGCACGCCCCCCCTCCCCGTTACACGCCCATCCCCGGTGCATGCCCCATCCTCCCCGTTGCACGCTCCCCCCGTTACACCCCCCTCCGTTGCACGCCCCCTCCGTTGCACGCCCCCCGGTTGCACGCCCAGCCCCGCACGCCCGGTGCACGCCCCCCCCGGTGCCCCGCCCCGCTCACGCGCCCCCGCGCACCGCCCCCCGTCGACCCCTCCGGTCCGGCGGGGCGGGGCGGGGCCGGCGGGCAGAGTGGGGCGGGGCGGAGGGGCGGGGGGCGGTGCTACGCAGGGCGCGGGGGCGGGGCTGGCGCGGGGCGGGGCGGGGTTAGAGCCGGGTGGAGGCGGGGCTTGGGGCGGGGCGGGGCGGCCGGTGGTGCTCGCGCTGCGGCCCGGCTGCGGCAGCGGCGGCGGCGGAGCGAGGCCCGGCCCGGCCCGGTCCGGTTCTGTCCGGTTCTGTCCGGCCCGGCCCGGCCCGGCCCGGCGTTTCCTCAGCGTCCCGCCATGGCGCTGCTGCGGGCGGCCGCGCTTCCCGCTGAGGGTTCTCCGGCCTGGCTGCCCACCCACGTCCAGGTGACGGTGGTGCGGGCCCGCGGGTTGCGGTGCAAGGGCGGCGGCAAGCCGGGCACCAGCGACGCCTACACCATCATCCAGCTGGGCCGCGAGAAGTACAGCACCTCGGTGGCCGAGAAGAGCACCGGCAACCCCGAATGGCGGGAGGAGTGCGCCTTCGAGCTGCCCCCCGAGCTGGGCGCCCCAACGGGCCCGGCCCGCGGTGGCCTGGTGCTCACCGTCATGCACCGGGCCCTGGTGGGCATGGACCGCTTCCTGGGCCAGGCCCTGGTGCCCCTGGAGCCCAGCCTGCAGCAGGGCCGTGCGCCCGACGAGCGGTGAGTGGATCCCACCGGGCATCGCCCAACGCCAGTGGGGGCAGAGCAGGGGAGGCCTCTGGGATGGGCGTCACGGGGTCCCTGCGTGCCCCGGGATGGGTGTCACGGGGTCCCTGTGTGCCCCGGGATGGGTGTCACGGGGTCCCTGCTTGCCCCAGGATGGGCGTCATGGGTCCGTGTGAACCCCAGGAAGGGCATCTCAGTGGATAAGGTGTCATGGGGTCCATGTGTGCCCCAGGAAGGGCACTGCAGGAGATAGGGCGTGGTGAGGTCTATGCGTGCCCCAGGAAGCGGCTTTGCAGGGTGTAGGGTGTCTCAGGGTCCCTGCGTGCCCTGAGAAGGGTGTCACTAGGGTCTGGGAATCATGGGGATCACGCGGGTCCCAGGAAGGGCACTGCAGGAGGTAGGGTGTAGTAGGGTCTGTGCATGCCCCAGGAAGGCTGTTGCGGGAGGCAGGGCATCACAGGGTCCGTGGACACCCTAGGGAGGGTGTCACAGGGAGTAGGGTCTCTTGGGGCTCAGGCATGCCCCAGGAGGGGCTTTGCAGGAGGTCATCCACCATCACAGGGGCCGTGCATGCTGCAAGAAGGGTGTCACGGGGGACGGCGAATCGTGGGGTCCATGCGTGTCCTGGGAAGGGTGTCACAGAGGATGGGGTGGCATGGGGTCCGTGTATGACCCAGGAAGGGCGTTGCAAGATACAGGGTATCGCAGGGCCTGTGGATGCTCCAGGAAGGGCATCACAGGGGATAGGATATCACGTGTGCTCCAGGAAGGGTGTTGTGGAGGATGGAGTGTCTCAGGATCCCTCCATCTGCCCAGGAAGGGAGTCGTGCGGGACCAGGCATCACAGGATCCTTCCTCCCCCAGGGAAGGGGGTCCCAGGGGACACGATGCCATGAAGTCCCTCCGCATCCTGGCAGGGTCCCCCCGGGGTCTGTCACTCCTGGGAAGCCGTGGCACAGATGCATGCAGTGGTTTGTTTTTCCGATGGCTGCGGTGGCTTTGCAGCCCCCACCGTCTTGGTGGGGCTGTCAGCATCACCTGGTTTGTCACGGTGCTGCTGCAGGAGGGTCCCGCAGTTCGGGGCCCAAACCCCAGCCCTGTGTTGCCTCCAGCATGAATCCCTCTGTGTGTGGGATTTGCTGTTCTTCTTCCTTCCTCCAGAAGGGTTTAAAACAATAATAATGTTTTCTAGCCTTTGCCAAGCAGAGAAATGCAGAGAATGTAGATGAAATTCCTTTAGGGAAGAAGTTTTTTGAGCTTTGCTCCACGCAGACCTGACTGGGCTGCTGCGCGCTGCCGGGAGCATCCCCGCCGCTCACTGGCTCCCCGGGAATTCGGCTGGCTCGCTGCCCGAAGCTGCAGGCTTGGAGAGGAGCCTCCCTCGCCCTCCTACCCAGGGCATGGCCGGGGAGGGAGTGCTGGGGTTTGGCAGACGGCGCAGCCTCACTCCTAGAGAGCGGGATTAGCGTGAAAAGGGGTCGGAAAAACTTTTCCTGTGGAGAAATGCAGCTCGTTAGCATCTGCAGCCCGTGGAGGCTCCTGCTTGCCCTAAAATGGGAGCGTGGGCACGGAGGAAAAGTGACTAACCCCGGAGTTAGTGTCTGAGTGTTTCCCCCCCGGCGTTTATTTTGCTTTTATTAGCGCTGCCTGGAGAATGGGCGGCGTCGAAGGAGCTGGATCTGAATTCTTCAGGCCTAATTCAAACCAGCATCTTGCGCAGACTTCAGAGCAAGCGAGCCGATCCGCGGCCTTTCGGGTGCGCCGGGAGAGATGTGTTGTTTTGGCATGGGAGGATGTGAAATAACTTTCCATCCTCTTTGCGGTTTGGGTAGCGAGCCCTGTGCCGGGAGCCGGGGTAGGAGCCGTGTCTCGAGGAAAGCTGCGCTCCCGTTAGCAGAAGTTTATGAAGCTGTGCAAAGCGGGGGGCCCTGCGACAGTCCCGCGAAGGTTTCAGGAGGCTGAGCCTGTGGTCTCGTCTCAAAGGTCTCGGCGTCAGGGGCTGTTAATCCCATGGGTGCAACGTTCAATGTTGTCACGGCTGCCTGTCACACCGGCGGCACCATTACTGCAGCCCAAGGAGGGGATCTGGCCTGTGAGGCAGGAGATCCCCAGGATTTTTGCTGTCTGTCTCCCTCCCTTCCCGTAACTTCGCTTGCATTAGGAAAATTAACTTCCCCTCGCACCGTTCATGATCGCAAGAGCTTTTAAGGCTCTTTATCTTCACACGTGGCCCCTGGTGATGGAAGTGAGCACAGAAAACATGACGGATAGCTCTCACTCTGCACCTCGAGCATCTCCGTTTGCTCAAACCCCTGAGCTGGAAGGTGTCTCGAGGGTGGGTGGCAGGTCTGCAGTGTGGAAGGGGCTGCCCTGTTTTTTGGAGGGGGGTCCCGAGTGCTGGAGCGTGTCCAGCCGGGTGGGAGAAGGGTTGGGGAGAGCCCCGGGGGTCTGGCTCTGCAAGCTGCCTGAGCTTCCAACCAACTTCTGACGTCTGGTTTGGCCCCATTGCAAACAACTTTGTTTAGGAGGAAATTTTAGTCCCAGATCAAAAAATAGCAAAACAAACACAGGCTCCCTGACTCCAGACCCGCACTGCGGAGCGCACCCAGGCCTGTGCAGCAGAGATAACTGTTGGCCACCGAGCAAGGGACATACGAGTTGAATCTCTGCCGTACGCTGGTTTTTAGGACCCCATCTGCAGTCCTTGGTCCTGGGCATAAAACTGCCAGTTGGAATGGGACCCCGCTTAAAAAAAGGGCCTCGACTGTCAGCGTGTTGACCTTGCTCTCATTTTCCTGCTGATTTTTGTTGCACGGAAACTTTACCGGTGATGATTTTTATACTTGTTTTCAGCTCGATGGAAAATATTCCGTCAAACTTGGACTCTTTTCCAGGAGCAAGCCGTCAGCCAGCGTCCAGGGGTGTTTATGAGCTGCCTTGTTCATCTGAACCTCTCAGTTGTTTTGCCTGCTAGAAAACCAGCTCTTGGATTTGGCCTTTTTGGGCATCCCAAGGCTTGTACTATGTTCAGCCAGCTCCAAGGCCTGGGGATGGCAAGCAACACAACAGTGCTGAGCGTCCCTTGAGCCGTGTAGTGCTTTTATTTTTCACCCATGCCTTTTACTGCCCTGCTGAGCCCGATGTGCGTCTCCAGATGCAATACCTTTCTGCATCAGGAAAACCCTTCACCGTGGCGCTGCCCAGGCGGGATGCTCTCAGTCCTCACCTCTCCCTCCCCTGTGACCTGGTCCCTGCAGCTCTCTGTTCTGCCTCATTTTTTGGGAGCCCAAAGCCCAGTTCTGCTGGCAGGATGAGGCTGTGCAATAAAGTGCTTGCATACTGGCATGGTGACCATCACCATGTCCGACCGTAATGGTCTGCTGGTGGGTCCTTGAGCGCTGCCAGCTCAGCACAGGCACGCAGGGAGATGTGGTTGTTCAGTAGGGTGGTCAGTCCCTCCGAAATGAGGGCTCAGCCCAGCAGACGAGGGTTTTTTTCTGTACTCACAAGGCAGCTATCGCTTCTGCTTCCTGACATCCAGGAAATGCCATTGCAGTCCCCTGCGGGGGTTCGTCCTGCCTTCTCTGTGGTGTGGCAGCGAGCCGGGGAGCGTTACCTCCATGTTCATCCCCATCAATGCAGCATCTGGGGAGAGTGGAAGTGCTTCCAGCTGCAGCGAAATGAGAGCTTCGATCCGACACCCATCAGGCTGTGTTTTCCCCTTGGCCAATGTGGTCCATTGGGTGGGTGGCATGGCAGGGGCTTGGCACTGGGGAGGACAGGAGGTGCACAGTAACGCCTGCGGGGTTGGACCTTGGACCTGGCTGCGTGGGGGCCCAAAAGGGCCTTGATTTTGCTCCATGGGCTGTGAGGTCGATGGAGGGGCAGGATGGTGGGCACCTGGAGTTCCCTAGGCTGGGCAAAGAAAAACCCTAATTGTCGTTACATCCTCTCTCCCCCTTTGAAATCTCATTTTCGTTTGCTTTCTTTCCCTAAGACCTCACAATCTCTTACAAATGGGAAAGGTTAAAGCTGTGAACCTTCCAGGGCAAGGCTCTGCTTGCCATGCAAACACCGGGCTGCTGGAGCTCAGTCTCCAGAGAGCAAAATTCAGGACTTTGCAGCGCTGGGATCCTGTGGGTAAGGGGACAGTAAGTGTAGCAGAGGAGTCGTGATTTCTCGCTCTGGTGTTCTCCTGCAGTTGTTTGCTGGCTGCTGCCTCGGAGAGGGAGCGATGGCAGCGAGTGGCCTTTCACGTCTCTGCGACAGGGAACTTGTCTTGCGGATTTGTTACACGTGCAAAATTAGCCCAGCTCCAAATTCCCCAAAGCCCTCTCTGCTGCAGTTCCTTCTACTCGTTCCTGTCCCTCCCCAGCTGCGAAGGGGCCGGTTGCTTGGAGGGGTCTGGGCTTGCATGCAGCCCTTCACCCGGGCAGCCGCAGCATCTCCACCCTGGGAGCAGGAACAAGATACTTTCCATCTTGCTCTCCTTCGGCAAAGGAGCTACCGAGGGTATGAAACCTTTCCTCTGGGTGCTGAACTTTTCTAGCTGAAGTCCTTGAGGCCACGGGGCTTCTCTCCTCCATGTCTTGATGGAGGTCAGTGCTGGGGCAAGGCTCAGTGGAAAAGAGCCAGGGATTTCCTTGGGCTTGGGGGGAAGATATCACGCACCCAGGCCAAGATGGCTGGCAGAGCTGGTCGGAGAAGGAGCTTGTCAGCCCCGTCGCTGCCTGTAGCTGTGTAGCTTGGCACGGGGAGGGAGAAGCAGCGCGGCTGGGGGGAAGGAATGGGCTGAGACGGAGGTGGCTCAGGTGGACATTGCTCTGAATTTGCTTTGGCTCTGGGGTGACCGAGAAGCCGACTGGGAGTTCACATCATCGCCCCGTCCACTCAGCAGCTAAGCAGCATGGGAACCTTGGAGGGGTGAGAAGCATCCTCGGGGCCGAGGGACAGTCCCTGAATCCCTGCTGGGGCTACCTCGCTGTCTGTTGGTCCTTCCTGAGCTAAGCCCCCCATCAGGCACTTTTCCCCTCCCCTTGCTGGTTGTACCCATCATGTCCCCTCCTTGCTGTGGTGCGAGTGGACAGGTAACATGCTTTCTGTGGCACTGTCCTCGTGTTTTCCCTGGGCACGGACCCGCTCTCATTTCCACCGCCAACCCCACTGGACTGCTGTCAGCCCATGGTGTGCTTGTGGCCGTCGCCCTCCCGTGTTAAATTAAAATCAGTGGAGATCATTAGCAGCAGAGCACGCGCTGTGGCCTGCGGGCTTTGGCTGTGGCATCTCTCTCGGATGCGGTGGTTTGTGCTTGCTGCTGTTCCCACTGTGGCCTTGGTTTCTGGCTGCATCTCCTAGGGGAGATTTTGGCACCCAGGGTCGGAGCTCACTTTCTGCTCCCTATCAGGCATTAGCCAAGGGCGAATCGCTGTAGTTGTGTCCTCTCCACGTCTGTCCTTAAGCCTAGGAGAGGAAGAGACCTTGCAGCAGGGTGGAGAGGAAATAGCTGCTCTGTGATAATTTTGGGATGGAAAGTTCTAATACCAGGGCAAACAGAGCCCTCTTCCTCAGGGGCTGTGATCAGAGGTGCCTGGCAAGGCTCATGAAGGTCTTCAGGGTGGCCAAGAACAGCAGCTGTGATGAAATCCTTGGTTTGGGGCTGGAAAGGCACCTCTGAGGGGTTGTTGCATTTCAGCCAAGCCAGGAAACGCCCTGCTGTGTCGAAACACCGCCGAGCAGGGGGAGGAGAGGGTTAGTCCTGCCAAAAATCAGGTCGAGATGCTCTTCTGCGTTGCTGGAGGCAAGGCTGGGCAGGAGGCAGCCAGGCCTTGGGATAGGGACCTTGGTGGCCAGCTTGTCCTGGGCAAGTGTTTACCCCTAGCTGAGAGCCCGTGGGGAGATTGCTGAGGCGCTGCAGTGATGGTGATGAAATGCTTACGAAATGGTGGCAGTGCTTAATTTTGCTCCTACCTGCCCAGTTAACCCCATTTTCACCCAGTTACCAAGGTCAGTTTAAGGGATTTAACACCCTTGCTGTGTTCTGCTCCCTGAAGGCTCTGCTTTTGTTGTTTTTTAAAAGGTATTTGAGCAGTTTGATCCCAGCTTTGCAACTCTGGCACTTTGGGTTTGGACTGTCAGTGGCTGAGAGCGCTGGCCCGTCACCTTCCATCATCCTAAAACCCAAAAAGCTGCAAATCCAGGCTTCTTTCTCTGTTTTACGCTAATCTACAGAGCCCTAACTGCCTCCAGCTGTCTTTTTTCCTTAGCAGCTGCAGAAAAACCCACAGTCAGCTCAGAAAACCTGTTGGTACAAAGCTCCAGACGCGGGTGGAGCTGGTGCTGTTGCATGTGCCGAGTTCAGCTAGCACTCATGCCATGCTTCAGGAGCTTCGTCACCTCGGTTCATCTTTCCAAGGTGACTCCCTCTCTTCCCTACAGAGTCTGGCAAAATATTTCTTGCCAGTCCTTTCTCTTTGGTGACCAGAAAGGCAGGGTGAGCTCTGCTCTCCGCTCCTCTTGCCCTCCAAGGGGACGTGTCGTCATGCTGGACTGAGCTGGATGGCTCAAAGGCAGCGTGCGCAGCAGGAGAGGAGTTTTTGGGGGACGCTCTTCATGGTTCCTGGGGGAGTCTGCTTGACTGTAGCATTGCCCCAGAGGAGAGCATCTGCAGGCACACTCAGCTGAGCCCTGGTAGCACGGTCCCTTGGAGCGATGTGTCACAACTCAGGGGTCTGCTGGAGGCACCCCCTTTCTTTGTCACTGTCACCAGAGGGAGAGCATCCTTTGGGGTGGAGAGCGTGTCTGTGCCGTGGCTGCTGCCAAGGCAGAGTCTAGATTGGGTTATTCTGCCCATCCGCTGTAGCCAGCTTGCAAGCACCCTAACGTAGGCACCTGCACAAAGGGAAAACGGGCTCCTTGCCCTGAGTAACCCTGCACGCTCCGGGTGCTCTGGTGTCGTCTCACCTGTTGAAATCTTCTTGCTCTGGACGCTGCTCCGTTGCAGGCGTGCTGGCACGGGCTGCTGCCTCTGCATGGCTGCTGCACAGGGCTTTCTTGACAACTGGAATCCAAAAAAGACTTTGCATTCTTTCTGCATGCGGTCTGTCACGTGAAAATGGCTTTTAAACCTTTGCTGCTGTCTCTCTTCCTGCCACGGGGCTTGTTGGAGCCTGTGCTCAGCAAAGGTGTGCAAATAACTGCCATGGGAATTTGCTTTCTTTGTCAGAAGCTTCGCCGGGGACATGGGGTTTGGGTTTCCAGTGGGACAGCCTTTCCAGCCTGGGCTGGGGATTTAGGAGCCCCGTCCCTGAAGCAGCATCCCACAGCCTCCCCAGCTCTGTGTTTCCAGCATGTGGGTCTCTGCCAGCAAGTTGACCGAGGGTAAAGATGTGTGTAATTAGAGCAACCTGCTGCTGGGCTTAGGATTTGTTCCTTTTTCCCCCTTTTTCACATGCGTGACTCATGCCCAAGAACAGGATGCAGCATCTGTTGATGCGATGAATGAGCAATCGATGCGTGACCTGTTGCCGAAGCTGGTGTAGCTGGTATTTTAAGCTACGTGAAGCCCTTGGGATTGGTTTCCCCTTTGGAGGACAGAAGCTGCGTTCCCAAGCCTCGCATTGCCTCTAGGTACTAGGTTCTCTGTGCATAGGTTCTCTGTGCAAGCCCTGCTGTGATGCTCTTCCCAGCTGGAAGTGGAAAAGGATTTACAGCAAAAACATGTTTCTCCTGCCCATCCCGTGCACGTTGAGTTGTGTATGAAGTAGCTGCCCGGAAGCAAGCGCACCAGGGGAACCTGCAGAGCAGCTCCTCGGTGTCAGTTGTGCTTTGCAATCCTGTGAAGTCAGCTCGGGGCTCGGTTTTTTAACTTTTCTTTGTGCCCTTGGTTTCTCGTGCAGTGGGTCAGCGGATCGCCAGCACTGCCTCCTCTCCCGTCCTCGCACAGGGGCCTCATCCCCTAGTCTTGCTGTGTCCAGGCACACTGGCCTGGCAGTTCAGGTCATTCGATGACCACAAACATGGTGTATTGGCTTGTTCGCAATTCAGAGGATGCAAACCTTGGACGCTCTGGAGTGTAAGCAGATAAATATAGCTGACGAGATCACTTTCTGTCTCCTGCTATTACTGTCTTCTCTTCATTCATAAAGGTTTCATGCTTCGTTTTGCAGCTCCTCAAATCTTCCCTCCCTTCCTCTTCCTACCTGCCTGTCCTATGCTAGAGAGGGGAGAGCCTCTGATCTTCTTAGCCTAAATGGATTTGCGATGAAGTTACACACCTTGCTCTCATGCCAGCACTGTTGTGGTGGTTGATAGCTCTTCTCTGTCCCTGGTGTCTACCCCTTGCCTGAAACCGTCCCCCTCCATGCTGTCACACACCCCTGCTTGCCTCTGCCAGCCAGCACAGAGGCCGTAGGGGCAGATTTGGGGGCAGTGGGGTGGCTGGGCAGCCATCCTCTGTCTCCTCTGGGTACAGGGTCAAGAAGACAGCCTGGCTGGGGGCTCTGCAGGTCTGGGCCACCCCAGTCTCCCCGCAGCCAAGGGGAGGTGCCAAGCGGCAGGGTCCTGTGGGGCACTGTTCCAGCTGGGATGCAGGAATGAGGGTGCTCAGGACCTTGCCGGAATGGACCTTGTATGTGGAGCACTGAGGTGCAGCAGGATATGTGCCTGGAGCACCAGCTCCGCAGCACAGCCTGGGTGTTGCACCAGGCTTGCCAGTGAGCTGTGGACACAAGCAGGGCTGTTTTTTTCCCTGGTTTTCATCATGCCTTGCAAACTTGCAGGCTGTTCCCTGCCATCGAGACTCGCTGGAGTGACAACATCTCTGTTCCTGGCCTGCGAGTCATGGGATGAGTCCTTCAGCAGGGCACGGATACGGCTTCTCTGTCCTGGCACGGGTGTGAGTTGGTGGTGGGATTTTCTCATGCAGGTTCCCAGTTGTCCCATGCTCCTGCATCAGCTGCAGTAATAGATTGCTTGGAGCTTGAGCACTGTGCCCATAGCTCCATCCTCTTACGCCCCTCACCACACACAGCTCCTGCTCTTCATTTCTGACATCTCATTTAGCCAGCACTCTCTTGAGCCGCTGAGTTGGTCGTGTCAAAGCTGGAACCCATTAGAGGAGCAGGGTTGAGTTGCTTCATTAGCAGTGAGCTGAGTTATCTAACGAGCTGTGGGGGGCTGGTTTGTTCAAGTTTGGTTTTGAGCACTTCTCAGAGGAACGTTTGGAGAGATGAACTTCTTCCCACCTCAGCCACTCGAGCCCTTTCTTCCCCATCTGCGGGGGAATCAGCCTGTGTTTATTTTCCATCTGTGCTTTTAGCAGCTTACAGGGATCACCTTGCAAAATAGGCCATCCAAAATCAACACGAAAACGAACGTACGCTGCAGAAAAGCTTCCCAGCACCAGCGGGGGAAGCTGTATCAAAAACACAAAGCCAGATAAAAAGCACAAAACTCCCCAGGGTTGGGTTGTTTTCCACCCTATGCTTCCCTTTTTGGGTAGGTGAGCTTCCTCCTGGCCCAATGCAATGTGCGTGTTTCCTTCAGCTCTCGTCTCACTGAAACGCCTCTTTGCAGCCCGTGCCGTGCCCATGGAGGGGGATTGTCCAGGAGGAGCGGTGCCCCTTCTGCCAACATTCGTGTTTTCCCTGGATTGCCTTTTCTGCACTCCATCCTGCTTTGTCACTGTAGGGGCCCAAGTAGTCTTTAATTAAAGACTTGGGACTCTTCTCATAAGCCGGGCTGACCTTGTTGCAGGGATGAATCAGCAGTAAATGATAGGCTGGTGCAGTCGGGGAAGACTCTGTGTTGGGCTGTCTTATGCTCCGTACTGCAGCTCAGGCAGCTGAGTTGCGTGGGGCAGGAGCATTTCTGTTTGGGTTGAGGAGAACCTTGGCCACCCCAACAACGCTGAGCGGTTTTGGGAGGCTTTTGGGAAGCGTCCAACTGCTGAAGTGTTCTAGAAGTGCTCTGGCTGTGCATCCTTCCCCGTGGGCATCCATGAGCGCTACGAGTTGCTAAGGGACCTAACCACCCAAGAAAGCTCTCTTGAACCTGCTGCTAGTAAAGCACTGGGACCAGTCCAGGAGTGAAACTAGAGAACCATTGCTGAAGGTACCCAGCCTGTGTTGGACAGGTCTTTTGGGGTGAGGTAGGTCTGGCTGAACTGGAGGGGGGATGGGGATCTCTTGGGGACCCCAGACGGGCCCATGGGGAGCAAGGATGGTCCTCCTTGGAAGGACCCATGTCCTCCTTGAAAGGACCAACGTCCTACCTGAAGGTAGGGCAGGATGGTGCCCTGATGGTGCACATGGCATTTCTGAGAGCCGTGTTGCATGTGCTGCCCGACTTGCCTGATCTCGTCCTGGTGTTGGTGGGCGCTCTCCTCCGTGTGATATTGCATGCGACTGGAGTAATCCCAAACCAACGAAATAAGCCTGGATCACTGTGGGTCTTCGGGATGATGACCTGCAAAGCTGCTGACAGGACTGGGGCTTGGGCTTCATGCTTGGTTTTGTGCTGAAGGAGTCGCTTGAGCAGGAGGGGGACATAGAGGGGACAAGCTGACAGAAAGCCTGGGGTCAGTCTCCCCTGGGATCGCCTCTCTATGGTCAGCATTGCCCTTCTGTTAAGTGTTGGCTCTGTGTCCTCCTGGTCATCCCAGCAGCTTGGCTGGGGCAGCCCATGCAGACCAGGTGTCTCTTAAACCCAAACGAATTTGCTCAATGATGGGGAGAAAAAACTGCTTGAGGATCTTCCCCCTATAGTTCAGATACCCAACACAAGGTTTTTCGAAGCAGGGGCTCCCCGTGCCCCCCGTAAATGGTCACCTGCAGCCCGACAGAGGACAATGAGCAGAGGAGGGGGTACAGCACGAACCAGGCACTGACCCTGAGCAAATCCATCCTGTCAGCATCCTCTGTGGGGTCGCTTTTCCTCCTTAACAAACAGCTCCTACACTCTTGTTTCCATGCCAGGGTGTTTTTTTCCCTTTGCTCAGCACTAGCTGGCTTTCCGGTACGGGATGCTGCTGGAGGATGAGGGAGAGCACATGTTTTTTGGGGGCCTGAAGCTACAGCAGCGCTTTGTGCTCTGTTCTCCGTGCCTCCCTTGCTGCTCCGATTGATCCCGGCAACAGCAAAAGTAAAAATAGATGCCAGGCGCTTTCTGCCTTTCCTCCCAAACCTGCCTTTTGGCAGCCGTGCTGCGTGGCTCGCCGTTCTCCTTGACTCTCAGTGGAGGCGAGTGGGAGGAGAGAGGAGCCTTTGCACAGGAAAGGGTTTTACTGAAACTGTCTGGAGGCAGTTCGGATGTGCTGATTAAACACGGTGACCTAAATGAGCGTGCACAGCCACGTAGGGGGGCTGGGGAGCCCTCTGCCATACATCAGTGCTCGCAAGCAGTGTTACTGCGGCGGGATGTGAGCTTACAAACCCGCGGAGCATGTCTCACTTCCCAGGAGCTGCCCGAGAGCTCGCAGGGGCCTCCAGCTGCTTCCCCTTTCCGGGGCGTCTGCGGGGAGTTTTCTGTTTGAGGTTTCCTCTCCCGTCCCTGTGTGCTGGGGCGGCTTGCTGCTTCCTTCCCCCTGCAGAGGTTCCCCGGGCCTGGGTGCCCGCCTGCCCCTTCCCTGCTGCGGCATCCATGGATGGCAGATCCTGGGGTGATGCTGGGAGAAGCCCTTTGCCTTTGGGGGAATGCATGCCCAGCATCGTGCAATGCTGCAAGCAGGCACGTGATGCAGAGAGGCACTGGACCTGTGGGATGTTAAGAGGGAAGAATATAGGTTTTTTTAGCAAAAGCTAATTGCCTGAACCTGCAGCTCGTGTCTTCAAGCTGGCTCGAGCTGCGTTCCCTGGACGCGTGTCACATTGGAGATGTCTCTGAGCAAGCCCAGCTCTCCATATGGCCAGGGCTGAGGTGTCTCAGTGGAAGCATCGCCTTGCAGTGGAGGTGGGCAGTAGCTGACGGGTGGAAAGGAGCAGTTCTCCGTGGAGCAGGAGAAAGTTGTTGATATGGGACCAGCAGGCTGGGAAGCTGCAGGTTTCATCTTCTGCTCCGTGTTCAAGGGGGAGACTCCTTTCCAGTTGTAGGGAGCAAGGGAAGGAGCACAGACTCAGGCACCAAGCATGTCTCCTTAGCTAGGAGCAATCCTGCTCCCGATCACCACCAGCTCAGGCACCAGGACAAGACACCCTATTTAATTTAATGGGTTTTTATCTAGCAAATTCTGTGTCAGTGTGTGACCCCTCCAAACCTTGCTAAGAACAGCACCCTGGGAGCAGGTGGTCAGAGGTGGGTGGCTTGTCCTGGATGCCCTGTGCAGCGAGGAGCTGGACCCAAGCTGGTGGCACCATGCTCAAGAGAGGCCTCCAAAACACCTCCGAGAAGCGGGTCCTTCCAGTCCTGGGTGGAAGTGCTTGGCATGTCTTCCTTGATCTCCCCGCGCTCCTCGGTGCCAGCACCTCTTCTACAGTCTGATTAATATAACCTAGTTAAATTCAGAGTGATTGGTCTGAGCCTGAGCTGCGAAGCCCATGGCTGCTATTTCAGACCTGGAAAAGGATTTGTACGGGCAGAAGCTGGTTTGTTTTTCCAGGTGTATTGTCTAGTCCCATAAAAGAGATCACGTCCCACTCTGAGGCTTGGGGCTCGGGTGGCTCCAATCCAGAAACCCCCCACCCAGGGCTTCCCCCCGAGGGCAGCTCGTGGAAGAAACATGGGAAACCAAGGGGTGTGGGACGGGGTTAATAGCGAAAAGATGCTGTGGGAGTTTGTGTGTAGCTGGGCTGGGATTTGAAACCCACCCCGATCCCACTCTCCTGCTGCATCCCAGCCGAAGCAGTGTTTGCACCTCCTGTTTCTGCTGGAACTGATTCATAAAAAAAAGAAAAACCCAACATGGAACAACTTAATCCTCCCAAACACTCATCTTGTGCCATAAACTTAGAGCTCACCCTAAAAATAGCTCTGTTCCCTGTTTGAGGTGTAGTCCCGACTGTTTGCCGATTGCTGATTAGGTTTTGGGAACCAAAAATAGCTCCTTAATCCAGCGCCAGCATAAGCAGAAGTTTTTCCTTGAACGGACGCTTTTTGAAGCAGATCAGGTTTTAAGGCTTGTTCTTTCAAAGGCGTCGCCGCCAAGCATCCGGATTAATTTTAATGACCACAACATTATAAGTGATGGGATGGGAGATGGTGAGAGCGTATCCATGTGAGCTGAGCCAGCGCAGAACTCTTACAGGCTGTTACATTTCATCGTCCTCAGAAGCTCATGCTTTTCCTTATGTTAATCCACCCAGATTTTCTCTCTTTTTTTTTTTTTTTCCATGGGATGATGTAAGATACAAAAACTACTTGCAAGATTTTTTTTTTTTCTTGCTAAATGATTCAGCCCCCAAATCTCTCCTCTCCCAGCTGGCAGGCTGCTGCAGCCCTTCCCTCTTGAACTTCTTCCAGGTCTCGCATCAAACTGAGCAAGTAATATTTGATGTGCTGTGGCTGCAGCCTGTTCCAAGCAGCCTTTTCCTCACCACTCTTACGGGAAGTGTCTGCCTGACTCACCTGCTCCTGCTCCCCTAACTGCTCCCTGGCAGCGGATCAGCCTGTTTGAGCGTCTCTTTGCTGCTGTTGGCTTGCTGTGAGGGGTTAATGCTGCTTTTGTTCATGTTTTTTTTCTGCATGCCTGGATATTTTCAAGCTTGAAGCCTGGCTACTGAAAATTTTGCAGTGGGCATTGTATGGGGGTGGGATAAGCAAGTGGTAGGAATAGGAATGGCTTCGCTGCGGGTTTAACCCTGTGTCTGTGCCCAGCAAAGTCCCGGGTGCTGTCCCACCTGCATTTTAGTGGCACCTGAATTGGGTGGTGAAGGACCCGGGTGCTTCCAGCTGTACACTCCTGTTATTTATCCTTGCATCCCAGCAGGGAGTTAGGGGTTTTTTGTCCCCTTCCCGAGGTACAGCGTAGGCTCCCCAGGCTTTCCAGCTCCTCCCTTCGTTCGAGATGCGATAACTTCCCTAGCAGTAATTCAGAAACTTCTGGAGGACGCGATTGAAGTTTTCTCCTCGCCCTGGTGATTTCAGCGTGGTCACACCCGTCTCCGTCCCTTCACATTTTCCTTCCCTTATTTTTTTTCTTTTCAGTGACTTCACTTTTCGCGTGGATGTAAAACACTGCCAAGATTTTTATTTTCTGGGAAGTCATTGGGAAATCTTTAACCCAGGTCTAGAAATTTCTTCCCCCTTCCATTGCTGCGTATTTCGCCCATGAAGCATGTCACAGAGAAACAGGGTCTGTCCTGAACCTACAGATTTCCTTGCGCCTTGTTAAGGGGAATTTTAATACTTTGATCTAGGAGGGATCAGAGCTGCTGGGGCAGCGGCTGTGCTGGAGACCTGCTCGTCCTGCTGCAGCCGCCCTGGGAAGTGGTGCCTGGAATGGGGGCAGAAAGATGGGGCATCTCATGGGAGCAGAAGGGAGCGAAGGACCACTGCTTAGGGAAGAAATGGTTCCCTCATGGCCTGTATTTTGTGCTGCCCCATCTGAACGTAGTACCGCTGTGAACTGGAGAACTAGAAGGCGTCTCCAAGCATCTCTCGCTTTGGTGTTGTCTCCCCGCTGTTTGTTCCAGCTGGCAGGAGGGAAGTCCCCTCTCCCACCACATACCAGGGGTTGCTTTGTGCCCTGCCAGTGCACAGGCTATTCCCTGCGGAACGATTGGGCCCTAAATGGAGGCTAGGAGGTTTTTTCCCTTCTGCAGTGAATGTTTTGGAGGCTTTTCCCATGCTCCTTTCATGTCTGTGTGCAAAGTGATGGAGCAAAGTCTGCATTATGGGTTTCATCTGGGGCAGGGCAGCAGGGAGCATCCCCCAGTAACCTGCTGTGGGGTTGGTTGAAGCTTTTGCGCTGGTGGATATGGCCAGTATCTCCTTTGGGAGCTCTCACCAGCCCCAGCGGTGCGTTTCTGGGCTTTGGCAACCAGAGTGATGGTTGTTAAAATAAAATCCTTTTCCTTCCTCAGCTCAGGCTTCTAGCTGCCTCAAATTTTACAGACATTTCAGCAGAATTGAGCAATTTGGAGGAGGGGAAGGTGATGGACATAAAGGTTTGCTGCATCGTCCACCATCACATGAGGTCATCACAGATCCCAAAGCTGTACCGCAGGCTGGAGACTGCCATCGGCGGGCTAGGGGAATGCAGATATTTCCCAAATATCCAGTAACCTGGTTAGGGTAGGGTTGGGTAGAGTAGGTGCTGCACAGCAGCTCCTGCTGCCCATAAAGAACTCCTGGGATGCAGCATCCTCTAAATGCTTGATGCAAGGACATTATTAGGCAAACTTCAGCATCTTTATTTAGGGTGAGGCACGGAAAGTCTGGCATAAAGTTATTTTAATGAATGTTGTTGAGTGCCTTTGCCATTACGGCACTGTCTCTGACTTGAAAGGATTTGTTCTGAGTCACTGGCTCTTGAATATTTAAAACGCAAGCACAAAGCACCGTCTTTTTTCAAATGCGGGCTCACAGCAACGTATCAACTGACCGTACAAAAATTTGGCCACCAGTAACTTTCCCCTGAAATGCATGGCAGTATCTGACGCCAGAGTGAGCGAGACGGTGTTTTCCAGGTTATTTAGTGGAAGGACAGTATTTAGTATTAGGACAGGGATGGAGACGGAGCTCTTACAAAGCCGCTGTGGTTCAAGGAGAGGTCTGGTTCCGTGTGACAGCTCTGTGCTTGGCATTTGCGTGTCTCTGACTCTGGTCTTAGGTGACTTCTGGGGCGCTTGTGCTAGCTTCCACCCAGCAGCATCCTTCCCCAAGGTCTTCCTGGCTTGCGTCTCTTGGAAATGACAGAGGAGCCTTTCCTTTTCTTTCCTCTCTGGCTCCAGGTGGCACAAGTTACACTCCAAGGCTGGGAAGAAGGAGAAGGAGCGTGGTGAGATCCTGGTGAGCATCCAGTTCACACGCAACAACCTTACAGCCAGCATGTTCGACCTGTCCATGAAGGACAAGCCACGGTCGCCCTTCGGCAAGCTGAAGGACAAGGTGAAAGGCAAGAAGAAATATGACTTGGAGTCAGCCTCTGCCATCATCCCCAGCAGCATGGGCGCCCTCGACATGGAGGATGACTACGACATTGGGGGCAAGAAGTCCAAAGTCAAGGGCTTCTTCTTGAAGAACAAGCTGCGCAAGTCATCACTGACGCAATCCAACACCTCCTTGGGATCCGACAGCACCATCTCTTCTGCCAGCCTGGGCTTGGCCGCAAATGTTCCCGAGGTAACCAAATCCCCAAGCAGACACAGCAGTCTGTCCACAGAGCGCTCTGGTAAGAGGATATTGGTTTTAATCCCCACCCCACTTTTTTTTTTTTCCCCTTCTTTTCTTTGTAAGGGGCTGTTGAGGCTTTCCTGCAAATCTGTCAACTAATTGCTTACCTAAGAAGTGGCGTCCTGCACAAACCCTCCAAGACCTTCTGTGTGCTTGCCAGAATGGGGGGAGACGTCTAAGATTTTGCTTTTCGTGCTGAGCCTGTATATGAACAGCCTGACTTACGTTGATGCTGCATGTGCTCCCTGCAGTACAGCACAGACTTGTGGGCTACGAGGGTTCTTTAGGACCATTTCTTCTCTGCCCCCTGAAAGTGGGTTGCTAACACTAACTCTTAGCAATAAGCCCCTGGGAGAGGGCTGGGCGAAGCAGAGCATGTTGCTGCTGCGCTGTGCTGCTGCCCAGCTGTCTAATGAGACGCCTCCGGCTTGGAGGCAAAGCTGAAAGAGTGACCGGTTCCCAGTGATTAAAGTGATCTGAGCTCTTGGCACTTGGAGAGCGGTGATTTGCAAACAAAAAAGGCCCTTGTAGAGAATTAATTCTTGCCGTCCCTTGAAAACAAAATATATAATTAAATGGTTTAATTGGCTGGAGACAGCAAATTCCCATATTGGGTGGGAGTCCCTGGGTACACGCTGCTTCTCACCATGCCAGTGAGGCCGCCCACATGATGGCTCTCAGTTTCTGCTGGGTGATGTTCCCATGCGCAGCTGGAAAGCGAGCGGAGACACGGGTCTGGCCCCATCATCCTCGCGTCTCGGTGAAGGAGACAGCATCTCCGGCTAGGAGGGGAGAGCAGCTACATGTCATCTAAAGTCCAGGCAGTCCTTCTCATCGGGCTCTCCACGTAACCCCAAAAATCTGCTGAGCGTTAGCAATAGCTGCAGGGTCAAGCAGTGGGAGGGAGAAGCAGGCACTGGACCCTCCTGGCTGCAGAGCAGCAGCCTGGCCTGTCGGAGCAGAGCTCAGAGGCTCATTGTCTTTCATTCAATGCAAACTCTTTAAATCACACGGAAGCATAAGCCCTTTAAGTAGCTTCTGGGTAGTTCCTTGCATTTATTATTGATCTCAGATCCTCTCAGACAAGGGATTTGTCATCCTACAGAGATTCCTCTCCGGATCCTGCAGTGGGAAGTGATGTACTTAGGGAGAATATCGTATAGCCTGTATAGCCACATACTTGTGACCCCTGCTTTGCATTTCTAGTAATGTAATTATAATCCAGTAGAGCTTGGGAGGGAGAAAGCCGATATGATTTCACAGATCTCCTTAGTGTTTGCAAGTAGAAGATAACGATACTTGTCATACCTGTGCCTGTTACTCAGACGGCCTCACCTCTGTTGTGTTTTATTTCCCCCCAGTGAAAGACTACTTGCCATCTCCAAAGCTGACCCACAAGAGAGCATTCAGTGATGATGTCTCCCAAGTCAGCCCAGTCCTGGAGCCCAAAACAATCCAAAGCCTGAAGCCAAAGAACGATCCCGTGTCCCGGTCTTCCCTCTGCATCAACGGGAGCCACGTTTACAGCGACGAGCCTGCACCAAAGAGCCCCGTGTCTGTCCCTCAGAGCTCTGCGCCGCTGTCCATGCCCAGCATCCCCAGGCGCCAGGAGGAGGGCTTCGGCTTCACTCCCCTCCATCCCAACTCCCACGAGGTGCCTTGGGGGGTCAGCAACTTTGAGAGGACACAGCAGAGAGACGAGCCCAGGTTCATCCCATCTCCTCCCAGCTTAGCCTTGCAAGAAGAGCTCAAGGTCTCCACGAAAGCCGTCACTCTCAGTAACCATCTGGGCAGAGCCAAGATGGAAGAAAACAGTCGCTTAGAGAACAAGCCGACTCAAGCTGCAACACCCATGGCCTTCTCCACGGAAACGACGAAGGACAAACAACCTGAGGAAATGAGGAAGGAAGACAAGAAAGCAAAGGGCGGCCTCTTCCACCACGGGGGCAACAAGAGCGATGCGGGGAGCAAAGGCCAGGGGGAGAAAGTGGGACCCTCCCATGGCTCGTCCATCCACGCGATGGCAGGGGGAGATGAGAGGAATAAGACCAGTGGCTGGTTTGGTTCAAAGGAGGCCAAAGAATCCCCTCAGAAACCCAGGTCAGTGAAATGGGTGTGTTGACATCTAGGCCATTAACCAGCTGCCCCAGCCTCCCGTCTTCAACGGCTGTGCTGTTAAATGCTCTCCAGCATCAGCGGAGGACTGGTCCCCATTGCTCAGACGAGATGATAGCAGGGGAAATGCTTCCTCGGTGTTAAATGTTTCAAAGGGAGGGTGATTTTTCCTGGATCGTCCCCTGGCTTCTGCCACAAACCAACTCCATTTGCCCTCCCAGGCCTTGTTTCCCAGTTGGGGAAGGGAGGGTTCCCCTTCATGGAGAGGGAGATGTTTCCCTCTGCAGAGGCGAGGCTCAGCGTGATCATACGAAGTGGTTCTGTGGCCTCAAAGTAAAGGATCGTTATCCTTTAATTAGCTAAAAAAGCTTCCCTGGCAGTCAGTGTAGGATGTGGGACATAGTGACATATAGTCACATTTTTTTTTTTATTAACCTCCCACCCCCTCTACGTCACTGGTCCAGCCTGGGGGTGCAGTACTTCGGTAACTTGAGATATTATTAATATTTCTGAAGTAACTAATCCCAGCCCTGCTCTTTCCTCTTCCCATCCCACCCCAGCCTTCCCTTCTCCCGATTATGAATCTCTAATTGTTCTTGCTTTGTGTGATGATTCATCCCTCCAAATCCTCAGCACTTTATTTGCGGCACACAAAACGTGGTCTTCGTGCTGTTCCTGTGCGGGCTTTATTGCGACAGTGCGTCACCCATGTCCATCCCTGTAGCCCCTGGCAGCTGAGCTGGGGGTCCAGAGGTCGACCGAGAGCCCGGTGCGGTGTTATCATTGCTCAGTGAGAGGGAGAAAACGGGGTTAAAAGCAGCCAGAGAAAATGACTAGCAGTTGAGAGCTGGTTGAATCTAGAGGGTTGATTTATTATAGGGGTTTTCTAATCTGGGCTGACTTTAACCTAATTTATTAAGCAGAAGGATTTTAATTCAGTCTAAGCCTCCTTTAATGAGGAGGGCACTCATGGTTTATTCAACCTAACCAGATTCCCACATGGGTTAAACTGCTTTTAAAGTGCTGCTCAGACGTAAATGAGGGGGTAAGCACATTGCTCAGTGTGGCTTCAGAACAGGGGCAGCCCCAAAAGTCCTCCTCTTCTCACCCCACAAGAAGATGTCGTGCTCATAGAGGTCTTTAAGGCCAATGGGAGGCAAGAACGTGCTGCCACCCTCCTTCCCAAGGACCGAAGGCCATGTGTCCTTGTCCTGCATGCCTCGAGAGGAGCATGTGCTGTCGGTGCGAGGATGGGAGAGGAGCCGCAAGGGTCGGTAAGGCTTGGTCCTGCCCGCTGCCAGCGCTCCCAGCTGCACAGGCAGAGCTGGGGACACCGAGGCAGGCTGGGAGCTGCTTCTCTGAGCCACAAATACCCCATCTCACAGGGCCCGGAGCTCTTTCCCCCGAAGCCTTTCATTGGGGAGCGAAGCCCGGCTCACATATGGGCGGCGATGGGGAAGGGAAGGACCAGGGAGGATGTGGGCATTCCGTGCTCGAGCCGCTCTGGCAGCAGGAGAGATGACTGTGACGTCCTGGGACTGCTGTGGCTGCATTCCTGTGTATGGGTCTTTCATTTCCAGGAGACTTGAAGCCCCGGTAGTTATTTGGTGTCACATCCCACTGCAAGGTCTGTTTCTGGATGAGACTAAAGGACCCTGGTCTCTGAATGCTGTGATTGAGGAAGGACAGAATATTACCGTTCAAGATTGTTCTTTTAAGTTTTTTTTTTCATTTTGCGATAACAAACCTGCTGTTTGATTTAAGTTCTAGAATAGAGAAGATACAGTATGAAAAATAAACCCATAAAAAATCCTACTGTATTCAGGCAATGACTCCACAAGCTGCCTGAGCCATCCAGCGAAGTACTGTGAGCCTACGATGTATGCGTGTGATGGGGTGGAACCTTTTCCTTGATAAACGGGTGAGAAACCTGCGGGTTTCCTCCTGCTTTGCAATTCGGGGAAGGAGGCCGACACGGGCCGTGCGTTACAACCTGCCGTGCGTTACAACCTGCCGTGCGAGCCGTGCCTGCCCCACTCCTCTGATGGATGCTGCTGTCTTCAAGGCAAGGATGTCCGATCCGGCTGTAAATCAGCTTCCGAGCGTCTGTAGCATCCAACCCAGTGGATAATCGCCGTGAGTGCAGAGGTGCTCCTAAACACTGCTGGTTTCTAACAACCCTCTGCCTTTTTTTAAATGACAGCTGCTGGACCAATTCCCAGCATTAGTTCTTTCCCAGAGGGTTTTCACTCCGTGTTTTTTTTAATCTACTTTAGTGCTAACAGTTTAATTTCAAGTTAAGCTGAAGCTAAGCTTTGCTTAGAGTCGGTTTGCTGTGGCATGCCGAGGACCCCGTCCACAGACGGCTGTCTTGTAAGGAGAAACTTGGATGAGCCATGCAACAGCAGTTCCTCCGGCTGGGGTTTTCTCTCCCAAAAATAGGAATTGCTTTGAAGCAGCATGGGCTGGAGAGAACAAATTCACAGGGGCCCCTTTTGGGGCGTTTATAAGCATCTGAATGGGCTTTAATTGCAGTTTGCAATTTGATAATGGGAAGTAATGAGCTTAAACTGTAGCAAGGGAGATTTAAGGTAGACATTAGGAGAAGTCTCTAATGGAGGATGGTGAAGCGCTAGAGCTGCCTGGCTGGGAGGGGGAAGCCCAGCGTCTGGGGCCTCGGGGCCCAGCGTAGATGAGCACCTTTGGGGAACGTTACGAGAAGCATTTGTCCTATCATGTGGCCCAGGCTGGGCGGTGGGAGATGGTGGCTGAGTTTCATTTGATGTGAAAATGGCCTTTCCATCATCACAGGGAGATGGCCTGTCTCTAGTCTGGCTTTCCTGGTTCTTTGTTTTTTCTGACCATTAATTACAACGTCATTACTTATTCTAGTTATACAGAACTCTAACTTTTCTGATTTTATTCTCCTTCCTTACACTGAACGACCTTGTGGACCATGCCACTGATTCAAGTCAAAACTGTTGAAGAGCTTATTAGGTCTTGATGGTGTCAGATTGAAAGTACGGTCTGGTGCCTTCGTATTGTGACAATCAAACGCATATGGTCTCTCAAGCGTGTGATTGAAAATTTAGCAGTGCTTATCTGTGGGTGTTTTATGGATGTCCATCTGCATCTGGAGGAGCTATTCAGTTACCAGCGTAACTTCTAGAGCTGAAGATGGATTAACCTTTGCTTTGTAGAGAGAACCAGCCTCTGAATCGAGCAGTTTTAAGTCTTTGATTTATCTGCAGAAAGGATTTTTTCCCCTCCTGCTCTCCTGATTCTGGAAACTTCAGCTTTGCGGCTCTGATCAGTTGAGCAAGCAGCATCTTCTTACCTTTTTGCCCACCATGCATAGGTCAAGTTTCACCCGAAGCTGAATGTGGGGAGAGAGCGTCAAAAGCAGTCACCTTTGCAAGACCAGAAAACTAAACCTGTAATTAGTTAAAAGGTCTGTAATTAGAAAGATGCTTTACAGTTAAGGTTTAAATTAGCCTGCAGCTAAGACAAGTTTGGCACAGCTTGTCTTTAACCACTTGCTCTTGCAAAACCACACCCTTTCTAAAATAAGGAAGCCGCTGACTTTCAGCTGGTTTTAACTTCAGCTTTATAAAAAGGTTTTCTGTTCTGTTACGGGCTGGTTTTGCTGACCCATCGGTAAGTGCGCGCGAGCTGGTGCTGCCCTGCAAGCTGCAAACCTGCCCGCTCTCTTATCCAGGGAGAGGGCTGGACATTTCTGCCTCCAGCCCTTATTTACACGTTTGTTCGCTGACTCTGGCAGGGACGCAGGTCCCAAAGGCTGTGCCTGTCTGCCCCGGCTTTGCTAATCCGTGGCGGCAACCGGGCTTTGATACTGGCTTGAATGGAAGCAGTAGGAAGATAGTGTTTGCTCTTTGGAGACCTGAATAAAAGACTGTTTGGGGTTTGTTGTTTTTAAGGTTGTGTGGTCAAGGGTTGTATGTAAGGAAGAAGCTCAGCAGGTTTATTTGAGGCAAGGCCTGAGGCTAAAACAATTGGTTTAACTATTTTCAGGGTTTCTACAATGTTATCAGAGCTCCACAGGTCCTGCTTCCTGCGGCATGAATTGGGATGATAAAATGAGGCTGCATCTCATGCTTGGCAATAGGAAAAAAGAGAAATTACACTCTCTCTTGTAAAAAATAATTGCGTTAGTGCCATTTGCAGGTTAAAGCCCCTTCCCTCTGTCACTGCTTTCATGGGAGGAAAATGTAAAATCCCTCGCCACCTTGGCTGTCACTCCACTTTCCATAGTCCATACCCTTATATCCAGCAGTGAGGCCAAATATTGACTCGAATTCCTCACTCTTCATCATGTACTCCTAAAAAGTACGTTTCCTAAATGCTGGAAATGAGAAGAAGGTTTTGAATGATTGGATCACAGTCCTCAGACAGGCTGGCAGTGGGGAGCGGTGCAGTTGGACCAGGTGAGCTTGTCAGCGGGATTGAACACTGATGCATGTGATAGCCCCCTCCAAAGCAGCATTAGTGGGGACTTTCAGAGCAGAACCTGCGAGGCTGCAAAGTTTGGTGAAGACAAGCACAGTGTTGTGAGAACCAGGGCATCAGGGATAAAGGTGATGCTGCGGGTGAGTCCATCGTGGGAGCCGTCAGGGTCACATCTCTGGCACAGGTCTCGTATCCATGCAAGCTGCAAAACTGCATGCTTGCATTGGATCAGTCACAGAGTAAAAATGGTCAGGGATGGACCTGGACATTTTCCCTCTGGCGTGAGGGGTGCGGGGAGCCTGCAAGGGTGAAAAATGGCTCTTAAAATGCCTCTGCCTTCCTTTTGCCTGCTGAGCCTGCATTTCCCAGGGATGGACATGAAGCAGGATGGTGAATTGGATCCTAAGCTGGCACCAGCTCAGCCCTGGTGAGACAAATCTGCTTTGTAGCTGTCCAGGTAGAGCACAGCCCCGCTCCCACCTCTAGAACTGGGTATCGGGGTTAGCACTTTGCATCTACCTGGGCTCCTACTGCCCAGATCCTATCGCTGATATTTTTTTTTTATTCCTGTGGTTTTGGGGCAAATCTCTATAAAGCAGGACTTGTCCATTTTAATTGGGATGATGGGCAGGTGAGGACCAAGGGGAAAGTAAAGTGGTTATTGCAGATAGCTAAACCCCTTGCTTTCACCTCCAAAATTGCTATTTAAAAGCAGCATTTGCATATATTCTCTGACTCCTTCCCACTTGGGTTCCCACCCTGTAGAAAAACGTCCTGGCCTGCCGTGCCCATCTCTTCCCAACCCCTTTCTGCACAAATCCTGCCGTGCTAGCCTTGCTCACGCCGGTGCGAGGAAATTCCTGATCCCTGCCAGGCTTTGAAGCTGCCACCGGTGCCTCCAGCACCCCGGTCCTTCCACCTTCCCTGGCTTGCTTGCAATATGCCCCGGGTGTGTGCTTGTCTACGGGGAAATGGTGCAAAACGCAGCTTGTGAGTGGTAGGGTCATGGTGCTCCCCTGGATCCAGCCCTCCTAGGAGGGATTTTCCAGTTGAGCTTCAGCACGGCTCTTAACCTCCGCACATTATGACTGGATTTGAGCCCGGCCCTCCCCAAACCCCTGCTTTTTCAGCGCATGTGCTGTTTTCTTTATCTTCATGGTGCAGAGTTACCCACCCTCTTGCAGATGGGCTGCCATGCCTGGGGACGGTGCTCTGTGACTGCGGAGCTGGGGCGGCTGTCTTCAGCCTGAAATTCAGGCTGCGATCTGTAGGGAAAAAATCTCCCTGCATTGAACAAGCTGTTTCAAATAGACTTTCCATCAGGGGGTTGCTCAGCAATATTTTCTTTTCTTCTTTTTTTTTCTGCTGAGAGGCTAAAACGAGTCTGTGAAGTGCTGCCAAACAAATAAATGAGGGCAGAAAGGTACCCGCTATTTATTTTGGCTGGCGGAGCTGTGTGCTGGGGTATGGGAGGAGGAGGGTGAGTCAGCGTTTCAATGCAGCAAAGATCTTCAATCAGGCTGCTGCAAGCGGAGGTTTCCCTCTAGAGGAATACGCCGTCCTCGGCTTCTTGTTTTGCTGAGCACTTCCAGCAGCCTTCATCAGAGGGGGGAAACGGGGCTTTTTGTGGGGTGGGTTATTCGTGGGGAGAGCAGGTCTGCCACCAGCGCCGGGCTGGTCACCAAAACAGGGGATGCTTGTCCTAAGGAAAAGGGTTGAACGGTGACAGTGCAATTGGTGCTTTGAAAACCGGGGGGAAAGATGTGGGCTCTGCTGCCTGGAGTTTGTGGCTGAGAGTGGTTTGTGCAGCCCCTGAGCAAGCCCCAGTGGGTCCCAGCAGGAATGGGGACGGGCAGTGGAAAGGAAACTTCAGTAGGGGGTTTTGGAGGAAGAAAACTGTAATCCCACAAAAAAAAGATGGATTGTAGTTCTGTCTTATATCTTTAGCTTGGCTCGGGCTGCATGTGCTGGGGGAGGACGATATGGGACCGCTGCCTGGCAGGAGTGAGATTTGAGTCCTCCTGCGCCAGAGCCAGAGGCTGCATTGCTTATGGTTTGCTTCCCTCCAGGAAAAGATTCACATTCGCCCACCTCGTTCCCAGCCAAAGTGCAGCCTTCATTTTGAGGCATCCTGACACTGATGTGTAGGTCACAACGGGCATGGGGCAATCAAGGGCTCCCAAAAGCACCATCCCGATTCCTGGTGGCCCAGACCATGCAGGCAGCCACTTGGGGCTGGGACCAGCTCGCTGGCATGGCTGAGAACTGCTCTTTCTCAGCAGGTCCAGCCCCCTGTGAGCCCCATCGTGACTTGGGGAAGGAAGACTTGGTCATCTCAGGTGGGTTTGAAGAGACTTTGAGGATGTTCCTCCACCTGTGCGAGTGGGGATCAGTGCCATTTGGGGCACTGCCCATTGTGTCTGCCTGGGCAAGGGGCTGGTCTGGCATCAGTCATGCGCCGGGGAGGGAACTTCAACCACTCAGCCTTCTGGCAGCTGTGAAGGTCTTTAGCAGTGAGCACTCATTAGGAGCCTGAAGGTGATTAATGCTCTGTAGCCATTTAATGCTAGAGCCCAGCAGAGCTGGCTGGATGAGGCCTCGGTTGCTCTTACTCAGCACTAAATGCTGTTTAAGCAGAATCATGAATGAGGGATCTTAATCTGGACCAAAACATCAAAGCAAGTGCCAGCAAGAAGAAGCAATCACAGGAGCAAGCAGAGGTAGGGCAGCAGCGTGTGCTGTTTGCAGCTGCCTTGAGATTGTGGTGGTTTACGTTGGACCTTGCTGCTTTCCGCTTCCAGCTGGAAAGGAAAATTTGCTGTGTTTTGTCCTGTTGCACCACAGATAACATCCATTTGTGGATTCTGTGAACTCACCTGGCTGGACCTTGGGTCATAGGCAGCTGCGCTTCTCTTCTGGAGAGCTTAAATTTGAGGGTGATTAGGGAAAAAGCTCAAGTGGCAATGAACAGGAGCCTGTGCTCCAGCGTGCGTGTTTGGCTGAGGAGCATGAAGCCACCCAGCAGCTGCAGGCATTTGTCTGCACCTTCTGCATTCAGAAAACCAGAAGAATTGAGGGATTCTGTCAATACAAGCCATAGCCTTGAGACCTTCGGGATGGCAATCACCAAATAGCGGTGACAGAGAGTTGGGGAGAGATGGGCTGCCCTGTCTCCTTGTGCAAATGCTGTCATGCTGCGCCACTGCTGCCTCATGGATGGTCTTTTACAGAACACGGAGGCTGTCTTGTGGATGGTCTGGAGTGGATCTTGTGCTGGAGGCACAGCTCAGGTGCAGAGCACCCCAACCACATGCCGATCCCCAGGTCACAGCATGCCTGGAGAGGTTGGCTCCCAAGCCGAGGGTGGCTGCCGGTCTCTCTGGGGTGGTTTGTGCCTAAAGGTCCATCACCTTCTCCCATTACTTCGGGAGGTTTTCTGCACTCACTGAGAGCTTAAAACATGCAAGGAGAGCTGTGCTGCTCAGAGTTATCTTCTGCGGAAGTGCGTGTCCGGCTGCCCGCAACGGGTTTTCCACCCTGCTACACGCTGGTGGTCCGAGCGGGGAGAGGATGCGGAGATGCAGCGGAGCACGGCCGGGCGTGCGACAGCGTGGGCACCTGCGCCACGGCCACCACTGCTGCTTAGTGACAGCAGGAGAGGGCACCCACGAGCTGTCTGTGCCCGCAGCACCAAGTGAGCTGCAGGTTTGAGTGGAAATGAAGGTTTCGGGGCTTTTTTTGTGCCTGAATTACTAGTTCTGCTAAGTAGTATCTGGCATAGTGTCTGATGGATGCTGGAGCTGAGCCCATTGTGCTCGGCTGCTTGCTGTGTGTGTTACCTATCTAATAACCAGGCTGAGGGGACTTTGGTGGAATTGATTGCATAAATAGGCACCTTTCCAAGGTAGCTGCTCAGAAGGTGATGCATGAGGGGGACTTTGAAGCTGCCAGGAGTGGGGAGAAGTGGGTCCTACCTCGCTGCTGCGGTGTGCATGGACTCCTGCCCATCTGTGCATCACTCGTGGTCCAAGACGCATTGCCGGCACATAACCGTGCCTGCTTTAAAAGCAACCAATGCTGACTGCACCTTCACATGTCGTTAACTTTTGCCTCAAGATGGCATTTTTGCGCTTTAAAATGTGTCTAAGGTTTTCTGTGACATCCATAATAACAGACGAAAATAATTGTCCAAGCAGCTTTGCCATTTGTCAGCGCATTGACTGTGATCTTCCTGTGCCGCCTGTGTTCCCTACCCGCAGCTCGGGTGAGGCAGGGTAATACCGTGATGTAGCCCTGGGGCTGGACATACCCTGTGCATATTGGCAAAGCAATTACTTTATTCATTCCTCGTTAAACATTGATATGCCCAGTGCTGGCTGATCGATGTCCATATTTCTTCCAAACCAAGACTGGGGTCTCTTTGAAGCTCGGCTGTCGTGGCCAATGCAGAAGAAGGAAGTAATCCCACCAGCTCGGTTATGGGATAGCATAGCCGCACGTGCCGGTGTCGGGTGCCCCCATCCTGGGTACGGGATTGCTCCTGGCAGGGGTGAGTCAAGGGGACAGGGGCTCAGGAGGAGCCATCGCGGCAGTCGGAGCACTGGTTGGGGTGCGAGGTGTCCACACGGCACCCTTCGTGATGTGGAAACTTCCAAGACGGCCAGCTCCAGCCTGGCAGGTCTTCCTCAGGGGTGGTGATGCTCATTGCTGGAGGAGTTCCCAAAGGAAGATCAATGAAATCCCAAAGAAAGGTCAGTGTAGTCCCTCTTGAAAAGGCAGCAAAGACCGGCTGCCTGACTCAGGGTGAGGTGCAGGAGGAGACTGAGTCTGAATTTGAGCTGTGCTGAATCCCTTCCTCCTTGGGGTCCCACGTAGGGGTTCAGGCATTTCAGGACCTCGGGCCAGAAATGACGTGACGAAGGGCATGTGGGGAGGCTGGGTAGAGTCAAGAGTGGAGCCAGGGCCACATCCTGGTGACGTGCTCCCTCCTGCTCGGCTCTAGTTCCTTGGCCACCCACAGCCATGTTAGCCTCCCTCCTGTGCAAGAGGGAGCACCATGTCTGCTGTCATCCCGATACATTGCCAAACAAGTAACAAGGCACTGGGGTAAACTGGGAAAGACTCACTCCTGCGTGCTCTTACTGGCTGAAGTAATACTGATCCAAGAGCCCAGCCCGGCTCCTCGTGCGCAGCCTGCCCTGAGTATGCACCAGTGTCCACACAAAAAAAATGAGCCGAGTCCTTGGGCTGCAGGAGGTGAGAAAAACCTCTCGGGCTCCTGAGTCTTAGGGCTTGCTAAGGCAGAAAGGGGAAATTTGTAGGACTGTTCTAGAAGAAGGGCTGCCCTTTCCTTTTTGTCGTGCATGCCCTTTCCACGCCTTGACTCCATAATCATTGCTCTGCCTAACAAGAGAGATGAGTATGTATTTGATCATTGCATTGCTTTGAACCGAAGCGTTTGTAGTGTGTGTGGTGTATGCTTACAGCACTGTCACAGCATTAACCAGGAGGACTGTTTTGTCTTCCCTCCACAGCCTGGAAGTGTCTCCTCAGGTAGAAACCAGCTCAGATGCTCCTTCTCATTTTCCTCCCTGCTCCCCTGCCCAGTTTCCTCCTGCCGCTGTAGCCCATCTCACTAGCATGCCAAGCGCTAACCTCTCTCCCGCTTTTGGAGACAGTCAGTCTGGATACTTATCCCCTACCAACCCATTCCTCAACTCCCTGCAGAGCAATCCTTTCTTTGAGGACCTCCTCGCTGACCAGGTACTAAATTCTCCTTCACCTACTCACTTTTTCTCTAGTTTCCCGTCTGAGCCGCATGCTTCAACAGAGGTCGCTGGGAGCTTTTATTCCTCTGAGGATTGCAGTCCCTCTGCCTCCCTAGGACATAAAGACCCGGAGGGAGAGTCTCCAGCCAAAAGCGTTTGTGTCCCTGTTCCAGAAACTACACCCCCATCACAAGGAGACCTTCCTCCTTCGGACGAGAAACCTGCTGTCCCTCCTCCCCTCTCGGAGTGGGACGATACCTTCGATGCCTTTGCGACCAGCAGGCTCAAACCAGAACTGAAGAAGGAAAACTTCTTTGCGTCGGTGGCGGCGGAGGGCATGGCTTTCATCGACGATCCCGATGTAGCCAGCCCAACAGAAAGATCAGCCGAGCCGGCTCGAGAGAAGGGGACAAAAGTATTTGAAAAGGCTGATTCACAAATGGGCAGTGAAATGCCTGCAACTCTACGGGCTTGGACAAATTTCTCCGGTTTAGACGTGGGGGCAAATTTGGTGAGCACAACCCAGGAAGCGACTGTGATTGAGGATGTGCTGAGCCCTGTGTCTGCGGGGTCGATGGGAAGGAGGAGGAAAAGCAGCACGCCTACGGTTTGGACAGCCATGTTTGCATCGGGAAATCCAGGGGAAAAAGAGGCTTCAACACCCCTAACTGCTGAAAATAGTGCTAGGGAGGAAGGGGACAGTAATGAGGAGGAACCCTCTAGTGCAGGGACAAACGGATGGATGACCATAGCCACTGAAACCGCTCCTGACCTGTCAGAGAGCACCCAAAGCATGGCTGAGCAGGAGTGTGTGGGTCAGGAAAGCACGTTCGGCCCACGGCCACCCTTCCTCAGCGAAGGCACCTTTGAAGCAAAAAGCGGATCTCGTGCCGCCACTTGCGTGTTGCCCAGAAGCACCTTTGCCCCCGAGCTCACCTCCGAAACCCTGCCAGGCAGCAACGTGGCGGCCGTGCCCCCACGGGTGCTCGCAGATGTGGCAGCACGACGGTTCCCCATGGGCCCCGAGCCAGGGACAGAGCCCCAGGGTGCTGGTAGTGAGGAGGAAGCATTCGACATACGGACTTCAGTCTACCGTCTCCAGGCGAGCATGCGGCTTGAGGCCAGCGAAAACCGTGTAAAACTCAGCTCCGACATTCGCGAGAGGCACGTCGTCCTCTCTTCGTGGACAGGCACTCGAGAGAGGGAAGAGATGGCGGCTGGCTCAGCCGCGCCACCCCCCAAACCTCCGAGGTGGTTTGCAGCTGCAGGCGGCAGAGGGGATGGCGAGGAGGAGGATGCTTGCGACCTGCAGCCGAGGCAGCGAGGCAGCGAGGAGCAATGCGAAGAGGCGGAGAGCCCAAAGGCAGATGTGGAGCTGCCGAAGAGCTGTCTGAGCAGCGAGCCCTCTGTCCTGGCATCTCCCAGCCTGCCCGCACTGGGAGTGGACGTAGCTGAAGCTGGGAGCGAGTTCCCAGTCTCCAAGGATGCCAAATCTGCCACTGCAGACTCAGCAGCTAATTTGGAGGCGAGAGCTAGCGAGTTGGTAAAAAGAGACACCTCTTCGGGGGAAGACCGATCAGAGATGAATGAGACAGATGCGGCTGAGCAGTTTGAGACTTGCCCATCGAAGTTCTCCCTAGATGGATTAGGCCAGTCGGGTGCTAAGGAGAGCTGGAGCCAGCGAGGTTTATCTCCTCTGATGGGGGTCACAGATGGTGCCGAGTGGGAGATGGCCTCCGAACAGGAGCCGTTCCCTGAGGAGCTCAGTATGTCGGGACTAAATCCACCTTCCAAGCTAGACCCAGGCCAGCCGGAAATCTTCTGGACGGCTCTGGAAGAGCAGGAGGCAGCTGGTCACTCCGCGGGTCTCGGCCCAGCGGCGCGACCCCAAAGGTTAGCGCGTGCAGAGAGTCCACCCCAGCTGGAGCCGGCGTGGGGTGATGGTGAGGGGCGGCATGGGCCGGTGGCTGGCCTCGCTGGGCGAGCGGGAGGCCAGCCTGAGCCTTGCGCCCCCGTGGCAGTGGCCGGCTCTCCCCGAGAGGCAGAGCAGGGCAGACCCCCTGCCAGTGAGCCCGAGGGGCCGTGGCACCGATGCTCGGCAGACAGCAGGATAGACTTCAAGAAGGCCGATTTCTGGAAGCCAGATAGGGTGGAGGAGAGGCGTGAGCAGGATGCTTCAGCCCTGAGAAATCCCTTTGCTCCGGCACTCAGCCCAAATGCCCCAAGCAATCCCTTTGTGGAGAAGCCACCAGACCCCCTCCCTGTTCAAGCTGTGCTGCCCGAAAGGCTTGGTCAGGGAGGCTTCAGCTTCAGCAGCCTCCATGAGGAAGCCCCTGGGCAAGGCTTCCAGCCCACTAACCTCCCCGGGGACCCGCTAGGCAAGCCTCCTTTCCTGCATGACAGCCAGCCCTTGGCCTTCTCCACCCCTTTCCTTGTGGCTGCAACTAACCCTAAACAGTTTGATTTCCCTTCCCCTGTTGCGTGCCCCGCAAGCAGCGGGGTCCCTGCCGCAACCAGCCGCGCAGCCGCCCAGCCCTGCCCTTTGCCGCAGTCCGGTGACACACAAGCTTCAGCGCTCGTGGTTTTGCCCAGGGAGACACAGCCAGCTGAGAAGCCCTTTTTCCAGCAGATGACCAGGTGAGCACTCTCCGGGGAAGGCGAAGGGTTTGTATTTGGTAGAGGTGAACCCTGTCTCCCTTCTGCTCTTATCGGGGGGCCGATAAGTGGACCCCGGCTCAATGCCAGCAGCTCACAATTGCGCTGACTCCAAGGAGGCTGCTCCACGTGTTGCTGCAGGTCCTCTCTCCCCTCACCTTCCCATTGTCCCAGAGAGTCCAGCTTGAACAGCTTGAAGCCTTGGCTCCCTCGGATCACGGTGGGGAATGGCCACTGGTGTCCTGTGTTTGCCCTAAACTAGGGCAAACTGTTTGACGCATCCAAGACCTGCCCGAGCTGAAAATTCAGCTGCAGCAGAATTGCATGGGCATTTCACTCAATGCTAATTTTGGCTCCATCATCTTCCCCGTGCTTGCAAAATAGGTGCCTTTTCTATGTCTGCCAGGAGAGTTTCCAGCCGTTAATGCTCTCATGAGTTCCTTCATGGCATGTGCGCAGCTACTGCCCCTTCCCTTTTCATTAATTCAGCTTTGGTTTCTTGCCTTTTTAAACGACCATCAGGTACTAAAAACCTTCTTCTCTCCATAGCAAACAAAAAAAAAGTAGTTTCACTGGGGTGGTGGCAAAATGCCATTCTCCCCTCCCTCCTGCCAAGATGCCTGTTGGCTATGAAGCAAGTGGGACTTAGCCTTAAGGATAATGGGAATGGCAGTGAATCAGAGGAATGAAGGAGCTGTTCCTCCTCCCAAGTCAGTCTTGGGCTTGTAGAAATGCCGTGAAGCAGATAAAGATGCTGAGTTTAGGGCATGGAGTCTTGCTCTATGTCCTTCTAGTTTTTCTGGTACACCTTCCCCTGGTCTGCCTGGGCAGGAGAGGATTGTCACGGGCTCTGCCTGCCCAGAGTATCAAGGATCAAGCTCTTGTGGTTTACTTGGGGACCTGGGTCTTCTAGCAGTGATTTATTTGATCAACCTCACTTCTGCAACAGGAGGGAGATAGAGTTTCATGGGGGCACTGAAATGATAAAATCCTGTCTGGCCCAAAAATAATACTGGTCATGGCCCTGGTGAGAGAGAGGGCAGGGGGATGGGGACAGCAGAACTTAGCTGAGCTCCAGCCCTTCTGCATGGGGATCCCTCCGTGGCTCGAGCATGTGTTTGATGTGCAAAATGACCTCGGGAGCAAAGACCAGCAAGAGATGGGTGTGTTACCTGATTTTTTTTTTCTTCTTCTTTATCAAGGCCAGATCCTCAAATCATTCTTAATTGGATTATTCATCCTCCAACAAATAACTTTGTTCAAAATTTGCATATAGCAGGTATGCAGAATCCTCCTGAATTTTGGTGATGTTTGTTATATTTCATGGAAAGAGAAGTGTCCTGCAATCCCAAAGGGTAAAATTAGGGAATGAGAGAAGTGTAGTCCCAGGGCTGTCTTTGTCGGTAGTATGCGCTCACAGTCATCTTTGGGCTTGACTGTGCATCCATCCAAGGGCTGACTGGCTTGTGGGAGGAAAGTGGGCTTGGACCTAAGAGCTGGTCGTCATGTCAGTGGTGGCTTCTGTCATGAGACACGTCTGAGAAGTCCTTGAACGTCTCTGCTCTGCTTTCCCTACCTGTAAAACGCGAATGTTTTGGATACTTGCTGCTGTGATTGAAGAACCTTTGAAGAGTTACTGAGGTCTCTGTGGAAGGCTCTGAGGATCTGCACTACTTTATAAGGTTGGGGAGATGTGACTGATTGTCATGGGGGGAGAGAGGCAAGGTGGAAAGGCCCTTTTCTGGGTCCCCGTGGTGATGTGTGCCTTTCCTAGAATCATCTCCTATTAGGATAGTCAGTGGCACGTAGATAAAGAAAAGATATGGTAGAAAAAAGGTGGAAGGGAAAAGGAAAGACTTCCAACTTAGAACAGGCATTGAGGCTTAGCTGGAACAAAAGTGTCTTTCTCTTCCATCAGATAAAAGAGGAGCTGGTACCTGGTGTGGATTATTGAGAGCCTGGTGTGCTGGGGTTATGTGCCCTCCTCGGGAGGGATGGAAACTGGATGTGGGGTCCCATGTCCTCTTCCTAGGTGGCCAGAGGGCTCTCTGCTGGTCATCTTGTTCAAGATGGCAAGTCAAGTGGTAGACCTGTATATCTGAGTGACACCAGCACCTCCTGCCTAGTCTGGCAGGGGCACCGCCTGGTCACAGTGAGCTGGGAGGCTGTGCCCTCCTGGAACAGCTGCTTGTGTGCCAGATTTGAAGATGCAGCTGGGGAATTCAGAGTCCAGAAGAGCACGCGTTGGGATTGCATTTGCAGATCCTTCCCCGCTCTTCTGCAGCGAGGGAGGGCTCTCGCCACGAAACTGTTGCCGCTGGGGTAAGGTGGGTGCTTGGAGCATCAGTTGCAACACTCAAATGTACGGAGGGTCCCCTTTCTGCTCTTTGGGGAAGGGCAGGGTGGTGCCTTCACCATGGGGAAGGTGTCTCTGGTCACATCTCCTGGTACAGGTTGGACCTAAAGGACAGCCCATGACAGTGCTCTGGGGACTCCGCTGCCTCGGAGGAGCCCAGCAGTTGTGCAGCTCCTTACCCATTGATTGGGAACTCAGATGTGTGACTATTGCAGCATGTCATGGCGCTTGTAGGTGACGGGATTGGGGATGTCACAGGTGCTAAGCATATGCTGCTTTGTGCCTTCCTGATGTCAGGAGTGCAGCAGAATCGTCCCCTCCTGAAAACAAGGTTTCAGGTTAAATCACATGCCAGTCTTTGTGATCTGAATGTATTCCTTGTGGAGCCCTTAGAGCTTAGAGAGTGGCTTGCCACATCCACAGATAGACCTGGGAGAAGAGCTGCTGATCCCAAGTCCAGTCATTCCCTTTCGTCCTGTAGACCCTTTCCCCATGGAGGTCTGGCCCTCAGGTGCTGTGTGCTGCTGCAGGCACAGCGGCTTACCCACGAGAGACTGATATCCTTGGATTCCTTGTCTTGTTCTCTGTGAGAAGCATTTTAATAGGTTGATAAAGACTTGAGTTTCCAGTTGCTGTAGGGGAATCTCCCCAGTTTTTCACTGTGCTCAGCAATGACCTTGGGAGCATCGGTGAAAGCTGTGCTGTGACACAGCAAGGCTTGCTCAGAGAGAGGGACCAGGGCTGTGCCACTGACACCCTGAGATGTTTCATCTTGAATGTGTTAAGCTTCATTGTAGACTTATGTCCGCTCAGAGATGCAGTACTGGATTAGGCAGGCTGTTGGTGTGAGCAACTAATTCTACTCTCAAGTTCACATTCATCGACTGGTGGATGGAAACAGGTCCAACTTCTTGGCAGATCCATCAGGACTTTAAACGTGGCTGTGAAGTCTGAAGCAACCTCTGCTCCCCTGGAAGTACCCGGTGCTGACTGTCCTGGGGTGGGACGCAGGTGGAGGAATGCCTCCTGCTTTCAGAACCTCTCAGAGTGACGAGCCAAGGGGGCAGAGCCCCTGTTTTCCTCAGCAGGAGCCCTGCACACACTACCCTCTCAGCAGGAAAGAATGGGATAATGTTTTTTTCTTTTTTTTTCTAAATACCTTTTTCAGCTCTGCAGGAATTAATATGTTCCCTCCGGCAATGGGGCTGAAAGCTGCCTGCGACCAGACTTGCAGTGGGAAATGTCCCCCTGCTTTCAGAATGCATCCAAGCTATCCCACTGGTGTCCCAACGCTGTTGGTGGTTTTCACTCTGTGGAGTGGCTTTATAAAGTTTGGTCCAAAAGAGGTCCCCTTTGGAGGTTTAAAATGGCGAGTGTTCGTGACGGCCAGCCAGTGCCCTGCAGACCTCTTGCTTAGGGGTGTCGGTCTCCTGCTTCTGCAGCCATACTCTCGTCTTAGTCTCTGCGCTGGCTTGGGGATGCTGTGGAGATGCATGAGGCGATGGTGGCGTTTGAGGCTCCTTATCTTCAGATCTGTCTGTGATGAGCAGTTGTGGTGGCTCCCCAGCCACTCTTCTTCCCAGCCACTGTATTTTGAGGAACCGTAGAAGTCCTACAGTGGTAGTAGAGCTGTCTTCCCCAGAGCCTCCAGTGAACCCCACTCATTTTGGGCTAGGAAGGAGGCTAGCAGTGGTTCAAGCAAGCAAAGTAATTTTTTCTGGTTTTTAAAAGACTTGGGAATGAGCAATTTTTCAGGATCTGTGCATGGATCTCCGGTCCGGTTCACCCTCACCCCATCTTAACATCATAACAAATGGACAATGGCTGGACCGGTTGTAACGTGGTATCGTGGTGTTTGCAGCTCTGCTGGTGAAGGCTTTAGTCTAGGGTGGAGAGTGCTTGAGGCTGATGTGCAGAACGGCGACTTCTCCAACTCCTGGTGCTGTCAGTGGACTCGCGCTTAGGTTCGTGGGATCCCTCTCCATCCTTTCAAGCTGTCCAGGAACCCTTACATCTGTCCATGTGTTTGGACAGCTCTGACAAGGGGTGTTGATCCTCTGGCTTTTGGAGCTAGTCCGTGGCTGCCATTGCTGTCCTCTCCTAGCAAATGGAAGACAGGAGGCATCATCGTTGTTGAAGAGGACTTCTAGTCGTGCCCTGTCAGCACGATGGGGAGATTTCTTGGTACATCCTGATCCCGTCACCACTGACAAGGCATGAGGACACCAGCCTTGAGGACTTGGGCCACCCACCTGATGCCTTATGTGATGCTACCTTTGTCCCAGCCTCACCCATGATCTCTTCCCTGGAGCAGGGTTGAAAGCCACCTGCTCTGCTTTCAAAACGGAAATAAAGCACAGTCGAGCGGTTACAGCACAAGCTGGACTTGAGAGGGGTTTGTCCCAGCCCGGCTAATGGCTCACACAGCCTCCTCCCACAACCCGTCCTACCAACACCCTGAGGTCCCCATTTGTAAAGAGAGTCTGCGGTTGCCCGCCTTGCTTGAGAGCTCATGCGAGCAAGGCGTCCCCCTTCCCCTGCGGTGTTGTTTGGACTCACAGCAGTTGGGCTTATCACCCTTTGCCAGGGTGGCTGCTGCATCTGATGAGTGCAGAGGCTTTGCAGAGCTCCTGGGTGGGTTTTATGATCTTTTCATCCCGAGTATGGTGCACAGGTCTGCCTGCTCCTCGCAGGAAGGTAGCATCAGGTCACTTCTCTTTCCATCACGCTGAAAAGCAAATGTACTTTGTTTAAGGCCAGAAACAATCTTTTTGGGTGAAGAGTGAGGCAAAAATAAATGAAAATGTAATTCCCCCTTAACTGACAGAGAAGGTGCATTCCGACACAGTCTCCTCGCCCTCCCTTTTGGCTAGTGGAGGGGGGGCAAATTTGTGGTGTCTTCCAGGCAGATGGAGCCCAGCTCTTGGGCTGAGGCAGTGCAGGAACTGATGCACAGTGGTGCAGGAGCATCCCTGAAGCATCAGTGGTGACCCCAGATGCTAATCTGGGGGCATCTGGGCAGTGGATGTAGCAGCCCCTGATTACATTGGGCCTGGGTTAAATTTCCCCAGCAGGGCCAACGTCTGGCAGCCGGGAGTTTCGACCCATAGCTCTCTCAGTGTGGACAGAGCAGCGTAGGTGTGAGCACGGGGATCTCTTCTGTATCTCAGCCAAACATGTGTCCTGGGGCTCCTTATCTCATCTCTGGGTGGAAACAGTGCTGGAGAGCACTGTGGGCTGCCTGTTCTGCAGGACGCTGGCTCTCCTCTCCTTTGAGCCGGCAAGCTTTGAGCAACACAGACACAGAGGATTCAGCTGTGTGGAGCTGACTAAATTTGATAAGTGGGTCCCATCCCCATAAAAACCATAGGAAGAGCCAGCAGTGTCACTCCCCAGCTCGGCAGGGTGTTAACTGTCCAACCTCCTTGTTTTCCGTAGTCCTCACCCAGTGAAACCCATCAGTGCTACGGTGCACGATGTCTCCAGTGAGAAGAAGCAGCAGCACAGGTCCAGCCTGACGACCGCTCTGAGCAATGGCCTGGAGAAGCTGAAGACAGTCACCACAAGCAGCGTCCAGCCCGTAGCCCCGTCCTCTCACCCAGAGAGAACGGACGCGAAGAAGTTAAAGGTAGGAACCCACCACTGAGGTGAGAGCTACATTCCTACCTGCTCGAGATGTTCCACAGTTGGTGACAGAGGTGCAGAACACGGGTGTTGGAGGAGGTAGAATGGGGTCCTGCCACAGTGTGAGTGGAACCATGTACATTAACCCCGACATTCAAGGGTTGTCAGACACGGGAACAGGCTGCCCAGGGAGGTGGTTGAGTCACCATCCCTGGAGGTATTTAAAAGACGTGTGGATGAGGCGCTTAGGGACATGGTTTAGTGGTGGACTTGGCAGTGTTAGGTTTACGGTTGGACTCGATGATCTTAAAGGTCTTTTCCAACCTAAATGATTATATGATTCTATGACATCCTTGATCCTGGTTGCCCAGCCTCCTGCTGGCCTCCCTTCCTCCATGACCTGGCCTCTGGACCTTCTCACCCCATCGTTCTTCTCCCATTGCTTGCTTTGGTTTGGGGTTTTTATTGTACAGTGTGTGAGCGAATGCCTGGTTATCTGCAAGACATGAAATACGGAGGATGAGAGCTGCCTTATTGAAGGCCTGAAGGGTTTTTTCTCCTGACAGAGGCAGAGGGAAGGTGCTTCCTGGAGCCTTGCTCAAATGCCGCTCGCCTGGCTGTATTTTAAATGCTGGTGTGTTGAGGCAAGCAAAATACCTGTGTGATACGTCTGAGGGCACAGTCTCACGCGGTTGCCTTCTCCTTCCCTTTGTCTACTGCTGCTCTGTTTGCCTCCCCAACTCGACATGTAAAATGCTGCTGCTGGGGTTCACCTGAGTGGACTCCCCCAGGGCTCTCATCCTCTGGGACAGCTCCTGAGGGGTCTTTCAGCTCTTAATTGTCTTCTCCTGATGTCATCCAGGCCTGCTGCTGGAGGACTGGGGAAGGGGGAAGCCCCAGAGAGGGGACGTAGCTAATGCCAGGCCTCATTATGCCAGGCTAATGGGCTCCGTTGTGCCCATGCCCCTAGCTTCTAACTGTTGGGGGAAAGAGATTTGACACAGTCTTTGGGGAAACAATCTTAAATGATTCACTCAGCTGGTGGAAGTGCTCAGCTGTCACCTCTAGCCATAAGGAGAGGGTGGCATTGGCCTGGATGTCTGGGCAGTTGTTCTGACTCCACTATTTTTGGGCGACTGCACAGCATGTGGGAAAACTGTTTTGTAAAGACACGACGTGTGATAGCTGCACAACGTCTCAGGCTCATCAGGTCAGGTTTGGAAAGAAGACAGACACAGAAAACACTGATTGCTTTGGTGGTTGCTGCACCTCACAAATGCTAAAGGGAGCAGCGGTTCTCATTTGACTCACTGAATGTTCCTCTTGGTTTCTGCTACAGGATCCCACCGTACTGGACCAGTCAGCCAAGTATTATCACTTGACCCACGATGAACTCATCCAGCTCCTGCTGCAGAGAGAGAAGGAGCTGAGCAAGAAGGAGGAGCACATCCATGAACTGGAGAACTACATTGACCAGCTGCTGGTGCGCATCATGGAACAGTCTCCCACACTCCTCCAGATCCCGCTGGGGGAAAGCAAGACCAAGTAACCTCTCCCCAGAGACCAGCATCACTTGCCTAGAGCACTTCTCCAACAAACACGCTGCAAACATCCCTGCACTCCCCCCTCCTCTTACAAGAGGGCTCCAGTGGCTTCTGTTCGCAGAGTTTAGCAGGAAAGGTTATCTGCTCCTTCCCAGCCCAAGCTTATCCCAGCTCTGGCTCCAGGGAACTATAGGGTGGTGGGCTGTCATCCACCCTATGGGGAGGAGCAGAGCCCTCCAAAGGAGGCAGATGCCTCCTTAGGTTCCTGTTGTTGTGACCAAGTGGCCTCTTCTCAGGCACTCATCCTGCCAATGCTTTAAGTGGTCCATGGACATTTGAGAGCTGGAAACCAACCACCTCACCCATGTCTTCATCCTGCTACTGCTGCTCTTCTGCCCACACTCTTCCACATCTCTTTTCTCTGAAGTGGTGTACCCTGGCTGATGGACAGTGTTAAATTGGTTGACGACATCGGGGATGCTTAAACTCAGTAAGGGTCTACTGGCATGTTACCGTCCGCTGAGCCTGCTCAGCAGGGCAGCTAGGGGAAGGGGCTACTGTTGGACGCCTCTTTTCCTTCCTGCCCCATATGTTGTACCCGGAAATGAAGGGTCTCCGTCTGAAGAGCCGGCTCCAAGTTCTGCCAGTACCTGACCGTGTGGGACATGCTACACAAAGCGACAGCAATGGAGTTGGAGGCCGTAAAGGGCTCAACCCGACGTCACTGCCTGACTGTGAGTGGTGTCGATTCCTTTGCTGTGTGCACGCAGAGTCCGGGGTGCTGCCTCAGTTACCCAGCTCAGAACTGAACTTGCAATACAGGAGAAGGGCCAGTGATGGTTTGTGCACCATCAGTACTGCAGGAGATCTTCTTGCGCACCATGCAACCCATCACCAGGCTGGCTGGCACCAGTGTGCCCTGGGGGGGACTCCTGTACGTATAAACCACAGCTGAATTTTCTACTCAGTATTACTCCCCCTTTCCTGCACCCACAGGAATTGCTTTCCACTGGCAGCCCCCCACCATTGACTTTGCATCGTCTTTCTCCATGCAACAGGAAAATGCCATTGGAACCGAAGCTCATCTGCAAAGAAGGATGTCTGACCGCCCGGCCACCTCTATGCATGACATCCTGCTAGGTCAGGCGTCCATCAAACAGCCTCTGTCAAAGCTAGTAATTCAGTAATCGCCGCAGACCCCCTTCAAGCCAGTATTAGTACCGAACACTGCTCGAATTGTATCGCATCTACACGCCAGCGTCAAGTCTCTGGCGGCTTGGGCCCACCCTTAGGTGTTGTAGGCCAGCTCTCTTGGGAGTTGAATGCTTCTTGCTGCTAACTGTTGAGTAACCGTCTCAAGGCCTCTGATTTATGCGGTTTAACAACCGTAGATGATGTTATCCTGAGGCTGGTGAGTGATGCTCCTGGCCGCACCGGAGTACAGCGCAGCTTTTGATTTGGAGATGCAGTGGAAGGGTTTAGGAAGGATGTTGCTCCCTCTCGTTCTGCCGGGATTTCGGCTAGAGAAGGCGCCCATGCAGGTGGAGTGTCGGTTGGCGTGGGACTTGAGCTGTCTTGACGTGTAAGGCATCTTCTCTCTTCTGTACATCTCCCAAAGTTACTGGATTCTTTTAAAACCTTCATATTCTTTTCTCCTTACTTGCTTTGATGTATACCATGACTCTGAAAAATCGTGCCTTTTGCAAGAGAACAATAGCAGTTTCCTACCAAAAAAGGCTCTGAAATCCAGTTCTCAGTTCAGCGCAACCCGTCTTGGGCAGCTTTCTCTTCTGTTTGCCTGCTAATCTGAACTAGGTGAGTTTATTTTTAAGTGCAGACAGCAGAGCCTTCCTGCCCACGTGTGCAGGTTGCTTTTGGCCTTTGGCAGGAGCGCTGCATGGGCAGCTCACTTGATGTGGGAGATATATTAAGAGATGACACGGGGGGAAGAGCAGGCCGAATGTTCCAAGACAAAATAGAGCTGGATAAAGACAGTATTGGGTCATGCTTGAAGCCTGAGGTTGGAGAAGCAGGCTGTCAGAGTAAGAGCTATCAGCTGAAAAGGAGATTTGGTGTTGCTGTCATTGACAATGTTTGGTCATATCTAGCCTTTAGACCATGGTAGGAGAAGGAGGATTTGTTACCCGGGAAGATACCAGCCATGAGCCTTTAGTTCCTACCTGCCTTTGCCCCTAGTAAGAAGTAATCTGGGGTTTCGCACTTTTCTACCTGCGTCTTCATGTTTCTCCTACCACTATGTGTCTCAGGTGCAGGGACTGTTTCTGGTGTAAGATGTGAAGGTCTGAGGGAAGGCGTTTCTCTCTCCTTACAGAAAAGTACCAGAAACCTCTCTTTGCTTATATAATCAAAAGATCCCATGGCCTGAGAACTCGATTTCATTTCTGGGTGCCCATCTCTCGTGGAGAAGCTCTTCCTTTTACCTGAAAGCAGGCAGGGAGGAGTTGTGGAGAGCTAGAAAGCAGTCCAGCGTCAGAAGAGCAGCATGGCACAGGAAGGAGGGCCGGGAGAAGGGGCAGGGATGCTGAGCAGTGAAGGCTTATGTCAGGCGGGCATTAGTGAGGGGGAGGCGTAGAGCCGAAATCTCACGCTGCCTCTCCGCTCCCTGAAGAAATAGCTGCTTCCTGGGACTCCTTCCCCGTCAGCGATTGGCGTTGTAGGTGCTCCCCACACACAAGTGCCAATGTTTTTAAGGAGCTTGCTCTTGCTACACCTCCTCCCTGCCTTCTCCCCCTCCTCTTCCATTGCCTTTCACCGCCTCCCTAATCCCCCCTCTGCCTTAGTCAGCTCTGCCTTTTTTTTCTCTCCAAAGCTTGAATGTTTTGCACTTTATATATTCAAGTTAATCTCAGAGCTACAGCAGGCTGTATCAGGTGTACGGCCTTTTCAGCAATACATGCTTCCTCCCATCACCCGCCTCCGTGGCAGTGGAGCGACACAGTCCCTGAACTGCCCTTCCACCGCAGGAGCCTGCACCGTCTCGGAGGAGGCTGGAGCAAGCAGGGCTAAAAACGTTCTCGCCTTGACTTTGCGATAGCAGAGCATCTCCAAAGGCCGAGGTGGGGGTGCGGCACGGGTACCTTGGCATCGCACACAAGGCGGGGGGCTATAGAAAAAAAACAAGCGGTGACAACAGCCAAGGCTGTCCTGATGCTTCATGTCTGTCCTCGAGCATTTAGAAGTCCAGAGGTATCTACAAATGACGCCTTGTGCTTAGGAAAAGGCATCTTAAAGATGCTTCTGTCTTTGTTCTCTGTTTCTCCACCCCGCTGTCCTGCAAATGTGGGGTTTTTTCCCCCACCACACAGTTTTTATTCTCTGCATAAGAGCAAGCAAGCTTGGCTATACCACGCAACAGCACTGAAGCTGGAGTCTGTAGAATTTTTTGTTAAAACGTCTAAGTTACCAGAGGGAACTGGTTCTGAGGACCTAGATGTTTTCTTGTAGAGGGGGGATGAGAAAAAGAAGCAGGGGAAATGTTCTCAAGTTGCTCATGTCCCAGATCTCCTATTTAGCAATTTATTTGCAGAAACAGGGAGGCAAGCAGCACTTCTGGTCGGTGTGCAGGGTAACGCCCCGAGGTCTGTCGCTCTTTGCTGAACCGAGCAGACGAAAGGGTTTTGACGGGCCAGCAGCAGCTTTTCACTGGTTCCGTTTTAAACACGGCCATAATAATTACCTGTATTTTTCTTTTGCCTCCTGGTCTGTCTTTCTCTTTTCACACTCAAGCTGTTTCACAAGGTCTTCCACAGGGTGCTGTTGCTTACAGCTGTGCTCTGCTTTTGTTGTCAGCCCACAGCTGGGTTTCTTGCTTTTAAAGAACTCTGGCCAAGTGATTTATTTTTGCCTTGCCTGACCCTTCTGGCCCAGAGTTATGGGCCAGAAGAACTGCCAAGGTATAACCTTAAACTGGAACAAACCTGAAGGGACGTGGATACTGAAGTCTCACGTAGACTCAGCCTTACGACTTGTCTGAGAAAAAAACGCCGTGTGTTTTGTGTTATAAATGTGGGGTAGAAAAACATCCCCAAATGGGAGAGAGAAGCCTCGGGGTTTTTGGAGTTGTTGATTTCCCTGTGCTTCATGTATGCAGGAAATGGGTTCTGTGTGTTTCATGTTTTAATAGTTGCAACTAATGTTTATAAAGAGCTTGTTATTTACGTTTTAAGCACTTTAAAAAAAATAAAAGTTGTTCAAGCTGTTCCTAGATACTTCTGATTTATTGACAACAGCGTCTGTGCTGATAGCACTTGGACAGTGAGTGACATTTATCTGTTTATTTTCTGAAGTAGGATGATGGTGTCCAACTTCTTCGGCAGCTTTTCCAGCACAATTAACTGTCCCTAAGCACCTGCTGCCCTGCGGTGGCTGCGGGGGGTGGTGGTGCTGCAGGGTTACCTTGAGTTCCTCTCCAAATATGCCCTGCCTCAGTTGATCGGTGCACCCGAGGGGGCATGAGCTCCTCTTAGCTTTCTTGCGTGTGCCTTACAATTGTGTTGTGTGCTGAGCGATGGTGGGAGCTTGGCCACGCTGCCCTGGGGGATCGGATCTGCCTGCAGTTCCCTTCCTGCTCACTGCTGACTCTGCCCCTGCATAGTGGGAGGGGAAAGGTTATTATGGCATTCCTGAGGATTTGTGGAAAATCAGCAGCTGAGTAGAGGTGAGAGATCCTAACTGCAGCATGCTGGAGGGAGAGGAAAGGAGAGCTCGTGTTGCATGGCAGATGCCGGAGAGCTCAGCTTCACGGTGCCTGGTGAGGAAACCCGGCTTCCTCGGTGCCGCTGCTCACAGGGACGCGCAGCTCTTACCCACTCTTTGTGGGCATTAAAGCACTTAATGCTTCTCCCCCTCCGTGCAGCAGACCTTGCTTGGCAGAGGACTGATCCCCAGCCGAGCCCTTCGCCTCCAGCTCCTCTGCCCTAATCCCACCCACCTGTTTCACCACTCAACTGTTTTCCTTCTCAAGGCCTGCTGCTTTCTTCATTCATGCCTTTTCCGTCAAAAAAATTAACTCCCCTTAAGCTTAGGTAAATGACTTTGCTGCTCCAACAGAAGAGTTTCTTTAGCTCTAATCCTGGTTTGTTTTTCATCCAGCTGGATTGCAGGCCGTTATCAAGCTCAGCAGCTGTCGGGGGGGATCGCGTTAGCCCCTAGAGCCTGGATGGGCTGGGGGGGGGTATGTATGGCACGCTGCTTCACGGGATCAGGGCGCTGAACTGCGACCCTCAGAAAGACTATCCTAAGAAAAGACAGCCTGAAGTGACTGGGCTAGCGTGGGCTTCCCCTGGCTGCAGAGGCACAGGGGTAGGGCAGAGCAGCAGTCATTGGGAGGCTGGGGGAACTGGAATCCATCAAGTCAGGAAAGGAAAAAAGAAAAGGATTTTAAGACCTTAGTCCTGCTAAAACTGCTGTACGTGATTATATCGGCTGTCTCTGCCTGCTTGAAAGCTTAAGCACAGGCTCGGGACTGATGCAAATACCCGTCCCTGCAGGAAGAACTGGCTGGGTTTGTTGTTCAAAGCCTTGAGTTTTGCTGCCCACCGCAAGTTTTCTTAAAATCTGGCTTTACAGATGGAAGCCGACAAGAAATGTTCCTGTGACTTTCTCCCCGAGCCAGCAGGCAGCCCAGCCCCGCACCCAGCTGTCACGTGTGGCGTGGCCCTCTCAGCCCCCCAAATCTCCCTGGGTTTCTAGATGAGGTCGCTCCATGGCTGGGGGGGCTTGTTCCTCCCCCCATCAAGATGGAAGGAAACATCTGTGTTGACTGAACAGTCGTTGATCTGGGGAAGCAAACCCCCCCCCCTTCTTCCCCAAACCAGGGAAATGAGAGTTGTCAGTCTAAATGGATCTGGTTAGATTGATATCAGCCAAAGAATTGATATTCTTTCTGGTATTTAACCAAAAAAGTGATAGTCTTATGTCACTCCAAATGTGGTTTTAGATAAACAGATTCTCTCCCCTCTGTTGTTACAAAACATTCAGTGTGTCAACATTAGGGATTGTATCAATTATCTGGCTCTAGCTGTAAGGGGAGGGAGGGGGATTTCCCTTGCGTGGAGACGGAGGGATTTGGGTTATCATCCATATTTATAAGAGAGATTTTGCTGTGTTGCGAAGTGCAGGATGAAACCTTTAGAAGAGTTGCCTTGTAAAGTATTAGTCACAGCAAAATGACTTTATTTTTCTTTTTAAGACACTGTTAGGGCTCCAAGCGGTGTTAGACCCTGCCTAGAAGAACGCAAACCTGAATGACACGCTGTTCTTCAGGATACAGATCGACACGGTACCGCAAGCGGAGGGATAAGAAGGGAAGCAGTAAAATGTAGCTGCAAGAGCCGTGGTTCTGCTGGGGGGTCAAAAGGAGGTTTAAGCCAGGTGGAACCGTGACCTGGTCACTCAGCTGGGGCAGCGGGCAGCAAGTGCTCCCTGGTCTGCGCTGCAGCCACCTTTAAATTAAAGTAAGCAAACCATTAACTCCGAGGTCACGGTACAAGGACGGTAGTAGGTACGCTCCAGTGAGCAGGATTTGTTGTTGGATCGGATCTTTGCTCATCATCTATCTGTTCCTGAGGAGGGTTGCCTCTTTGTGCTTGCACAGAACAAGGCAGGGAGAGGGCAAAAGGAGAGGCGATGCTGGCTGCCAGCAGCCTGTAAGCCTGAGGGAGCAGGTTGGAACAACTTGATTTTAACAGTCTCTCTAACGGAAAATGAATAAGAAATGAGAAAATGCCACTTTGCTGTTCTGGTAGAAGCTCCTTCCTTGTGCTGGTCCAAGGGGTAGGTACGTGCTCTTTGGCGTGCTGTCTCGGGCTGTGTATTAGCATCTGTTCCCACGGCAGGCTAAAGCTCCGGTAAGGCACGGTTCACCTCTTCCCACATAACCCGAGTGACACCGTGGAACTCCCCATCAAGAAAGCGTGGCCAAGGGGCTGAGGCTGCAAGGCAGCGGGTGGTCTGAGACCAGGCAGAGTGACAGCAAGACAGCACGAGGCTTGGGGAAACGGCGCAAACTCCCGGCCCAGGCGGCAGCTCACGGAGCCTCTTGCCCACCCAACGGCCAGCTGCGGTGGGGTAAGCGCTTCGGACACGACCAGAGGTATCGTACTTGCGACAGGCTCTGTGCCGGGTCCCATTTCTGTCCCTTTTCTACCCGAAGCTGCAAAGAGATTTAAGATTCAGTGAAGGGGATCAGTAGTGAATTAGGTTAAAAAACAGAAATCCGTTTTGCAGATGGAAAGGAGCAGGAAAACATCAGCACCACATCCATAAAGCAGAGCAGCAGCATCGCCACAGCAAAATGTGATGTTCATATTTTTCCCTGTATAGCAAAGAATAAGGGATTTTGGTTTTTTCAGGTATATCGTTTAATTCCTCCTTAGATGGAAAATCTGTTTCTGACCTCCTCTGTAATCCGTTGCCTTTATTCTGCTGCACCAAGGCTTCCTCTTACACCCTGACTGCCTTCCCTGCTTCATCCCCAGCTCCAGTCTATTTGCTGGCCCTTTGCTCTTCCTCGGAGAATTGATCCTAATCCTCCAAACAATTTCACCAGCATTTGAAGGGCCAGACACTTCTTATTCCACTAATCTAGAGAAGAGGATTCTGGAGATCGCTTCGTATGCACCCCGTCTGCCCCCAGCCCTGCACGACCTTGCCTTTATCTCTACAAATTGTGACACTGAGGAAGCGGACAAATAAGTCTGCGTCAAAGTAAACTTATTATTTCCAGGTTTCCTATTCTTTATTTTTAATCACATATTTTAAAGGGCAATAGCAATTGTTAGGTTCCCATCAAAGTAAGAATATGTATTTCCGCAAGGAAATGATGAAATTTCAGGGTTTTTTCAGAAGCTTTGGGGCTTTCACCTTTCTATGTGTTATTATTTGCTCAAACGATTTTAGAATTAAGGCAAACGTCTGCTTTGCACGTCACGTTCCTGCGCACCCTCTATCACCACCCATATTCTGGCTGCCATGTCGGTGCCACTGAGGAAACGGCGTTTGCGTTCAAATAAGGAAGAACATTTTGAAGCAAGTCCCTCATGGTCAGACGCGTGCCACGAGGTGTGCGTGCTTTCAGGGCAGGAGGAGCCGACCTCTGTCAGCTGTGCGCGGCCGGTTGCCTCCGTCATCTCTGTTAGTTGCTAAATTCAACCGTTATTTCACAAACAGGAGAACAGACAGGGAGGAGTGGCAACAGGGGCAGGGGAAAGACTCGCACGTGCTGTGCGTGGCCCCGCAGAGCCCTGACGCCATGCAGGACTACCCTGTGCGGGAGCAGCACGGGGGCCCTGCTCTACACCAACCCCTTGGCTGCTCCCTCAGGGCCTCACGCTCCCCTCAAAGGCAGCCTGGGCAGGGGGAGGCAGCCCAGGGCCCAGCCGCGCCGCAGGAAGGGTGGGGGCACCTCGTACACCGCCCCCGACCCGAGGAGAGGCCCCTCTCCGTGCTGCCCCCGGCGCCCTTCTGGGGCTCCCCTCAGGTTCCCGCCAAACCACATTTCCCGTCGTGCCCCGGGCCTCGCCCCGCCGCGGACTCCATTTCCCATGCTGCCCCGCGCCCGCCCCATTGGCTGGCAGGGGCGTGGCCGCCCTGTCCCAGCGGCCCCCTCTCTCCCGCCGCTCGGACTCCGCCTCCCGTGAGGCGCCGGGCGGTGGCGGACTCCATCTCCCGGCGTGCCGCGCGGGAGCTGCGGTGGGCCGCGGCCAATCAGCGCGGCGGCGCCGCAAGGGGCGGGCCCGGCGGCGGGGGAGGCTGTTTAAAGTGGCGCTTGCGGCGCGCGAAGGGGATGGCGGAGCCGGCGGACTATCCCCCGTTCCAGCTGGGGAAGCCCCGCTTCGAGCAGGTACCGCCGGCGGCGGGAGGGTGAGGGACAGGGAGGGGCGGCGGGAGCTGGCCCCCCCCCCACCCCGCGGCGCCGTTCCCCCCCCTCCCCCGTGAGAAGAGACCCCCTCTCCCCGCTCCTCTTCCCCCGCCCGCCCCCGGGGCGGCGCGCTGATTGGCGCGCAGCCCCCCTGCCGTTGGGCAGCGCGGCTGTCACTCAGAGCCGCCGCCCCCCGCCCCGCGGCGGCTCCCGCGGCGGGCGGTGATTGGCGCGTCCCGCCGTGCCCCTGTGGCTCGGGGCGGGGGGGACGGTGTGGAACACCAGGGCCACGGGTTCGAGCCCCGCGGCCGCCGCCAAGGGGAGCGGGGCTGGGCGGGGGTCCTGGGTGCCAGCGCACGGCGCGGCCTCGTCCTTCCTCCCCCGTAGAACGGTGCGAGGGCTGGGCCCTGCCCCGACGGGGTGGCGGCGAGCCCAAGGTTGCGGGGAGGTGAGGAGCTGCCCCAGGAGGGAGCGGGGCCTCCGGGGCAGGGCCCGGGGCGGCGTGTGGGAGCCAGGGCCGCTGTCGGGTGGGCGCTTCGGCCGCCTCACAACGGGCTGGCCGTGCTGCGGGCTCCCATGGCCGCTGGGCCGCCTCCGCGGTGTCAGGGTGGTGGCTGGGCAGGGGCCGACGCTCGCGAAATGGCGTCGCGTGGGGTGTCTGAGGTGGCCGCCGAGGGAACGTGGTTTGGGGCGACCCGTGAGGTGAGGAAGCGGCGCCCGTGCGGCAAAGCCGCCCCGTCCTCGGTACCCGATGTCTGGGGAATGGCGAGGAAGGCCTGCAGCCCGCAGCAGCTGTCCCCGGGTGAGGAGAGCCGGTGCGTGGGTCAGCGCAGCTCGTCCCCGCTGCCGCCTTCCACCGCCTCTGTTCCCAGGCGGTCCGCGGGGTCCCGCTGTGGCACGGCTGACAAAGACCGCTCTTGGTTCTCGTGGAGCCGTGTCAGGCTTCTGATACAGCTGACAAGGTTCATAAAACCTCCTTGGCTTGCTTTTGAGCTGAGTAAGACACCTCTGGAAAGGAATGAGCCATTGCAATTACCAAATCAAGAATGAGTAGCAGGAGACTGCTTGTTAATAGGTGTCCCCCCGCTTCCCACTATTGGGGCAGTCTCCAAGGAGACTCTTCCCACCATCCACATGAAATCTGTACGGGACCGCTATTTGCCAACCATCTGACTTGCTAATTGCCGCTCGCAGAGCTTGGCTTGACCAAAGCCACCCGCTTGGGTTACTGAGGAGTCCAGTCGCTGATTTCCCATGGGGAGCCAGCTCTCGGGTGGTGGATCTGGGTGCCTCTTCCCCCACCGCCTCATCCCTGTTTGGGAGGTCGTGGCGGGACCTCCTCGGAGCGACAGATCCCCCGCAGCAAGGAAGGGGTGACTTCCCCGCGCCAGGAGCCTGCTCGGCTGCGTGAGCTGAGGGATGCTCAGGCTGGGGAGACAGAGCTTTTTAATAAGGAGAGGAGGAGGAGGAGACGCTACTCCCTTCTAGACACCACAGATGATTCGAGGCACACTTGGCAGCGAGTCAGGCACAGAATCGGTGCGTTCTGTTCATTAAGGAGCGACTGTCACTTGTAGCAACATTTAGAAAATGTTTCGAGGGGTATGGCAGGATGTTAATGATTGCGTGCGCGTTTGAACGGAGACGTCCTCTCTCTCCTTGCTGCCACTCCTGGGAGATGAGCCTGGTGTGTTTACGCCGCAGCCCGGATCCGGGGTGAGGGTTGCCCATTGGCAAAAGTGCCCTTGGGCTGGGTGGTTCTGGGGCGCTTTGTCGGAGGGCCACACTGAGCATTGGAAATCACTCCCTTTCTCTTCTATAATGGTTTTATTCCTTTCCTGTAAAATTTTCTGCAAAGCAGTGTGGAGGTCTGGTGAGAGGTGATGGATGGGTTGCGGTGCCAGTGTCGTGCTGGTGTCCTGCCGGCTCTCACCCCGCGCTCCCCTGTTTTCTCCTGCTCCATCTGCCCACGTATGAAGCGCGGCTGGACAGCCCGATCTGGGATCCGGCAGTGTTGTGGGGTCGCAGAGCAAGAGAGGCTCGAGTGTTGCCAGGGCTTAGGGCACCCGGTAGGATCCTGCGGTCGGCTCTGCTCGGGTTGGGACGCGGCAGCCTGCCCCATCAGCACCGCAGCCGTGTGCCCGCTCCCATCGCACGACCTGGCAGAGCCGAGGTCCTTCATTTCTGGGTCAGACCGTCTCCAGTGCTGGGGAAGAACACTTATGTGAGCCCGAGGGATCGGCGGGCCTTAAACACCACGATCCTTTTCTATCAGCTGTTCAGTGCATTTCCCCCGCAGCTCTCTGCCTTTCCTGTTCTTTCGGTGGCCTGTTGCAGGGTTTTATCTGTTTATAAGATATCGCCTTTAGTGGTCTAGCTGACAAAGGATGCCTTACTTGTTTTGGAAAGGATTAGTGACGCTTCGGATGGTTGTTTAAATTCTAGACGTAGCCCCGTGTGATGACAGCATTTACTTCTCTGAAATGCTGGCTGGGAGCAGGTCTGGGGCTATTTAAAGGGAGATTTGACTAAAACTGGGGCTGGGAGAGATGCAGGGAGCTGTACTAAGCAACTTTGTCCCTGTGGGGGAAAACAAGGAAAAGTTGTGTGTTAGGAACAAAAACCTTGGAGAGCGAACTCGGCTGCCTGGGGATTTGGTTCAGAGGAGACGCGGTGGTTTCCTTCCCCCGCCGTGACCCAGAGCCCCCGGAAAGTGGCTGAGCAGAATTTAGGACAGCAGGCGGGAGACGTCCGTCCCCAGCAACACCTCTGGAGGTTATTAAATTCCTTTTTCCCCATCCCTTGTTTTGCAGTTCACTTGTTTTTCTTGATCTTCGGGCAAGTGGCATTGTGTCGAGTCACCTTCCCCCCCCCCCCCCCCCCCCCCCCCCCCCCGTTGCTTTGCTGAAAAGAGCTCTGCCTTCCCATGGAAGCAGGCTATTTTTAGGTAAAACAAGAAATGAGGTCATTAGGCTTGAGTATGTGATAAGGACTTAATTTTCTGACGAGTAGTTCTAATTTGTTAGGCATACTCCTTTTTTTTTTTTTTTTTCTTTAAGGATTTGATAAGTGCTCCCTCTTCTAGAGTCAGAGCACTAAATGTGTGTTTCTCGTGCTTTGGGGTCTTTGCCTGTATTCCAGGCATTTACCCTGGGCAAGATAAATGCATTTTTTTTCCCATCAGAAGAGCTGAAGAAACCTTTCCAGCAAGGGTCTAAATAAAGTGTGGGTGCGGTTGTTTGCTAACTGGGGGTGTTAACTGCTGCAGGAAGATAGCACCAATTAAACCAGTGTTTTTTATTGGGGTCAGCCCTCTAAAAGGTAACACGAGGTTGTCTCAGCTAGTGTGGGAGGACTGCAGGCAGGGGGAAAACCCAACAAGAAGTGAGCTGACTTCCTCCGCAGCCGAAGTCGAGGGTGGTCATCGCAACAAGCAGAACTCATGAGCATGCTTTGTCCTCTTTGCGAAGTAGGAAATAATAACAAAAAAAGAAGTCACATCTTAGATCTTTCAGGGGAAGGAGAAGGAAGTAAAGGGGAATAAACCCAAACCAGAACTATGAAAATCTTTTATCTTTTATCCCTTGAGCAGCTCAGCGTGGAGGTCATGGAGTACATGATGCGCTTAGGATGTTTTATTCTGTTGGCCAAACATGCCATTTCTATGACTGCGATAGTAACAGCATCGTTAGAGATGTGCTGTTGTCAGAGCTTGACCTTGCAGAGATTTTAAATGTTGAAACTCAACACATGCTAATCTCAGAAATGTCCTATAAGGGCATTACCGCTAAAAGCCGTTATTTCTTGCTCTTCTTATAGTTTAATTTGGTAAGTTTAAAGCACAACCAGGGTTTATTACCCCCTGTGCCTTCTATGTCCAAGATAACCCTTGCAATAACACACAGATAAAGACACTGTTGATTAGATATGCTGCTCAGGAGCTTAATGGCTTGCTGCTTGCACACCATGATTGCTGAAAGCCCAGGTACAGGCAGCGGGAGGAACCAGAGCTATAGCCTCACAGCATAAAGTTAACGCAGAAGTTTCTGCTCATGCTGCTCAGTGTAACGTTATTCTCCACTTTAAAAAGTGAGTGAAACTCTTCTGCCCTAAAGGGTCATCATTATGGAGAAAGGATTTTCTTGAAAGGTTGCGGAAGGATGTTTAAGGTTGTTTTGCAACTGCTTTAAGTCTTGTGTATGTGCAGGTCTGGCCCAGCGCGTATGAACTGTTTGAGATGAGGTTGGCATGCACTACATGGTGTTTGGTGTCACCAAATGTGGCTTTCTCACCCCTGAAGACGGGCTGACCCTGTTTATCCTATGCAATCTATTGGGTCCTGCAAACATACCCTTAAAGACGAATTGCAGAGGAGAAGAGGAAATACAGACACCTTTTGGTTTGATGTTTGTCTGTTAACTTCACAGAACCTGCCAAAAAAGCCATCCCTTGGCTTTTTTACATCTCTGTCAGCCAGGATTGGATTTTAAACAGGGAGTTTGTTTGTTTGCGTCTTGGGCTACAAGATGTAAATCCCTACTACGCCACGTAACGCCTGTGAAAGGTTTCTATGTCATGTCCCATCTGTGTTCATGAGCAGATCTGTCACTGCAGGTAAGCAAAGTTACTGAGGTGCAGGAGCTACTCCTACACACACTCTTGGCCCTTTAATATTGTAAAGTCAAATTGAAAATGTCGAAGGGCCGAGAGTCCGTAGCTTTAGCCTAAACTTGTAATTGGGCTGGACCGCAAGAGTGCATGCAGTTGCACAGCTCTGGTGTCTGGCCGTACCTTGCCAGAGTCCCGTTGCTCAATGGCTTGAATTTTCTTAATTTTGTTTGGTTTAGCTTAAATCTCTTCCTAATTAATTTAAAGTTGACATAAGCCTGATTTTTAGCTCAAAAAACCACCCATGTCTGCATGCCTTTTGCTCTGATTTAATTAAATCCTTTTTAAAATCACACTGTAATTAAATTGGTAAAGTTGTGCATATCTTCTGTTCTTCCCAGGGCTGCCCAGCATACACTTTCGAGGAATACTCGCCCTCTAAGGTGGTAAACAAGTGCTTGCTAATGGTCACTTACCTGTCTCTCACTACCCTTCTCCGAGTTTCTTGAGCCTGCAAGGAGTAGTTTCCTTCTAGTTCTTATCTCGGAGTCAGCTGGATCTTGCATGGCCTGCAGCACAGCTGCCTAAATGAGCCGGAGCTGTAATGCGCTCCCGTGCTCGTTACGAACTGCTGCGCCATGTAAGGGAATTAGTATTCCCAGCCGCTTTCCAGAACTTCATCTTGCTTGCAGGCTGGTGAGAAGTGGTCCCAAAATAGCCGTGATTAATCACAGGAAATTTGTGTTATTCGGTTTTCTTCCAGATAACTGTTTACTACAACAGATGTTACAGGAATAAAATGGCAAAAAAGACCATGGATGGATATTTGGGAGCTGAAGGTCAAACTTCTGGGCATCTTGTAAGCTCCTTCCCTTGCATGAATATGACGGCCAGAGCTGGAAATGATCCTGTTAAACAGGAACCATCCTGCATTCTCACTTAAATCTGGGTTTGGTTGACTGCAGTGTGCCGTAGGGCTGCTGCTGTGCTGGTGCACTGAAGAGTGCCTGGCTGTTCCTGTGCCCCGGGGCTTGATCCTCTCATCCCGTTCGCTTGTCCTAACAACTGTGGGTTTGCTGGACGGATGCAGTGTTGGTGTGTCCAGTTCAGACCTTGGAGGGAGGTGGAAATACCTCGGTTTCCCCCTGTTAGATGATAGTGGGCATGGAGTGATGGAGAAAGGACGGAGGAGGAAGGATGGGAAAAGTATGGGAAAATAAAGCAGTTCATGTATGATGTACAGCAAAAGAAGACATGCTGGAGCAGTGAATAACATTGTTTTAGCACTGAAATGGCAGCTAAAAGGCAACCAAAATCAAATTCCCTCTTCTTAGGATTTATGATAATGAATTAAGGAATGAGCATGTGTTTGCCAGAGCCTGGGACAAGGCAGTTGCTGGCGGGAGAAGGGCTGAGCAGTGCCTTGGCCGTCTGAGTTGCAGGAATAACAGGATGCTCCACCATGAGGACCCGCAGAAAGTGGTTCCTTAAGTATAAAGATTTACAATATGGACCATGGGCAAGTACTTGCCACAATGCCTGGCCTTTCCCTGCTTGTCCTGCACCCCAGGAGTTTGTTTTAGCACTATTTTGCTGAGATAATTTTGTTATGTACAAGAGCTCCAGCTGCTTTGTGTGTCCTAAAGCCCTCTAACTAACAGAGCTTAAAAAGAAAGCAGTTATAACCCTGGGAAGTAAATGCTTGTTAGCAATGGCACAACTTGAAGCAGTTACAGGAGAAAAGTATAAAAACTAGAAACTGCAATATTATGCTTCACCTGAGGTCAGTGTCTTGTTTTCCCAAGGCTGAGGCTTTCAGTGACGCCTCTGTTTCTTTGCTGTAGAAACCCCAGTATGACGTGGCAGTGTCTGGTCTGATCTAGACTAACACCAAATTTTAAATAGTTTTTTTATAATAAAGAGAAAGGAATGAGAAAAATATCTCTGTAAGATGTTTCTGAATTTATTTCTTCCAACGGTTTTAATTAGCTTCTTCATAGGGGCTTCTCCATTCCTCTCCAAAGGTCCTGGAAGAAAACTGAGAAGGTCAGGTCAGTGTCTGCCCAGTCCCTTGGCTTTGGAGTGCTCAAAGACAACAGTAATGTGCAATGGATTCATTTGGTGTTGGAAAATAATTTGGGAGTTGAATGTATTTTAAGGTGAAAGAATTTTGTTGTGTTCTTATTTATTTATTTTTCATCACTTTTATTCACAGTTAAACACGATGCTCCCATCACACAAAGCGCTGCAGTGCTCAGTGAAGCCCGAGCGCAAGTGAGGCGTGTAAAATGTCAACATGTAAATGAAAGTAAAGGCGTTCAGGGGGTCTCTGGCTTGAGTCCTCGTAGCCCCACTGTGGGAACCAATTTTTTTTTAGTTCGTTAGCTCCAAAGCCCTTCTTGAAGGCTTCTTGTCTGTGGTCAGTCTGCAAAACAGTCTGTTGTATTTTGGCTATTGATTTCCTACTTACCCTGTAGAAACTTGGTATTTGCAGGAGAGTATTTGAAGCGGGATTGGAGAGCAAAATCCTGATCTGTGAGTTCAGTTTTGTGGTTATGCTCATGAAGGCGTCTTGAGTTACGGTTGAGGCGCAACAACTGGACCAGATTTAATTTGCCCCTAAATTTCCGAATGGTTAGGATTTGGGGTTTTTTTGCCTGTTGTTCTGTATGCAGCTGTGTGAAAACAATTAAAAATCTTGACACTAATTAAAAAATAAAAATCTGATGGCTTCTAGTCAGGAGAAGTAGGGAACTGACCTGGATGATGGAAAGGCAACTGGCAAGGTCTAGCAGTCAAGCAGCATTCAGTAGTCATCTGAAAAGGAAAAAAAACAAAGTCCCGTGGCTGGATGGCAGTAAAAACAATGGATATTTTTTGCTCAGGGGCTGTACAGTCGTGGTAAATACGCTGCTGCTTAGGAGGGCTGAGCAGTCAGATACGCAGTGGTGATGTTTGGATGCAGCCTCAAGAAGACAACTTTGCTCTTGGTTTGAATTTGATTCCATTTTATGTGGTTCTCAGTGAGACCGCAGAGAGCTTTTGTTGTGGAAAAATGAGGTTCTCATTCATCAGAATTTAAAAAAAACCCACCAAACTTGTTCAAACTCATCTACTTTTTTGGGCTGTTTTTTCATGAAACAAGGCATGGCACCATGAATTGACTTTGAGGTGTTTTAGATGCAGAACTGGGCACTTCCACCCATCCCACTCTGCCACTCCTCTCGCTTCGATGTTGCTCTCCCCTGTCCAAGGCTGAGCTTTATTTGCTTCTTTTTCCCCCTAGTTTTTTCAATTGCAAGCAAGCCCAGCTTGTGTGCGCGTGAGGGGGAGAAGCACGATGGGGAAAGTGCTTTTTTACCAATTAGAATGTTTTTTTTTTTTTTCCCAGTTGCTTGATTAACAAAGCTGATCTTTAAAATCTTGGCTGGGACGTGGGAGTGAATGAGGTTTAATGCAGTTGCCTCGTTTGAAGAAACTTGGACTAGAGGCAGCAGAGCGAGAAGTTTGTTAATGGCTTGTCTTCTGCTGTGCGGTCCCGTGGTGGTGATGAGGGATGTCGTCGAGCCGACCTGTGAGCATGCAGAGCTGATCAGGATGCGTTAAAGGATAACTCACTGTCATGGGATTGCACCTCACCCTGTTTCTTGGGATCTGGGAAAGAGAGCAGGCAGATTTGGGCTTCAATCACCCTGACGGAGACTCAGGATGACAATAGCCCTTCTGCTGGAAAGGTTGGGTAGTGGTTGAGCACCAGAATCCCCTTCGTGGGAGACTTTGAAGAGGGGTTTTTCACTTCCAGGCGGCTCATAAGAGCAACAAGGAAAAGCATGTTTACGTAATTGCATTTTAGAGAGCTCATGGTAATGCAAAAAGAAAGTGGAAACCACAGCCGATGAGTTGGGTCTTGTTGCCTGCTTTAGGGGAGGGAGGATGGACTCGAGCTCGGGTCTCCCCGCCTGGTCTCCTTGGGCATCCCCGATGGTCAGGGACATTCCTGAGAACTGGCTTCTGCCTTGTGTTTCAGCCTAGAGAAGAAGGACGTCTGCCTTCACGTTGTCCTTTCTTTGAAGTAGCCATAGCAAGAGGGTAATTCCTTAATTTTTTTAAGAGAGGAGATGGAAGACGCAAGCACTGAAATAGTCCTGTCTGCCGGCAGACCAGCAGTTGGCCCTAGGTGACCTTGCACCATGAAGTGCCTTGTGGTATCTGAGAAAAGGATGCTTTGGCCATCGTCTCCTAGCAAGCCCATAGCACAGTGCCTGCTGCTTGTTCGTGCTAATTTTCTTGGTTCCTAGGCTAGCCTGTATATTCAGATTTTTTTTTTCCAGGTAGAAGGCTAGGAGGATAAAGCGATTTTGCTTCTCGGAGAAAGCCTTCAGAAAGCCCCTAGACTTTTTCATACAGATCTTTGAAGTTTCATGAGGCTGGAAAAGCACTTCTTCCCTTACTGGGTTGCAGCATTTCTGGTTGGTTTTGTGTGTATGTGTACTTAAAGATATGAATGTTGGCAATAACTATTTGAAGGAATGGTCAGCAGCTCTGCATGGTAGAATAGGCTTTTTTATTTTTAATTTGTTTTGCTCCATGGGAGCCTGAGTCAGGGCTGTTATTCTGACCCTGCTCGAATGGTCCTGCCCTTGCCCTGGGGCTTGTCTGACCACAGAAGGAACGGGTTCAGGCAACACCACCACCTGAAAACGAATCCCTCATTTAAGGATTAGACTTTTGGCACTCTTAGCTCCCCGATCAGACGGTTGCAGCATCGGGTGAGTGTCAGCGCTGGCACAAGGCAGGAGAGAAGGAGGGGACGTGGGAACGGGATTGCAGCAGGATGGGTTTGAGCTGCTGAAACGTGTCCTTGGCTGGGCGGTGCTGAGGTGCATCAGGCAAGGATCAGAGCAGGAGACCAGCATTGTACCTGAGCCAAACGAACAACGACCCTGGGCTACGGGACCGGCTTCCTGAGAGCCTCTGCAGCTTTGCAGATTTAAGTCTGTACTTCTAAAATAACATTTACATCATGCACATTTGAACTTCTGGTCTCATTCCCCCTTCCTTGTACTGTCACTGACACCAGTGTAAAATACTGATGTCCTATTTAATTCTATTTAATATTGTTTTTCTCACCGTGAAATGCATATCACAACGATGAAGGCAGGGGAGAAGTCGAGACCACTTAAATTTAACCCCCCCCCTTCTGTTCTTGTTTTAAACCATGTACTTAAAACTGCTCCGGATTCTCTTACTGCTGTTCGGCGTTGAGCAAGTGCAGAAGGATGGGCAGTGGGAGAGGGACGATGGTACGTGGGAGCGCTCAGGATGTGGGAGCGCTCAGGATAACGTGACGAGGGACCAAGTGAGTCATGCGTTAGTCATGTCACTCCCTGCACCACTGGCAAGCATCGGGCAGTAGCGATGTGGAGGACAGTGGCATCTGCAGACATCTTTATATTGAAAATAAAAGTAAGGCAGCAAAATGTCAAGCTTGCAAAAGCTAGAAAGTACCAGAATTACTGTTAATTAAATCAATGCTAATTAAAAACCACTGGGCTTTTTTTCTGAAGTTATGTGAAGCTATTTTGTTTAGTTGGGGGGTTTTCTTTAGTGCAGAGCATGGCAAAACAACAGCAGAGAGGTTTGTAAGCAGCTGAGAACAGGGTGTTGCAACATGAGGTAGTGGACAGCAGTGTTGCTGGAAGCTGCCATTAGAGAGGGATTTCTGCCTGAATAAGTGTGCAGTATTATTGGTATTTCTCTGTGCTCGATAGATTCGGTAGAGAGGAACCAGCATGTTTCATAAAATTATGCCAGGCTGTGACTAAATGCCATTCTCACTGCTCTATCCATATTCCACTCCTTTATTTATAGCATGCTTCTGCATTACAAACCCAAAGAGAGATTTGCCAGCACATGGCTGGAGAGCATCCGGGGAAACGGGTCCCAATATTCAAGAGCACCTGGAGGTCTGTGACCTATGTCCTTCCTGCATCCGCAATGGGCTGCAAATTCCTGGTGCAAATTCTGCTGGGGAGAAGCCACGGGAGAGAGAGCAGCCGCTGGACCGGGCTGGCCCGTGTCCGTTTGGCCTTGCCGATGTCTGGATGAGCATTTAGGCAGCGCTGGCACTCACAGCCTACATCTGCATCCCGGTGAAAGAATCCAGACTGATGTTTGAGTGATGATGTACATGTATCCTGAGTGCTCTTCATAGATCAATATTTCATGGTCCGGTGCTTTGGGCTTGCCTGAATTCAATCTTTATTTATTTATTTATTTCTAAATACTGGATCAAAACTGTTCTCCTTTCCTTTGGAGCTGCCCAGGATCTTTCCAGCCTATTTCACAGATGCTTTTCCCTTTCTTTCAAACTCTGTTTCCAGTTCTCTGGATCCCTTTCTCATCCTTCAGACACTTTTGCTGCTCCCGACGAAGGCATCTTCACCAGCATTTGCACAGCGTTATCCCTATGTGTGCACATCTAGATTGGATTTTTCCAAATGTGCCACTAAGAACAAGCCCAAGCTATAAAGTTATGGTTTCTTTTACATATGTTAAGGTTCACAGACCACCTTCTGCTCTGTGTTTGCGTAGGGACCGGCACAATGAAACCCAGCTCTAGTTTAGTGCCTGGATAATTCTGCAGAGAATGTAAGACATAAAACTGGGTTTATACTTAGTCTTGTCTTTTACCTTTCTCATTCTTCCCATCAAGGAGAAAACTACTTGCTCCTTTGTTGAGACTTTAAACTCTTTTTAGAGCATTAGAAACTATAATTTCACATAACTTTTTTTACAGCAGTGTACAGGTGGAGGAGTTTCTTCACGCTGGTCTCTCCCCAAAATCAGGCACCGTGTGGTGCTGCTGGACCCGTGAGATGGGCGCTAGCGGGGATGAGGACAAGCAGCATGGGGACCGTGTTAAAGACATTGCAGGGCGGGAATTCCTTTGGCAGCATTGCTCGGTGTGGGAGGTCTGGAGCTGCACGTCGGGTTTTTGTGGCCTGAGACATCTCCCAGGAGTCCCATAGGGAGGGTTAAGCAGGGAGTATGTCTTTTTTTGGGAAAAAGTAAAGGCTGTTTTAGCAGCTTGATAGTATCCCTTTATTAAAGCATCTATATTGGTATCCTGTTAACAGCAACGCTGCTATTAGCAGGGTCCACGTCCTCATCTTTTCCTTTCAGACTTCCTATCACAAATTACCAGTGAATAGCTTCTATACTGTTTCTTAGTTCTGCAGAGGAAATAAAACCTTTCTCTGCAGCAGGTGAAAGGCAATTTCTAACTGAACACGTTTTGTTTTGTTTTTTTTTCCTGTCTTCCAGACTTCATTTTATGGCAGATTCAGGCACTTCTTGGACATCATTGATCCGCGCACTCTCTTTGTTACTGAGGTAATGTATACGCGCTTTGTTTTCTGAAAGTACTGTTTATTAGACAGGTTTAGATTGAAAACAATTTCTTCTGTGAACAGCAGAAGTAACGAAGCCAGGTTTCCAGTGGATTTGTGTCTCACAGTTGATTGATTGCCCAACTGAGCTCTGTTAAATCCATAGCAGAAACTTGCTTTTTATTAGACATCAGGGCATCCACACCTGTCAGTCTTCCATCTCCCTCTAGTAGCTGGTGAGACCCTGAACTGGTTTCAGTCAAACTTGCCAGTGATGTAGTCTTCTCAGAAGGAAAATCCCTACAAGTCTTCATGGAAAAAAATGCAGGTGAGTAGATGAGAGAGCAAATATTAATGCTTTGTGGAGGAAATAAGCTGCAGCTTGAGCTGGGTGGGCTCACACCGCAGTTCTTCAGTGGCTGCACTCAAGAAGACCTTTTCTGAGCAAGGTGTTGTAGTTTTTCCTTAGTTATTACCCTGTTTGTAACAGGCTTTTGGGTTTCTGGCCAATTTATGTTTCATTTAGTGTTGTCCAGCATTACTCCATTTCCCTGCTTTCATAAAATATTGAGCTCATAGCTGTGGGAAATCCTTTAGAAGAAATATTTCTACTGGTGATCTTAAATTCTGCCTGTTGGCCAGAAAACTTGGTGTTTTGCTTTCAGTGAAGGGCAGCTGCCTTTTCCTTTCCTGTTTCTTTTTTCTTTTTTTTTGAGGTGGAGTAGCATAAGATGAAAATACATGTGCAAACAATTCTGAAAACACAGGGAGCCGAAGTGGTCACTGTAGCTAGTGGTGAACTGAGTCCACACTGTGGTGGTGGGGCAGGGGGGGAAAGACCCGATGCAACTTTAAATAATCTTTTCCTTTTAAATCAACTAGCTTTTTTCAAAAACATAAGGCTAAGATGTATCGTGTCATTCATTTTGAGTACCTTTTGGATGTGTGCCCAAGAGAACCGCAGACAATAAAGCAGCTGTTCTTACACCATTGCACTGAAGATTATACTTTCCCTTGTAAAAGCACAGGTTCAGATCGAGCCTGAGATCAATTTTCAAAAGTCACCAACCTCGACCTGGAGCTCAGCCTGGGGAGGTAATCTGCTAACAGGAGAACGTCGCAATTCCAAAAAGACTGTTAGCCATCACTGTGTCATGATAAAAGGGAATGAAAATCACAATATTACCTGAGGATGCAGTGCACCTTGCAGATGCTAGAGCTGCTGTTTAAAGAGGACGTAAGCACGTATGCCAGAATAAAAACAATAGTACACATTAAAGGCTTGGTGCGCTCTTACCTTAGCAGAGATTTAGTGTTAAGTGCAACGCAATGCGTCTTGGAGTGTGTTTGGCAGCGTGGGGAATCCTGCAGTGTGCGTTTGTGGTGATGCAGAGGCTGTTGTATGTAGTTTGCGAGCTCTCTTTCTAGATTTTCATAATTTTGATTCTGAAATTCATAAATGGATGCAAAGGGCCTTCGCTACCTAACGATAATTTTTGGAGGGAAGGAGAGGATACTTCACATGCAAAAGGGAATGGGATGTGGAGAATGGAGACTGGCCATTTTTGTCACGCATTGAGAATGCTACTTAAACAACCAAAGACGGTAGGGAAATTGAGGCTCAGAAATGGATCCAGACAAACATTGAAACACCCCTCTCTCATGAGGCTAATTTGCCCTAGAAAGCTTTGCAGAGTTGGTATTTGGTAGGTTTCCATAAGTGTGTGCTTTCCAGCCTACCGCTCTGGGGCGTGATGTCTGGGACAGGATGTGCTCGGGATATTTGAGGGTGAACATGGCTCCTGGGCTCCAGGCAGCTGCACCAGGAGGTCCTGAGTTGAGGTCACTTGGAAGAGAACTTATTCTGGTAGGACAGAAGAAACAGGTGATTCTGCTGATCATTTTGGTGGATTTAGTTATGCCTCAGCTTGTTTTGTTTTCCTCTTTTTGGAGGAAAATCCTGTTGGGTGGAGATCATCCATCCAGTTCTGTTTAGTTAAAATTTCTCTTCCTTTGGGTATGTTTCCATGTTCTAACAATAATCCTCACCTTTCTCAAATCTCCATTTAAGCCTATAGTGTGTGTATATACATAGTTTATTTTTTTTAAGCTGGGTAACCCCCTGTGTATAATGCAAGACCAAACTATTGTTTTTTACACTGGCATTAATACAGAAAAAAGACAGAATTCTCAAACCTACTTCTTGTGTATCTCCAAAGTGGGGGTATATGAGTGAACTTGATTGAGTTAGTGATTCTGCTTTTTGCAGCTACAAAACAGGTTTAAGGAGAGTGCACTGTGGTTGCAGTTGGGATGGGGTAAGTACTTTCACACTATGGTTATGGTAGTATAATGAAACAATTTAAATTGAGCACTATAACTCAGTCTGGTTTCACTGTGTACCCAAAACCTGTAATTCTGCCTACCCATTTTGCTACCTCCAGCAACAAGCAGTTCTGGTTCCAGAACAGGTATTTTAGGTTCACTTTTCCCATCCTTTGTGAATTTCTTACTTTTGAAGGGCTGAATCTCTTCTGCTCTTGAGGGCAATTACCTTGGTTGTCATGCTCCATTGAATATAGAGGGTGTCTGGACTCTTGGGTAAGCATCTGTGAGTTGGGTACCTGCTCTGAACTTTGATGAGATGATCCCTCCTGCATGCTTTTCTGCCTTCCCGTTGTCCCCTTTTCAAGTTGTTAGAAGCCTTTTTTGAAGAGGTTGGTAAGGTTGGGGGTACAGAGTGGTCAGCTGGTGTAATTTAATTTTTCCAGACACCTTTTGACGAGTTTCTTCTAAGAAGGTGAGACCTAGGGGAAAAAAAGAGCAAAATCCGAGTGGCCCATTTTTATCCTGGAGACAGCTGTCAAGATCTGAGTGCTTCAAGCAGTTTTGGACCCCAAACTGAACCTCAACAAACGAGGGAGGTTTGGTGTCCTTCTGTGGGGTCTAATAAGCATAGGTCTGAACTTCATGGTCTTCAGGAATGGCGTGGTGGCTGTCCAAGGAAGGAAATGCCCTCTGTCCCTTTTCTTTGGGAGTTTGAATTATATGGTAGTGATGCTTCAGTAGACCTTCTGCTATGCATTTTGTGAAGTCTACATGAGCTCTCTTTCCCTAGAGAAGTCTCTTGGCAAAACAGGTATGAACACCTGGGGTCACGGGAAGCACTTCTCAGAGCACGAAAGCTGCTTTGTTGATTGACCTACTTGCTGTGCTCTCTCTATCTTGCGCTAAGACTTTGCATATACATGTAACTAAAGGCTGTTTGGTTTCATTTGATAATTTAGGTGGCAAATTAAGGTCTAGAAAGGGTTTGATGAGAAAGCAGCCGTTTACGGAGAGCTCCTTCCCACTGACAGATGGCTGCATCTTTCAGGCCTGGGGTTCTCGGGGAACAAATAAATTGCTGTTTGTCTTGGAGGAGCTCTCTAGCAAATGGGAAAAAAAAAAAAGTAGATAAATGAGTATCTAATGAGAATGGAGGTTAATCCCATGGAAAATGGTGGGAAATGTAATAATATTTTTTTTTCTACATCCTTTTTTTTAATTCCTGTGTGTTACATCATTGCATCCTACTAGTGGCTGTGTTTTGAGGCAGGATGAAGCGATCCCTCTGAGTGAGGGAAACCAAGCACAGTGATATCAAGTATAATTAGTCTCAGTGACAGTCCTCTCTTACTCATTTGTTTTTTCAATAAAGCAAATTCTTAACACAATTGAAAACTTCCTTGTCTTTTAGAGGTTCTTAAGCATTAATCCTCAAGGGATGCATACTGAGTACTGGATTATGTTGTAGCTGTACTTGGCAGTCTGTGAACTCTCAAAAAGAAAGCGTGTGCTTGTGCAAGGCAGGTGGTGGGGGCAGTTGGAAGCCAGTTGCTCCAGTTTTATCTCTAGTGGGTTCTGGTAGAATAGTTACCTATATCAAACTTACCTACCAATTTTACTTGTTTTCTGAGTGCATATGATATTGAAACAAGGCACCGACCTTGCCTCAATATTACATGTAACCTCTACAGAGGAGGTTTTCTTGTGTGCTAATTCATATAATTACTGGCTTTCTAATGAAATGATTTTTTTGGCACCTGCAACTTTGCCAACTTTTCCAATAAGCAGGAAATGTGTCATTTCAGAGGTCAAGCCCAACAAGTCTTGTCGCTGAGACCATGAGAAATCCCTCAGTGGGTGTAATGCCTATTTTCAAAATGTGTGAGGTTAAAATGATTGGAATAATACTTTTAATTGCTCTGTAATTAAGGTCCATCGGGAGAAGCAGTAGGGACCAGCAGATATTTTGATAAGGCTAACTTACCCATCTGACATTAGCCTGGACAGACTGTTAATGCTCTGTGGGAAGCTCTTCATGGAGAAAGCTGTGGATCTGACAGTGATTCAAAGCAAAAGTGAAATAAGAATTAAACTGAGCCCAGAGGGGCTGTGTGTTATCTGCTTTTGCTTTATCTCATTGTTCAAAGCATAAATCTGCAGAGCGCTGAGCATCTTGCATTCCCATATTTGGGTTTAAAATGGAAGCAGGATTAGATGTATGTTATTTATATGAACGATACCTTCTTACTCAGCAGATTGACTGTCTGTGTTTATTCAGTGTCACATCTGCTGGCTCTACTTGAACAAAAAGTTTCTGGCTCCTGTTGTCTGTCACTGTAGATCCAATACAATAGGGCCAGCTGGAGTCAAGTCTGCCGTATGTATTATCCGTAGAGTAGTGAGACAAAATCGGAAACTGTTGAGTTGCTGATGGCAGAGCACAGCTGGATTTCCGTATCCCATGTCGAATTTGTGGTGCCGGTGGCCAGAAGACTCTTGCTTTGGATCACATGCCATTAAGCCATCATTGGTCTGAACTGAAACCAGTGAAACTCGCAGACATGCAGCAGATCATCACTGGGCTAATGCAGCCTCCAAACCCCAATACAAGCCCTGTACGAGCAGAGTGAGATGCAAACTGTTCCAGTGTGCCTTGTCCCATCAGTGGCTTTTCTCTTAAAAGCCTCGAATGCAAAACTTGACTCTTTTTCTGTTGGTTCTGTAACAGTAATGTTGTAGTGCTACTGGCATAATGACTGTTATTATGGTCTCTATGTGCACATATGGGTTTCTGGAGGCAGCTCTAAGCCATGTGTAGGCATCAGTTGAGATCCAAGAGAAGACAAGGCACAGATCTTTCAGACACAAACAGTGTGCCCTTGAGCAAGGAGGACAAGGTGAAAAATCAGTACAAGAGCACCTCAAATCCTGTGTTCAGTTTTGAGCCCCTCACTACAAGAAGGGCATTGAGGTACTAGAGCATGTCCAGAGAAGGGCGACAAAGCTGGTGAGGGGTCTGGAGCACAAGTCTGATGAGGAGCGGCTGAGGGAGCTGGGGTTGTTCAGTCTGGAGAAGAGGAGGCTGAGGGGAGACCTCATCGCTCTCTACAACTACCTGAAAGGAGGTTGTAGAGAGGTGGGTGTTGGTCTTGTCTCCCAAGTGACAAGTGATAGGACAAGAGGAAATGGCCTCAAGTTGTGCCAGGGGAGGTTCAGGCTGGATATTAGGAAAAATGTCTTCACTGAGAGAGTGGTGAAGCATTGGAAGAGGCTGCCCAGGGAAGTGGTGGAGTCACCATCACTGGAGGTATTCAAGGAACGTGTGGACGTGGCACTGTGGGACATGGTTTAGTGGGCATGGTGGTGTTGGGTTGGTGGTTGGACTTGATGATCTTACAGGTCTTTTCCAACCTTAATGATTCTGTGATTCTGAGGTGTCTGATGCGTGTACATGCATGCAGTCATCTATGGAACCCAACACAGTTGTCCTCTATCCCGCCAGGGTGCTGGAGTGATGGCCGTGAGGGACTCAGGGTGCCAACAAAGGATTCCTGGAGGTGACCATCAGCTCAGTACGATGTGGACTACTGTCCTGCTGGCATCTCTGGTTTTGTTCTTTCTCCTCCTTTCTTCGGTGTGCCAAATTAAGCCCCTGATAACGTGATCTTTCCGCAACTCTTTCTACGAAGACTGAAACATTCTGCTGATGTAGTCCTGCAAGTGTACTCCAGGCAACGACCTTCCGAGTCAATGCCTGTTGGCCTGAGTCAGGGTAGAACAGGTTACGTTAGTTCTTTGCACTAAAACCTGTGGGTTAAATCTAAGCCGGTTCATTCAAACTGCATCAGGAACTGGTTTTTGGCCATGCAGCCAGCTGATGTGGCTTGTGCCATGCAGCTGAGCGCTCTTCCTCTCCAAAAGCCTGCCGGCAGCTGTCCTGGCCCATGGTAACTCCCAAACTGTGACCGGGAATCACTTGGCAGAGGGCTGGATGGTCTGAATCAAAACGATGCCAGATCATGCTGATGCAGGCTCGTGCCTGGGCCCCGACTTTAATAGCACAGCCATAACCATCAAACCCAGGCTCACGCATTGGTGGTAGCCCATTGCGTACCTCTCATGGGCTTAGTGAACTGAGCTGTGGTTCAATAAGCGGGTGTTTTCAGCTGTGTTCAGCATGAGGCAATGATTGAGCCTTGTCCCAAAGACTTCTTGTTGTTGGGTAGCGTTTCTCAGGTGGACGTGGCTTAGGCTGCTGTGGTGGAGCACTGAGTTCGTGCTTCGGAATTGCTGAGCGTGGTAGATTGCTGGCACTGCTTCTGGGCTTAAGTTTGTAAGAACATCCTCTGGGTGCAGATGGTCTGTCTAGCACCCTATTGTGAGAGCTGAGACCCCATCATCCACCACTAGAAGTGCCCTAGTTTTTATGAGAAAAGGGGTATGGAAGAAATTATACATACTAGTAAAAACTGTGGTTGCATTTTTTTAAGTGATACTGTAAAAACTCAAGTGACACTGCTTCCTACAGATAGCAGTAGAGAAATCGAGCAAAAATAAATATTGAAGCAGTAGCACAACCTTGTAGGCAGACCTCTTTTTTTCCCTGTTAAAATGGAAACTAAGTGTAATCTTAAACATTATCAACTATAATAGCAATGCTGTATCCTGCTAAAAGCCAGGGAGTGGAGCTGGTTGGCATTTGGAGCTGTGGCACGCTGTAAAATGATTTCCTAATTTTTTGGAGGCTCTGGTTAAAAGAGCGTGCTTGACTTTTCTAGAATGGATAAAAGGCAACCGTGTACTTTCACTAATGAAATTTTGAGGCTGTGGGTCGTTTGCCAGAACTACCTGAACACCTCCAAGCCATGTGAAAGGCGTCTTCTTAATGTGGTCCTTGCGTTTAACACTTTTGTTCTCTTTCTGTACCACTCTTTTGTCAACCTCGGGAACCATCAGCAGTGTTGGTCTAGGACTCTTTTCTTTGAGAAAGTTCCCTTCTCTCCCCATGGAGCTGAAAGAGGAAATTCATGAAGACTGCAATTTTAAAAGCAAAATCGGGCTTTTTTGTTTTCTGTTTGTTACCATACTAAACAAGATGGGATCTGGCCAGGGTTGTTATAGTAACTACTAAGATTTCCTCAAGAGAAGGAGGAAAAAAATAGAACACAGACCCATTCATCTATTACTTCCAGTTTTTCATTCAGAGTTACATGCTGTTCTGTGTAGATAATTTGCAAGACACACAGCGTAGGTAATTTCAGTGACAAAACCACATACCAATAATGAGCACAAATGGCTCTCCAGAATGTTGTGCTGGCACTCCTGGGTTATTTTCTAGCTTTGGAGGCAAGAAGGGTTGTCTTCCCTGGATCTGCAGTCATTAGTCATTCAGCTGTCTAGTTTTCACCTCTGGATTATTGGGCTATCTAAGATATTATACAATTATATTTTATTGATACTCATGCTAGGTAATAGCTTTTTCCTAATATGATATTTTTAAACAACCATGAGAGTGAAAGGGCAAGGAGCTGTCAAGAACAACTTCAAGAAGCCCAAGTCCTGTTGTGATCCTGTGTGATTACTTTTCGTCACAGGTTGGAAATGCCTGAAGCAGCCTAAAAATCCTATTTGTTTCTCATGCCTGCGGTGCTTCATAGTTTTCCAGTGATCAACCAACACTCTTAACTGGTCTTTCTTGTAGTTGGTCATTCCAGGTACAGAGCCCTACGGGTCTGGCAGAAATTTGAGCCTGCCCAGAAGAGCATGGCCACGCGTCCGTGCCATTGGATTTCATCCCATGTGCCTGTTTCTCAAGGTCAGCTTTTCTTCTGTATGACATCTTCAGCCCTTCTGGAGGAACAGTGCCGCATCACCAGAAAATGTCATCCTAATTCGTAACTCTTCCTTTTTGTCCAGTGTCAAGAGGACTTGGCTGAAATAATAAGGACTCATTTCCTAAAGAATGCAAGCTCCTTCCAGGAACGACTCACGTATTTGCTCTATCGCTTGCATATTATTTTTTATTAAGATAAGTTTAAATTTTAAGACAGATTTAGCATATGTGTATATATAGGGGAAGGGGGCTAAGAGTTAAGACAAATTTTTATTTCTATATACAGCTTGTTTGTTATGTCTTCTTGGATGGCAGTTTTGTTCAAGCAAGCAGCTGGAAGAGAAATCCACTGAAGATCACTAAATCCACAGAAACCTCATCAGCCTTGGCTGAAAGCAGTGGGAGGCTGGGAAGGTGCTTGGGGGAGACATTATTTCTGCTTGTCACCTTCTTCCTTTTCCCTGTGCACCTGCTTATGGCCACTGTTGGAGAAAGTTTGAGTTGGGTGGATGTTTTTTCTGAACCAGTAATGAAAGCTTTTATATATTAAGTCATTCTCTGATTTTGGGGGTAAGACACAGTGGTTTGCACAGCCAGCTTTTTAGGTGAACTGGGTGATTGCCTAGCTGTTACAGAAGGGGGGAAATTCTTGAACACGATCAATCATCTTTCCTCTTCAATACCCTTTGTAAAATCTGTAAAAACTGATTAATATAGTTTTCTGATCTTCCTAATTGCCCAATAAAATGGGAACAGAAGAGCAAAAGAAGGTGCTCGCACCTAGCACTAAAATATAGTCCAGTTTTGGCCTTGACCATCTTTCTTTGAGATCCTTCATCTTCTCAACATAGCCTAGTTCTCTTCGGGATGGGGAATGAACGCGCCAGCAGTCGAGGGTGATGCCAGAATCTAAGTCCCGTTGGGTAAGAGAAATCCAGAGCAGCTCTGGGAAGTCCCAGGCAAGTGGCTTAGCCGAGTGCGAGAAGGATGATCGGCAGCTCTTTCTGCAGGGCCATGTCGGGCATGGAGCATGGGACAGGCTGAGTCAGAGGGAGCCAATTTCAGCCCAACACAACAAGAAATAAGGCAGAAAACAGAAAATCTGTCACTTTTTACATGTGTGTAGCGACACAGGGCTGTGAGCTTCGGCTGGTAGCACTGACCTCGGCATTAGCACCCAACATGAACAAGCCCCATCTCTGAGCCCACATTTTGGCAAGAATACATTTTTTTTTTGCAGGGGTCCTTCCTAGCTGATGCTAAACCTCGTTTGGCGTCTTTGTGCAGACTCTCCACTTCTGCTGAGTAGCTGCTAATCAGTGCGAGAATCTATAAAATACCGGGACTGGAAATAATGTGGCGGTGATGATGTGAGCTCAGCCAGTGTAAAAATGGTCATGGATCCGATCCCAACCCGCTTGCTCTGCAAAGTGAAGGAATTGCCACTTTTCCATATGTCCTGTGTCTTGAATGTTTTAAGGACAATAGTCATTCATTAATTGCCGCTTTCAGGTTGGCGTAACTGCTGGTGCTTCCAAGGAAACAACAAAGTACTCTTTGATGTTTGCATGAAAGGGAGAAAAGTAGTTTCCCTGCAACCGATCCCATGGATGCGAGCTCGTAATGAGCTCGGGGACGCTCGCCTTATTTACAGGAGGGTTGTGAGAGCGGAGCTTGCAGTGACGACAAGGGGCCTTGACACGATTACGCTAAACCCACAGGGCTTTAGATGAGCCACCATCACACTACGTGTTATTTTAGATAAAATAGTCTGTATTTATGAAATGTCCTCCGGCACTAATATTGGAAAAGCTGCCAAAACAACAGAGCTAGTGCAGAAATGTCAAACCCAAGTCGACATTACTCATCTGGATGACAGATAACCTGCAGGAGGCTTTTGAAAATGTTTTGCTGAGTGATTTGTTTGGCTTCAGATATTTGGGAGCCATTACTCGGTGATCTGGTGCTTTCTCCAGGCTTGGATAAGCAGATTTAACCCCACTGAAGCTGCTCTTCATATTCTCACTTGTTCCTCTTTAGTTTGGACTAATCAAAGGATCTTTCTACCTGTCTACTTCTGCCCTGTGTTTTTTTTTATTTCAAGAAATATATATATGTTATATAAGAGTGTATGTATATGCTGTATATAATATAGTGTGTATATATATACATGCAGTATATATATATTTCTTGAAATTATTATATATATTGTTCTTGAAAGTATTATATGTATATATAAACTTTGACTGCTTCAACTGTAGAACACTTTTTTATATTTCTATATGTACGAATAACTGTTCTGGGAGTAAATTGCTGATTGTGACAGGCTGGTAGCATGGCTTAGTGCTCTTTTGATCCCTTGAACACATGAAATGTATTTATCCTTCTAATTTATCACAATGTGAAGAAGATCTTCATTTACACATGCAAGTATTTGAATTGCTAGTGATAGTCGGAGTCTAACTTTAACTGCACTGATGACTGACTTTGGTATTTTTAGAGAGAACATAACCGGTTGCGAAAACCCTGTCTGAACGAGTGTGTAACAGGCGCCGTAAAAAATCAGTACAGGTCAGCGGTTCAGCGTAGTGGCACTCTGAGATCTGTCTGAAGTATATGAAGTAAATAAATTAACTCAACTTGGACTTCAACGCACAGTTACAAAGCGGTGCTATAACGTCGCCTTGCGTGCCGCTAGATGCCATGGAGCTGCTCTTCTTTATATGGCTGTGCTGAGATCGGGCTAAAATGTGCTGCGTTGTAGCTTTTTAGTGGGCACTGAGTTCTTAGCAGTGATGCTTAGTATGTGCAGGCTTCTGCCTTGCTCTTTCCTTCAGCTATACCTCCCCAGTATGTGTACTGGGAGAGGGCGTGGGAGCAAAGTCAGATCTTCAATCAAAGCGGTTTCCCTGTAGACATCACTGGGAGATATTAATCTGAGAGTTGGCGTGGAGTGATACCAATGTCTTAGATGGGCATTCCGCATTGCACCGGAATGTATCCATTTTGTCTTAACCCGTTTTCTGCCTTTTAAGTGAGAACTCATTCATCTAGCTTTTTTTTTGATAGGACAAGGGCTAACGGCTTTTAACTGAAAGAGGGTAGATTTAGATGAGATATAAAGAAGAAATTATTCACCATGAGGGTGGTGAGGCAGTGGACCAGGTCGCCCAGAGAAGTTCTGGATGCCCCACCCCTGGAAGTGTTCAAGATCAGGTTGGACAGGGCTCTGAGCAACCTGGTCTAGTGGAAGGTGTCCCTGCCCATGGCAGGGGTGTTGGACTAGGTGATCTTTGAGGTCCCTTCCAACCCAAACCATTCTGTGATTTATCAGATCTCTGGTATCACACTGAAGACTCTCAAGTTTTTATGATGTCTTCTATAGATGCATTGCGAGGGGGAGTTTTTTGTATTTTCTCTTTTGTTTCTTCCTCTATACCACTTCTGTAGGCAGCAGGGCTGTGCCAAGCAGCAAAACAAGTCTCCGTGCATATATATATATATTTTTTTTTTTTTTTTAAATATCGTATGGGTAAAAGGACCCATCATAAGGTTTGCACGAAAGGAGGTATAATTCTATAACTTAAATTCATTGCCTTCAATAAAGCAATTCAGTGCAGGACGAGCATTGCAGACCACCACACTGCTGTTTTATTTGCAGAGTCGTCTGAAGGAAGCTGTGCAGTTGTTGGAGGATTACAAGCATGGGACTTTGCCCCCGGGAGTCACCAACAAAGAGGTAAGAGGAAAAAGCCTTTCGTTAAATTTCTACTTCTTCCTGCAGTCTAACGGAGGGAGGATGTGGTGGCGTTTTAGGCTGTGTCTACAGTCAAATGCACTACTGCAGGGCTTTTTTGGTATTTCTACTGGTAAAATCCCGTACCAGTGCTGTTCAGTTGATTGCTGACTTCTGCAATGTTACTTCTGGTCCTTTGCAGCTCTACTGCCAGTGTGTTACAGTGAATTTGGGTTGTTCTTGAGTTCCCACATTATAAATGTTGCTGAGCAGAAGTGATAGCGAGGGGCTTGCAATATAAGCATACAAGTTTTCTGTTTAGAATAAGTAGAAAGTTTGGGGTTTCTGACTTGCAGAGTTATTGATTATCTTTGCCCAACGCTATTGCTTTCCTTTCCCTTGCAAAGTGTGCTTGTGAAATTAAAAAAAAAAAAAGTAATTTTCTTTTTTTAGCTGAAGGAAACCTTGCTGTCAGTCCTGTGGGTTCTCATCTCAGCAACTGTCATGCATCAGCCCCCTGTCCTACGGTGTTCCTGTTGGTTATAATTGCCATTTCTTCACTGAAATAAATGTTGTTTGGACTACATATAATCCTCTGGATGTCCTCACGTTGTAGATGATACCATTTGTAGTGGTACTTTTTGCTGGATGATGTTCCTACTGTTGGGATGGAAGCTGAAGGAGGTTGTGGAAACTCCACTGATGTGAAGGTCTTAGCAGGATTTAGGCAGTTGCTGAGAAACGGGTCATTTTTGGTAGAACTGGATTCTGCTTTGGGATGGGCTGGGTGATCACTCCAGGACCCTGTCAGTCCTGTTTTCTGGACTTTTGTCTGATACTCATGTATATGAACACATAAAACTTGTGAAAGCAGAGATGAGTATTGCAGAGGGGCTAGACTGCTTTTTGAGCCTTTTACCTCCAAATTAGGAGCATGAAACAAAAATCACCGATTTTTTTTCTTCGGCGGTTATCTCAAACTCTTTTCCTTATCTGTCCGTGTGCGGACACCTGACCATAACACCAACACAGGGGCTTTTTTGCGGTGCGTGTTTGTGCATCTAGCACAAAAGACTTCAGTCCTATGTAATTTAATGTAATATAAAGAACAGCATCAATTGGTTGGGAGACCTGCTTCAGGAGCTATAAGAAGCAGCCGTGCCGAAGGACCAGTGCGCTTCCCAAGTAAGCAGTGATGGGAATGGTAGCGCACTCTTCTTCCACAGCCTGTAGGTCAAGTAACCCATTTTTTTTTTTCCTGTTCACCTGTGATAATTTCTTCTCGTGAAAGACAAGTATAGCAGGTAAATGAAGAAAATTGAGATTTGCATTCACTTTCGAAAGTGGCTACTTGTGTGGTAGGTGCTGTGTTGGGAAAGAGGCATGGCTTCAGCAAAAAATAAATGGGAAATACCCCCTCCCTGGGTGATGTGCACTACGAGGCATTGCTCTCCTGGTCTTTTGATGTCACTGCATTCTTTCAACCATAATTTGATGGTAAGAAAGAAGAAACCGGGGTTGAGGAAAGGAGAAAAGCAAAGAAAGATGCAGCAGCAGATGACTCGGTTCCCATCTGCCTTCAGGCAGATGAAATATGAGTCATTCGCTGTGGCAAACCACATAGACTTTTGACCTATGTTTTGGGTTTCTGTAGTGACAAACCTAGGCTATACCCAGAGTTCATTCAGAACTGCATTGAGAGAGAGCAAACAAAAGTATCGCGCTTCTTGTTTCCTTCCGTCATGACAATGTACGCAGGAGGTGAACCTTGTTATGCAAGTTGGAGGGTTTTAAGTGTAAAATAAAGGTATGGGGTGGAGGAGGAGAGAGAAAATGATGCCAGAAGTGCCTTTCCTAGAGAAATGTTAGCACGTCAGTGTAAAAACCAGTATTTTTTGTAGTAAAATCTTGACACTTTTCGCTTTGATCACAGTGTCAATTATGTTAGAGGGATTTATGTAGTTTTGTTGACTGTAGGATAAAGCAGCTCTCCCAGGAGGAGCTTGAGGTGAAATTGCAGCATGTACTTGTCATTGTATTTAACTATGCTTTGCTGCATTAATTAAACCAAACACAGGGAGAGGTGAGCAAGCCCTGCGTAGATCCCACCAAGGCTGTGAGACTTGAATGTTCACCCACGATACTGCAGCCCCTTTAGAAAGGGTAAAGATGGAAGGGACCTGAAAGAAGTTGACAATCAGTGCGCTCGGGCTGCAGCGGGACAGGAGCAACCACAATTATGAAGCAGCCGAAGCTGCCTTATTAACCTGGAGGAAGGATCCATGAAGCCAGCAGGTCCTTCTTCACTCCTGGAGTTGGCTGGTTGTAATGAAAGGGGAAGTTAAGCTAGCAAGGGTAAATTGGGCAATAAAAGCATCAAATGCTGTTTGGCACTCTTGTGATCCATCTGGGTGAAGCTGAATGGGAACTTCTGACTGGGTTAATTGGGAGCTTCCCAGTGTGGCATGGTGGGCCATGATGGTGATGTTCCTCGAGGGACACCTAAAAACTCTGAGTCCCTTTTGTCTGAATGCTCTTCTTCTCCCAAGTGTGCTCTTGAGTGGACTTGAATAAACTACTTGCCTGCGTATGGTTGCAGTGAAGCAGGTGAAAATCTTCAAAATGTGGTTGTCGATTATCTCTTGTGAGAGCATCATTATCGCCAAATGGGTGAATATCTTCATCGTCTCAAGCAGAGCCACCAATTTAGAAACGAGCGTCTCCTGTAGGAGGGCATTACTTTGCGGTTTTAAGCTGTGGCATTGAAAACGCAATTAGTCATTGCACACGTGGATGTTCTTAGGTGCTTTTCTCTTTGCATCAAAGGTGATCTTTGTAGTCTTTTATTGGCATTAGTTGTTTCCATCCCCTTCCATCCATCTTCTTGTCATGCAGCTCATGTTGTATCATGCTGCTTTTGTGTTTACTGCTGTGTTGCAGTCACAAAATAAGGCTGAACTTTCAGCTTTGCCAATGATGACCATTTCTACCAAGGAACTAAAAGGCCCAGATGATCTGTATGAAAATGGGGTTTCATTGAATGCTAAGATCGTGGTGACATCAGGTATTGGGTACTTCTCATATTGGTTAGCCAACTACTCTCCTTTCCTCCTCGGAGACGGAGCGGAAGATCTAACAGTAAATCAGGCTGCCCAGGGAGGTGGTGGAGTCACCGTCCCTGGAAGTGTTCAAGGAACGTGTGGACGTGGCACTGCGGGACATGGTTTAGTGGGCATGGTGGTGTTGGGTTGGTGGTTGGACTTGATGATCTTACAGGTCTTTTCCAATCTTAGTGATTCTTTGGTCTGATGGAAACAGGGCTGTGGCTGCTGTCTCTGCGTGGAGGACGTAGGGCTGGACGCAGCTCTGGGTGTATGATGTGGAACTTGCACTCTGAGCATTGGTTGTTTTCTAACGCTGGGGGCAGAGGGGAACATGGAAAGGAGTGTGCAGGGAGATCTGGGTAGCTGGCAAGCTTGCCAGTGCGGAATTCAATACAAGTGTGCCAGATATATACAGCTGTAAGTGTCTCATTAATTACTGGTGCATTTGCAGAACATACGATGTGCCAGTTGATTGCTTTGGGGGAGGGGAAGCATCTCACTTGCATAGATATCACCCCAAATTTTCTACCAGTGAACGAAAGGTGCCTGGAGAATACATTTTTGCTTTTCTCAAGCTAAGTTTTACCATTTTTATGGCTTTTCTGTGCACCACTATCTGCAAGACAGACTTCGGCTACAAGGCATTAACAATTTGCAGTTGTTCTAGTGCTAATTCGGGAAAGGGATTCGATGCAGCTCTGGAGAGGTGCCCACTTGGTGGCTCATGTGCATGGGTAGATGGTGGAATAAAAGACTGAGCCGTCTGATGGTTTACGTAGCTGATAACTGAGTGTCACATACACCTCTGATGCACTGGTGAAGTTGCCACGGGCTGGCACAAGACCAGCAGATGAGAGATAATTTGGTTTTTGACTGATTATTCCTCCCCCCCCCCCTCCTTTGACTGTAAACGGAAGGTAATCACCTCGTGTTTGCTGTGTATGCTGGAGTAGTGACTTGGCTCATCTGTCGTGGTAACGAGAGGCTGATTCGCTATTATTACACATCTGAAAGGCCGTGTGGAGCTTCATGTGATGCTCAAGAGAGAAGTGCTCAACTTTTATGTTCTTTAAGAGCTGACTCAGGTTTGGTCGCTAGACCTCCCTTAGAGAGGCAATTGCTACCTTTGTAACAGGCTCTCCAGGCATGGATTGGGTATGGCACGTGCGTGAAGAGATGCCTGAATGGGCTGCTAGGCTTTGTAATCAGAATTAAAATCATGATCACCTTAGAAGCTTTTAAAAATAACAGTTTGGGCAGAGTTTTAATACATGAGCTTTCTAAGAACCCAACCCCCCCCCTCAAATATCAGCTTTGAGATCAAGAAGACAAGTTGTTTTGACAGAGTTGTTTCACTAATCTCCTGACTGATCCACTTTTGTGGTACGGCGCGTTTGACAGTGTTCAAATTCCTTTTTTTTCCTCATTCAGAAATTCGTGGTTCTCATGAAGGATGGCAGGCAGTAGCTGAAAGCATAACAACAGCTCAGCACCATCTATAGTGCTTGCTGAAATGGTTTCACCGCATGAAAAATGGAAAATATAAAAGCCTAAAGCTATGTAACATCAAGTATCTCCTCCACACTCATCTTCTTGACAGGGTTCTTGTAGAACGAGTCTTTCTCTTCTGCATTTTTGGAGCAGATTTTTCAAAATGAGCTGAAATGAAACAACTATGGACTATCTAAAGAAAAAAAACCTCTGAAGAGCCATAATCATCTAAAGAAAACAACTCTGAAGAGCCATAATCCTACTTTGCTCCAGTTCCCCATGACCATCTCTAAGCCAGTTTCCAGAATAAATGCTGCTTTGCTCCAGTTACTCTTTCTGAGATGATTCATGGACACCAACACTGCCAACACTTACATCTCTTCCATTTTTGTGTCTCTCACACTCATCCAGTAGCTCTTCTACTTGCACTTCAAGTGGAGTGATTTCAGCACTCAGGAAAATGACCATTAACTCAAGGTGGTAAAAACCTATTTCTTGGGTGTCATTAGCAAAAATGAAGAATTGATCTCTTAACTGCCAATAGCTGCTAGACTGCTGATAGCTTTTTATTGAGGGAAACTATAGGAGTTTTTTCTACATTAGGAAAATGTTTTTAAAACATGCTTTTTATCATAGGTGTATCAATTATCTACTCAGCAAAACAGAGGAGGAATAGCTGCTTGATAAGTATTTATTCCGTTCTACATATTTGAGCAAGAAAACATGCTCCAATCTCCAGTTCTTCAGCTTCGTTTATTTACCCAACTTTTTCTTTCAACAGTTAAGAGCCAGACTTAGCTTTTATTAGCTATGAAGACTTGTTTTTTATTAGTTATGAAGCTGGGTATTTCACGTTCCACTTATTAAAATGCCACCAACCGAAAACGTTCTGTGTAGCGGAAATACCCCACACTGTAATTAAGCCCCCTTGCTGACAGGCTGTTATGATTTCATAGTTTTTCTGTAAATAAAAAGATATTCTTGGTAATGCAACCATTTGGGGTGTATTTCTGGTCTCTTGGTCGTTTGGGTTAGCTATTTTAACAGGATTGGAGAGCACGCTTGGAGAACAAACGCCCTGAAGGCTTTGGGGAGGTTTGGTCTCCTGGTGGGGGATTTTGGGTGGTTGCGTGTCTCTGTGTTGGGCGTTTGAACTCCACGGATCCAGAAGTGTTTGATGGAAGAAACAGCTGTTTCTTATAATGGTTTAGAAGTACAAAATTTTGCTGGGAAAACTTCAAGAGAACTGGTGAGTTTAGTAGGCTTCCTATGGCTTGGTTCTGTTTGGTAACCGCATCCATCGATGTCCTTCATTTGGCTCCTTCTGCGGAGGGTGAGTGCATTGAAGTGCTGGCGTGTCATCTGCTGGCACATGTCCCCTTTCATCTCCCCATCCCAGAGGAAGCCAGAAAACGGTAGGATCCTTAGAATGGGGACAAAAAGAAATGTGAGGATTCATATTGATGGGAGAAACCGGTTCAGTTGTCATTTATGTCCCGTCTTCTCCAGCTCTGTAGGCACTGTCGTATTATCGCCTTTCTATGAGGGTTTCTTCATCTTGCTCGTACATTCTTTGCACTTTGTGCTCCTCATTTAAGTGGCCTCTTACTATACTTAAGCAACCTTTTTAGCTCACATTCCTTACAGACCGCTCCATGGCAAGAGAGGGATGTGTTAAAAGGCCCACTGCTGCAAGCTGTTTCTAATGATGATTTCCACCGGTGGCTCCCGGGGTTGGCAGAATCCGGCCCTTCGCACGAAGCTCCGGTGGCTGGTGCGATCTGCGAGTGGGTAGGTGAAAATGACACACACAAGTGCACTGGGAGCCAATTTGCAGCAGAAGGTATAGACTGTAACATATCCAATTCTAAACAGGGCAGGCAATTCCCCAAACTGCCTCCTGGAGGGAATCTCCGCTGGAGTAAAAAGGTTTCATTTGAGGGAATACTTTCTCCTATAAGAACAGGGGCTGTAAACTATCAGCCTGCTAAACAAGGATGAAGAGCCAGCTTGCTTAAATGCACACGTTTTCTCTAGCTCGGGAGGGTTGGTGCTGAGGTTTAGCCTCAAACCAAAAGGCTGTACCAACTGCAGGGCATAATGATGTGGCTTTTGTCCTTTATCCTCAGGCTTCTTTCACTAATTTGTAGGATTGCATCTGTGTCCTCTGTGTGTGTGAGTCCCTTTCCCAACCTGTCCAACAGACCAGCACAGATTGAAGGAACAGATTGATGCTGGCATGTCAGCAGTGGTAAAAGTTAAGAGAAGCAGCACTCGGCGGCTATCAGATACAGAGAGATTTAAATCACTCCCGTTTTATGACACAGCTGCTTTTTACTGTGTGATTTTTTGTGCTCAGTGCTGCAGAAATGTGCACGGCAGAAAAGCCCTCTTAAACATCGATGAACAGCAGATGTGGACAAAGATGTTCAGGCACTGAAGATCTGCCTTGGAAGGACTGCAGTAAGGTATCAGCGCTGGGGAGATTTCATTATGAACTTCAGGCTGCTCTTGTCTTTCAGCTCTTCCCCCAAAATGCCTTATACTTTTATTTTCTTTGCTAGAATTCCCTGCAGTAATTCCATCCTTCAGCTACACTGCTGGCATGCCCAGCAAAACGTGTCCTTTCCATTGCGCGCTGAATCATTTTTGCCTTTGAAATTGGGGTAGAAATAGCTGCTATAAGCTCAATATCACTGCCTGGTATCACTGCTCATCAGCCTAATATCGCTCCAAATATTGAACAGCAGCAGCTTGGGCTGTTCAATATTTGGAGCGGTATTAGGCTGATGAGCAAATTGGGATCAGAGCCCTGATGTGCCCCATTTGTAGATTAATACCACTCTGTCCTAAAAACTTAGTATCTAAACAAGAAGTAGAATGCAGTCTAAGAAATACGGCGATGAAGGTTCATTGTCCTCTTCTACCTCCCTCTGGCCCTTCGGTCCTGATCTCAGGCTGGCACCCCGGCTTCTCCCTGTGGTCCTGCCAGCAGAGAGAGGTAAAGAGCCACAGAACAGAAGTGTCTGAGGGCGCTTTGTGTGCATTGAACAAGGACTCTCAAGAGTGACTGATGCTTTTTCTGTGCAAGGTTTTTATTTTTTAATGCCAGCATGGGGCCGATAAGAGGCTTAAAAACTTGTCTAATCAACTAAATGCGACCCGTGTACATACGCAGCCGTTAGTCTTACGGACATGACTCTGTCCTTAAATGTGCACCCACAATAAAGCTGGTACCTATGAAATTTCTCATTCCCTGAACTTTATATGTGAACTGGTACAAATTTGTTCTGTGCCCAGAATATTGCAAGGGAAAGTGCGATGCCATGGCAGCGTGAGCTGATGGAAGTCAGCACTGCCATGTCTCTGCCTCCTCTCCTCCCGGCCATGTGTTCCCACCTCCTTGCTGGCTTGCACTGGCACAGCTGGTTCAGAGAGCTGATCTTAATAAAAGCTAAAGCTCCCTTCCCCCACTCCCAAAATGCTTCATTTTTTGACTTGAGCAGCTCCCTGTATTTTCTGCCTGCTCTATGTTGCCTGTACAACGTGGAGCGCACACCGAAGACGATGAGGGATGGTGGGGCTGTGGTACCATAAACACGTACCAGCTTGAGCTGCTGAAGATGAGATAAGTCTGTGATGGAGGTAGGAAATGAATCGAGGTTTCATAAGACCAAGACTAAACATCTTGAGCTGTGGATCTTTTGCTGACTAAAATCCTTGTAGCGCCGAGACAGCGGGTGTTTAGATTTTTGATGCATCTGGATCTTCTTTGTCTGCTGCAGGATCATAGGCTAATTCAGGGTGGAGGGGACCTCAGGAGGTCATCTAGTCCAACATAGCTCCCTAGATCTACTGTTGGAAACTCTCTGTTCATTGGACTACATGTTTACTTACACATGCATGTTAAGATGCATGAATACCTCTTTGTTAGAAATCAAAATCAAGATAGCAGCAAGACAGCTCTATTACCTGATTTTGTACCCTTAGAAACTCCACCCTGAAAGCTTCACCCCTTCAGCATAAGGGGGTGGTTGGCGGGGAAAAAAAAAATATAAAAAAATTAAAAATAAACCCAAACTGAATGATCTGTAGTGAGAGGAAAAATGCAGCTTTTTGAAATTGTCCCTTGGAGACAGACACTTGCTATTCTCCAGCCAGCCCCTTCCTGCGAGCGTTGGCGGAGCATGAACTGTGGTGTGTCAGTTGTGACTTCTCACTCTTCAGCCTTTCCAAATGCAGTTTTGGCAACTTGCTGTTTTGAAACTGTTTCATTTCTTCCCCATTAGTATCAGTGAAGTGAAAAGAGGCTCACCAGCTTAATGGGCATATATTTATTACTGTGTTCTTCCTTCAATCATGTTAGCAGCGGGAAGAGCCGCTCATGCTGTCCCAGACACAGCAGAGAACAATGAATCTATCAGAGTCTAAACAGCATCCCTTTTGGAGAATAATAGCTTTTCTTAACAGTGTTGATGAAGAGCGAAGAGGTCCATTTGCAGTAAACTGTACTTTTTTTTCCCCTCTGGTCTCTTGCAGGATACGATAAAAGGTAGATATATCGGTTGTCCTGCTGCTTCCTTTTCTTTGCGAGAAAGTAACCTGTTTGCTGGTCCAAGGGCTGAACCTGGACCTTCTCTCTTTTGTGATCTGAATATTCTCTGTGGTGCTACGACGGTCTTAAGATGGGTCGAACATTTTAGGCATCATTTCCAGACCCTCAGAGGACAAAAGGCACCCACCCAGGGAGCTTGGACAGAAGTGTTGTAGGTCAGTGCACCTTAAAGAAACCATGCTAAGTGCTACCGTTGATGCTCTTACTCAGTTACAAACTGGCTTTGCTTCATCTCATCATTTGAGGATTAAGAGAGCTTATCTAAATTCACGTCTAGATTACAAATCAAATTAGATTCGCAGGCTCTGTATGGCTAAAATAAGCTGAAAGAAATCTGATCTTGAGCGACCTAGTTGGATTAGCAAGCCTGGTTTCCAAAGCTGTGCTTTAAACTGTGTAATGGCATCTAAGTCCTTTTGCAAACCCTGGTGCAAGTAATGCTTTTCTGTGAGTGCTTCTTCCTCTGCTTAAGTCTTTCCAGTAGAACACTGTGAGGATTAATTAGTTAATGTTTATTGAGTGCTGCAAAGCTGCAAAGTGTTATTTAAGTGCTGTCTTTTTTTATCAGTTGGGACTTGATTCTGTTTCCACCTACACTTGGGTTTGTATCTGTGTAATTCTGTGTATTGCACTGGAATTGCTCGTGGTTTCCAATCCGGTTCCCAACGCCGAGGCGCTTGCCTTGCCCTGCTGCGGTGCAGGCAGGTATCTCAGCCGATGCTCTTCAAAGTCTGGATTTGTTCGAAGGCTTTATGGTTCCGCAGACGGGCAGCAGCTCGTGGCGCTGTGACTCAATGATGCTTGGGATGGGGAAGGAGTTTTCCGCTGGCATCCAAGAAGAGCAGTGGCTTCTGGTGCCTCTTCTGCTGACTTATTTCAGTGCCAGGTGCAGGGCAGAAAATGTATAGATACTCTTTGTGATTTATTCCATGCATTGGGTCATTGGAGCTTTATCTCCTTAGAGCTAAAACCTTTTTACCATGAGGATTATTAGGAGCAGGGTTGTAAAAGGTCCATTGGTGAGATTTCCTCCTGAGGAGCACGTGTAGACAGTGGTTTATCTTACCTTGTTTTCCATGTTTATTAGTAAAGCCAGACATCAGATTCCATACATATTAGCAGATAGGGTTAGGCACATCAGCCAGGTTTGCAGACATTCAGGTGACATTAAATGCGGAACCAAAAGGTCTGAGATTCCGCCATTGTAAATCTATAAAACTTGCTAAAAGCATTCAGCTCTCACCGAATGCTTTGGCTGGAGCTTGTGGTGAGCATTTGTCTCTATGTTAAATATCACTTTTTCAAGAAGTGGGATTTTGGGACTGAAGCTGGAGAGAAGTGGGAGAAAGCCACGCAAAGCATGAGTGATCGCACTCCTGGGGGAGAAAGCACGGGTGGAGAGCGAAGCAGAACGCGTTGCAGCTCTGTCGGGCTGCACGAAACTGCCTGGAGTTTGGCACTGCTCTTTAGTTTTAGTGAAATACTAAAAACAGATACTTAGTTGTTTTCATGCTACCTGCTGAGAGGTTCTGGGGATGCTGCCTGGGGTGGACTGACTATCTTAAATGCCTTTAATAACCAGGAAGGCAGTAGGGAAAAATGGGGTGCTGTAAGAAAGGGTGATGTGTTGGAGAGTGCAATGCAGTGGGCACTTGGGAGATCTTAATCCATAACCATGTAAACTTAGAAACAATAAAAAAATCTCAGAAGCATATTGATGTAAAAGTGAAATAATATCAATGAGAAGCACCTGCTGTCTGGGATGGACCTCCTATTTCAGCAAGTGGGGCTTCAGTGTGAGGCCATGGATGGATGTTCTTCTCTAGCGGCGTTTGCTGCAGACTCCCCCTTCGTGCCAAAAGGGCTGCGAGGAGCAGTTGCAAATGGAAGTGTCCCACGGTACTGCTGGCAAAAGGGATCATGAGAGTTTTCCAGTACGTGTAACCTTATAATGAAGATTAATATGAGCTAACCCTGCTGACGGAGTGTGATGGAGCTGCTGCTGAGAGCTTCTGCTTCAAGCTGGTGGCCCCGGGGAAGGACCAGATCTGCTCAGCTGGATTTGTGGGAGATCTCTTTGGAAAAGGTGTAGTGCTTAAGTCTGGAATTCCTAAATGTTCTAGCATAAAATTTCAACTTTCATCAGATTCCCATTGGAATCCAAAGAAACCCTATCTTTGCAAGCCGTGCTGAAGTCGGTAGGAGCTGCAGGTGCTTGACGCTTTGGGATGTTTTTACATCTTGAGCCAAACCAAATTTGAGCCAGAACTAATCATGTAGGTCTCACCTTAAAATCAACGGAGAGAAGCAAGCAGTGCTGGAGTGCAGGTTGTCCAGCCTGGACTGGTCATCTAGTTGTGATGAGTCAAACTGTCTGTTTTCTGCCTGCTGATGTAAAGGAAATGCAGAGAATTTGCTGCAGTCGGTATTTATTATGTTGTAGACATCTGTTAGAGGGGATGAGTCCAATCTCCGGTGTCCTACTCCTGGCCATTTGACTACCAGTTAAGGGATCTAGAATGAAGTTAAAACTTGTTCGGAGCCATCGCGGTCACTTGACACTAATGCGACGCCGTCTCCCTGTTGCTGGGCTGAAGCGTTCCTCAGTGTATTTTCCAAGCACTGTAAGTTATGCCTTTGGAGCAAGGTTTTCTTTTTTCTGTTTTTCCTTCTTTTCCTCTGGTTTCGTATCATTTAAACAATTGGGATTGTTGGAAAGCGCGTCTGGGTTTGGAGGCTGTCCCTCCCAATGGCCACGCACATGAAAGCAGCTTGCTGTTCTTCTTCAGAATGAGCTTTGCTGCATCACACGTTCCGCTCCCGACACCCAATATTTGGAATTCAGTGTGGGATAGATAATCCGAGCTTTGCTTTAATAAACCTTGCAACTCCCAGAGTGTGAAACTACTGGCAGTTTCTGATGGGGTGCAAACTCCAGGCTGTTATCTTATTAAAATCAAGATTTCATGGGTTCGGGCAGGGTCTCGTGAAAGGGTGAGAACCTCCCTGATGGAACGGGAAGAGGAGGAGCAGATTTTGAGGTGGAACTCTGTCTCCACTTGACTGGACAGATGAAATAAATTAACTAAAAATACGCATTCTGAGGATTTCCTCGTTGACCTTGTCTTTACTAGGGGAATTTTGCAAACTGTTGTGAGTGATGTTGGTGCAAAGTCTAACACGGGCAGACCACGTAGTCTTTGCAGAACCTGAACTGCTGTGTTTTTCTTACATGTAGGGCTCGGCTACCACGTAACTCCTCATTAGCTCTTTCAAAATAACCGTGCCTTGTCATTACGCATGTTTAACATGTGGTTAATCAGTAAGGGCTTTTCTCCGTAGAGTTATTCCTGACGTGGCATATCCAGAGCACGCACCCGTGGATTTTAAGATCATTTCAATGTCTACTACTGTATTCTGCAAGGGACTCGGAACCTGTTGGTGCGTACAGTTGAGGGAGGGAAGCGTTAGAGTATCTATTACAGATTCCCGACATGAAATCTGCCTCTGGGTCTCATTGACTGTAGGGAGGTGGTTGCTGGCAATGCAAGGGAGTAGGTGGTGTGAACCTGTCAGTGCTCTCCTGACCTCAGACACCCGAGGCCAACTTCAGCGATGTAGTAGGTGGTCTGGATACAGCCAAATGCACTCTTGTAGGGTGGAGCTGGCCGCTTGTTTTAGCAGCGTTGGAGCCTGCTGTAAACAAGGGTGAGCAATTTGTAAACACGGTTTTCTAACCTAGGAGAAACTTTGTGCAGAGGGGAAAAAAAAAAAAAATCCCATCTTTGAGCCCAGGACCGTGAAATCTTACTGTATTTAATAGGAGGGAAGTTAATATCTTAAGAATAACTGGTACCCTTTGTACTGTTTTTATAGTGGCAGGTGTTAGCTAATAGATTTGGGCTGGATGTATTCTTTAAATAAATACTTTTTTTTGAAAGCTATCTCTAAGCTGCGATTCTGCTGCTAAATAAGGAATGCTAATGAATGTCCTGTCAACCGGAGATCATATCTATTCCCCAAGAGTTATTCCAGCCTCTAGCGCTCTTTACTGCAGGTTTGGTTCTCTTTAGGTCGTGGCAGTCTTTGCTACCCTTCCTTAAATGTCATAAGCACGTAATGTTTCTGTATAACTGAGTTCAGTTCCTGAGCTCAGGGTTTTAAAGCTATCTGCTGTAGGTGGTGAGCAAAGTGGTGAGTATCTCTTCCTTGAAAAATTGTAGAAAAAACCAGAATCCTGGGAAGGATGGATGGAAAACTCATCCATGAGTCCAGCATCCTGAAATGCTGGTGTTGAGAGTACTTGCCAACGATCCTGGAGCCGATTCCTCCACGACCGTGAAGGACATCTCCATGAAGCAGAGCCTGATCTGTCCTGGTGGAAGGTTGCAACAGCCACGGGCTGGAGAAACTTGTCCATCGCTGCCTGCTTAGCTTGCTGGGTGGATAGTGAAATAAGTTTACAGTGCTCCGACGCTTCTGCCTCCTTGTCCTCTGGGCTTCTTTGGTGTACACTCATGTATGAGCAGGTTTGGTTCTTGCACCCAAGTCTGAATGGTGGCAAAACCCCTATGTAGCTTTAAGCCAGTAATACACAGCAAAGCTGATGTAAAGGAAGATAATCTATTACAGCCAGTATAGGCTGACTATATTTAGAGATCATGGACCTAAATCTAACATAAATTGAGCACGAATCTGGAGCCATTCCACATGCTCCAGTGAAGATGCTTTGGATTCACGCTAGTATAAATGAGATCAAAATCTGGCTGCTTCTTGAAGATGGCCGGAGAGAGTGTGAATGAAATCCCCAGCAAAAATAAGAGGCTTGCTCTCAGAAACGAGCCCCCCGGCTGGCAAGACTCGTCAGAGTACTGGAGCTATTGAAATATGCTGCAGACAGAAAATGAATTAGAGGATAAAAAAGTGAAAATGAGCTGGCAGAATCTTTAGGTGACTCATCAGGTGCATCTTGTAAAGTCTCTTTCTGAGAAGTAATGAAATCGCGTGTTCTAACAATATTTGCACTGCAGCAGGAAAACGCATAAATATTGGGATCAATTAATGAAATTAGATAATTTGACCAAAAAAGCCATAGTGCTGGCTCAGAAACCATCCCTCTTCCTTTTTGCTAGTCTTGGTGCTTGCAGTTGGAGAGGAAAATCACACGGTTTCGTTTCACATCTAAGGTACGCGAGACCTGGGCAGCCACAGGGTTACTGGGATGCTTTGGGTAGTCACCTACAGCTTGAGGACTTCCACGTTCACCCCATGGAAGTTCCTGAGCTGGTGGGCAGGCGGGTGCAGAAGAGCCCTGGTAGGTGTCCGGGCATGCAGCCTCCCACCCTTTGGATTTTAGGATTGGTGAGGGTAGACAACATCTTGTCTCTGCCAACCACAAAGATTGTCTCTTCATGTCCCTCAACCTCTGTTTTTCAGCTGTAAAATGGGGAATAACGATTTTCCTTAAAAAGGGAAGTTTTCCTCAGGAAAGAGCCCTGTGGGTATGTGCATCAGCCTGTGACATTTAGATATTCCAGTAACTCATCGCACGAAGTGGAGTTCATCACGGCACTTCAATTCTGGAGTGAGAGCTGAATTTGGAGTGAAATATTGGGGTTGCTGATATCAGTGGGTCAATTTATGCTATTTATAATAGAGCAATTACCTTATTCCAACAGCGTTCTAATGGATTTATATTTGGGGAAGGCACTAAACCTCAGGTGAAGAAGAATGGCAGAACGGGGCTTAATTTATGCTGTAATAATAATAAAATCTGAAGTATGAATGCCTAGGTCGCAGAATATGCGCACGGTGCTTGGATAGGTATTCTGGTGGGTAGTTGGGCAAACGTGAGCTCTCCAAGCAAAAAGAGCTATCGCCGTCTTCGGATTTATCAACAGCAAGAGCAGAACTCATCAGGTTAGCCTACCCGTGGTTTGGCGCTGGTACAACTGTTGTTGGAATAATTTGTCTGGTTTCTGGCGTCCTCGATTCAAGAGGATGTTGACAAATTGGAAAGATGTAAAAGAGCCACGAGGGTGGTTAAAAGATTGGCAAACGCGTCTTGCCAACGAAACAGCCAGTCTCCTGGCTCGGATGAATTTTCTATTTTTTTTTCCTTTAAGCGAAGGTTAAAGGGTGGCTTTAGCAGCTCCGAGTACCTGCATGAAGAACAAAAATAGACAGTGCTGGAGGCTGTCAGACAGAGGTGTAACACAAGCCGGTGCCTGGAAGTTGAAGCCAGACTTGAGCTGAACAGAACTGTTCTTAATAGTAAAAGCAATCGATCCGTTGTGATATTTTACAGGAGTCCCAGTTTTCCATCTTTCTCTAGAATTATATACCTCAAAATGGGGATTTTTTTTATTTTTTTATTTTTTTTTAGATTATAATTTGCGTTTAGGTGTAATTCATGGAGGAAAGCCCTCTGGCTTTATTAAGCAGGGGGCAAACTATGGGTTTATGTATATGCGAGAGCATCTCTTGATGTCGTACCCCTACTCGTTAGCTCTACCTGCACCTCACGTATGATGTTTCTTCCTCGGTGCTCATAGATCTCTGCTGTCTGAGCCAGATTTGAGGTGTTTTGATGCTGCTGAATTACAGTCAGTAAATAACAGTAGGCGCTCGTGAGAGTTTTAAATGAGATTTTTCCTCTTCACGAGCATTTTTCGGTGCGTTTCCCTTGTGAAAAATGAAAACTAGCGGTGGTTTATTCTGAATCCCGGTGTTATTTCAAGAGATACTTCTTGTGTTTCCCTGCAGGGCTTGCCCCACCTTTGTTCCCCAGCAAACCTTGATTTCCACAGGAAGCTCATCCAAGGAGAGGCTGTGCTAAATTTACCTTGAGATCTACGTGCGACAGAGTTACCGAGATAATTCTTGATTTGTAAAGCTTGTAGCAGAGCGTGAAGTCTGGCTGTTGTTATTCTTTCTTACCATTCAATACAAGAGAGAATATCTTCTCTGCCTTGCTGGTCTTACTGGCCACAGAGGGTTGAAGGAGCTCGGTGTGTGTAAAGGATCTTTAAATACATCCTGGAAGGATGCAGAAAATGAGTCTGTTTGAAAGCAGTCCCTCGCGTTCGTTTACTACAGCAGCTAAAAGATGAATATTTGGGGTTTGGTTTAAAACTACACTGCTCGTTTTTTTAAAATGCAATGTTCTCTTTTATTTTTCTAGCTGTGGGGAGCTCAAAAAATAAAGCAGGTAATATGCTTTTCTATATTTCATTATTGTTTTCAACTATTGCTGCTTTTTTTCCTTTTTGCTAAGCGATGCTGTCCTCTTCTCCATTATTGACTTTGCCAGTTGCTGTTTTGTCTTGCCACAGAAATGTAAATGCAGAGAACACTGTTGCCACCAAAGAGTCTGATTTTTTTTTTTTTTTTTTTTTTTTGTATTTATATATTTTGATGTCTTCATTTTCTCCTTCCTGTCTAGTCAAGAGATTTCTTGTCTCCAGTCTTTTGAAAATAGTTTGACAGTTCTTTGGTAAGGCTCATAACTGTGTCGTACCTTCCTCCTCTGCAGTCCCCGATCGCTTGGGGATTGATTTTTTTTGTCCCCAGCCATTTAATACTGGTGCAACCTCCTGGGCTCATTGTAAAATTTGGTAAAAATGGGCCAACTGAGCTTCAGTGTCTGTTTTTCGGTAAAACAGATTTAGGATTTCCGTGGAGGTTGGACTGTCCACAGCCGCCAGCCTTGGCTGAGAAGCTGTGGATGCACGGAAAGGTTGAATTATCTGGCACATCCAAATCCCGTGGCAGGCGAGGGGATTTTATTTGGGTCACCCTTATGGTGACAACCAGAGCGGGCCATACCTACGTGGTTTTATCCCAACTCAGACGGATCCTGAAGCAGCATTTCAGGTTTCCTAGGACGTGCCGTGCGGGCTCGTGCCAGGCATACCTGCAGATGGGGAAGATGTTCCTCGGACGGAATCCGTCCACCGTGGCTGAGTCTTTACGTGGGTCTCCTGCGACCCATTCGCTTCACGAGCAGCACAAAGTGATTTACACCCTCGTTCCCTCCCGAGCAGGCAGCCCTGCCCTCCCCATCCCTCTGCCACAGCAAGGGCTTTTCCTTTCTTTCATAGGGCAGCGTCTCAGCCAGGACATGAAGCTGCGCCTCGGTGGAGATGCTGAAAACGGGGAGGGACAGAAAATAGGTTTCCCTTTTCCCCTCCTAAATCTGCGTTTCCCCCCCTGGGGTTAAGGTACAGCGGCGGGTGGCCTTTGGGGACAACTTGCTGTGCCTTCACCGTGTCTGTTTGACTGTTTTACAGGCCATCATCCATCCCGATACCAACGAGACCATCTTCATGCCTTTCCGAATGTCAGGTATAGTATGTCCCGATCAGACACTCATTCATTTTACCGGGAATTTGTACAAAATGTTATTTTTTTTCCCTCCTGTTTTTGAATTGCATCTTGTAAACATTTAGGCTGAGATCAGAAAGTAATTCAAATGCCTAAATCCCTTTGCAGTCAGGGAGAATTAGGATCCTCAATGCCTATGCGAGATCTAGTGCTTAATGTTTTCCTTTCCTTCTGATATTTTAACGTGGACTCAAGGTAATGTCTTTTTTGCCAGTTTTGAGGTATCCGTCACTATAATGGGCATTTTAATTTTGTGATAAACAACAAAGCTTGATGCCCAACGAGCAGCTTGGGGTTTTACTCTCCAGGAGAGAATGGGATGAGCCTTATTTTTCCATATGCAGTGGCATTGGAAGCCCAGGAAGGATGAGCTTGTCCGTGGCTTAGCCGGGCTGCTTAATTATTAAATTGTCACCTCCTCCGTCCCGTTCTGGGGTGTCCCTCTGCCACGGGCAGGTCCGCAGCTACCTCTGCTGCGGGTTGAGTCGCGGCTCTCTTGAGGATGCAAGCGCAGCCTTGGTGGTCCTTTCCCAAAGGACTTATTTAAATACTTAGGACCTTTTCCATATTTTTGGGGGGAATATCTTCACCTGACTACTGGGCACAGGGGTAAAATAACAGGGTTGGTGGGTTTTGTTCTCCAGTTCCTTGAAGAAGGATGATGTTGAGGGTGAACTGGAGGGGAGAAAAGCCAGGACCCACTGCTCTGCTGCCTTGTTCTGTATTTTTTTTTTTTTTAATTTTTCTTCCCCTCAGGTCTTTGCCCTTTCCGACTGTAAATTGGATCCATGAGGCTTAATTCAGTAATATTAGTAAAATGCTCTGAGACCTTCTAGTGGAAGTCATAGAGATGAATTTATAATTAGCACAAAAATTGGCAGACTTAGCAGGGGAAAAATATGAAGCATTTGATTTTTGTGGCGCTCAATAAGATTTGGGGTAAAGGCTTATCTCTAATACAGAGAGCTTTAACTTATACCTGTGATTAAAATAGTCCCTGTCTCCTCCATGATGCAAATATACTTTCTTCAGCTTATCCCCTCTTCCTTTTTCTACTGACCTAGAAATAAATGAGCTCTCCTGGTATAAAATCGCTAGCGGAGAGGTTGATAAAGCAGATGGTGAAAGAGGGAGGTCCCACCGATGGTGGCATGGTCCTGCTCCTCAACTGCCATGGGCTCTGCAGCTTGTTAGATGGCTTCATGAGCCCCTTCAGCACGCTGTGCTGGTGGGACCAGGCTCAGCGAGAGGGGAAGGGGCGCAAAGCTGGGGAGTTTTCTCCTGGGTTAGCGAGGGTGGGTTGTGGGAGGGTCTGATGAGCAACAGAGCTGGCACGAGGGAGGGAACAGATTGCGTGACTGAGCCGGGGAAGGGGGGCAGGATCTCCCCCTTTCCGTGGCAGCAAGCCATTAGGTCAGCTCAGTTAGCACCAGCGCGGCAGCATCCAGCTCCTCCTGCTCCGGACCGAGCAGCTCCTGGTCTGAGCTGTCATCCCTTCCCTTCTGCTGATTTGAGTTTTTGCTGGCTGCCGAGCCCAGCTCAACAACACGATGCCCTCTGAAGTGCTAATACCACGTACTGGCACAGACTGGGTTTACCGGAGTAACCTTTAGGGTCTAGATGTTGTAAGTTCCAGGGGAATTCTTAGAACGCGACCCAGGAAAAGCAAATAGAGGATGGGAAGGAGATTGGGCAAAAATCAGGCGGCTGCTCTGGTTGATGCTTGGTGCATCAGGATGTCCCCGCAGTGGCACGGAGGTGGTGGAAATGAGCGTTGGCCGTCATGCCAGATAGGGCTTCTACCCTAAACTGGGAGATGTCTTCGATGTGATTTTTTTTCCATCCCAAAACTGCGTATTAAAATGCATGCATCTCTTTTTTTTTTTCTTTTTTTTTAATAGGTTACATTCCCTTTGGAACACCCATCGTAAGTATTTTAACATCTCTCCCCGCTTTGTTTGCGAGTACCAAGAAATGCATTTTTTAGCACTCACAGACAATTCTCCAAATTCCACCTTACCGCCTCGCCACACGTTCACACAGGGTTCCCACCTTCCCCGTCGCACGTTAGCAAGGGCTTCGTCGTGTAAAGCCTGCCCTACGGACGTTGTGCGCAAGGTTGTTTTATCTATTTAACGTCGTTCATCCAGCCCCCTGCAACGTCTTCAGCTTTATCTTTCCCTTCTGGAAAGGGAAGACCAAGATGAGCTCATTGCCTGCGAAATGCAACTTCTGCAACTCTCAGATTTCATCTTTGGACACTTTTTTTATTTGCGTGTTTTACAAGTCGCTTCCCGAACGTGACAAGCTACAGCACGGCGAGGCCGGTGTCGTGCGCTCTCATCTTGATTAATTAAAGCGGCGAGCGCTTTCCGTGGGGTTATCGCTAAGGGCGTTTTTAGTTTGTACTTGTTATTGTGAAATTTGTAAGCATTTGGGTGCTCTCGAGAGCGAAAGCCAGAAGGGAGGTAATTCTGCCTGTCTTCCTAACACTGAAACCTCAGCTTGTCTTCAGGAACAGGAACGATTAATTAACCCCATTTTATGAATGGGGAAACCGAGGCACGCAGTTTTGCCCAAAATCGCTCAAAGTTGATGCCAGAAGGTAGCTGGTCCTCGTAGCCGCCAGCTCTTGGCTCAGCTTATTAGATCACGCTTATTAAAACGGTTGAAGGAGCAAAATCTGCTAAATTTAATCTTCCTAAACACAGTGGACCGTGGCACAGTACGTACTTAAAGGTAACGATCCTTTCCCGAACAGCGATAGCGGGGTTGCTAGCACCTAAAAGCAGAAATCATCGCGGCTGTTGCTATTTGTTGTCGTGCATAAAGGTTTGGTGGTAACTTTGTATGGGGCATTTTAAAAGAAAAGGTTAAACAAAAATGAGTTAACGATCAAATTGACAATGAAATCGGCCCAAATCCAGAGCTGTCAGAGGAGCCGAGAGCTGTCAGATGAGCCCAATTTCACTAGCTGTAAAGGATAAACTGGAACCTCTTGTCATTTAAAAAAAAAAAACCCAAACGTTTCAAATGTTAAAATTAAAATGTAACATTTATGCCAATCGATCTGTGAAATTTAGTGACAAAATTGGCAGCCTGCTCTAGCATAAAAACAGTTTGAGTCTTGCATTTCACATAGGGGGATGGGATTTCCTCAAGAGAGGCTTAATGTGCCTGCGGTGGGCTCTGGCTGAGCGAGCATGGCTGTCCTCGCCCGCAAAGCCGTGCCGGCGTGCCGTTGCACCCGCGCTAATTGTCCCGGTGTTCGGGGGTCAGTTAAACACCCTGCATAGATTCCGGCAGAGACGTGATCAGATTATGTATTAACAGGTTTCCTGCCTATCAGTCAATACATGATGCTGCCTATATACATGACTTTTTTTTCCCCCTAAATACAATACAAAATTATACAGTAATACAATACAAAATATTACAATATAATTCAGTATGCTTTGGCTCATTGTGAAAGAAATTAAGGTCTTGCTGAAAATAATAATTTCTCTTCTGGCCGAAGCAGCTACTCCCCTGACACAACCAAATCCTGCGGCTGTTTATTCTTTCCCCGAGTTGCAATCGTTTGCTTTTCTTTTCAGCCTCCGTCCTTTCCAGGCTCGGGTTTATGGTTCCACCCCAGAATTGGTTGCAGTGGCAGAGTGGGGACAGGATGGAGGATGTGTCAGCGTAGGGAGAGTTTGTGTTTGCCCACCTAGATTTCAGCCCAGGAGGGAGCAAATCCAGCCGCTCACGTTATCTCCCTTTGCTTTAGGGATGAGATGTGCAGGGCGGCTGCTGGGCTGTAGCCTTTTTCCCTGGGTTTGTGTTTCTAGCCAGGGATGAGAGGCTCCAAGGAGGAAGTTTTGTCTGCATTTCGGAAATTCAGGTTAAGACACGGGCAGTGGAGGTGGAGCGGAAGCCGTGCTGCCGTTCCCAGCTGCCACCCACAGCTTTAAGCACCTTATTTTCCCCAGCCATTTGAAAATGGGGGGGTCTTGCTCAGGTTTCGAAGTGCGTGGAGAAGACCCGGGTGTTAATATGGGGTTGCAGGTGACTCTCGCTGACGCACAAGGCAGGATTTGGGGCTTGCAAGAGGAGAGCTCGTAATGCGAACGCACCGCGAGGCTGCTCGGAGCCGACAGATGTCCGAGCGGCGGCTTTAGCCCTGGCTTTGGGGCCGCGAAGGGCCCTTCACACCTGATAGGCAATTAAATTTTGTAGCTGGTACTTTTCTAGTGTTTAGAAGCTTTTTTTATTTTGTTTTCCTTCTTAGTTATTTTTTCCCCTGACAGTAATTAAAAGTGAAACTGTACATTTCTTGACAGACTCTTGCACATATGGAGAGTTTGCATTTAAACGTGCCTCTTTCAGTCATACAGATTTTGGGTGCTCTTTTTTATTTATTTATTTTCCGCTTTTATTTTTCTCGGCGCTCAGCTTCAGCTGACAACGTAAGTAGCTGCCTGCAGTCTTCCCTCTCCTCCGGAGCCTCATTAGCCCGCTGGCTTCAGGGGCGTAAGTCTGTCCTGGGGTGAGGAGGTTCATCGCCTGTTGAATTCGTTTGGCTAAGACCGGCAACGGAGTAATTAATGACAAGATCCACATATTGAATGGAAGCGGTAAATTAGTGTAACTTGCACAGATTGGCTCTCGGCCAGCGTACAAAGTAGCTGTAACTTCACGAAAGGCTGTAGGAGGAAAAGCTGGAGGAGGAGGAGGAGAAAGGAAAGGAGATGTAAATGAAATCAGGCCTCCCAACCCTATTACCCTTTTGTTTGTTGTTATTTCTCTCTTATGTCCTTGAGCGTAGAAGTTGCCTCCTCTTCAACTGATGCTGCTGCAGATGTGCAGAGACGGCTTTAGCTTATCCCTCCTTGCGGCAGGCTCTCTATGCCCTAATGGGGAAGTTGTCTTTCTTCTCAGCTTCTTAGGAATAAACGCCAAGAAAATGGTGCAGAAGACGGTCTGAGTTTGTTAGTGAACTCACAGCCTGCTTGCCCAGATGCCTCGGAGACGTTTCAGTTCACATGAGTGTCCTGAAAATAAATGTATTTGGAATTAAAAGGAGTTGTTCAGTCTTTATACTCTTAACAAAGGTGCGAGTGTGATTTTGCAACGAGAATCCCGTCTTCTTCAGAAGCTATCAGGGATTTAAGGTGCAGGATGGGAGGAAAGGGCAATGATGTTAGGAAGTGTCTCATCTTACCTGTTTCTTACCCAAGAACTCCTCTTCCTGTCGGTCTTTGTTGGGTTTATCATTGAGAGTCCCCTTGCTTTGCATCCCTTTCCTCTTCTTCAACTTTTTATGCTTTAAGAGGAAAGATTGCCATAAAACAAGGTAGGAAGGAGTCCGGCAGCACCACGTTGTGTGTAAGAGATGGGGCTTTTAAAGAATTGCAGAGGGTGTGCCTACATAGTATATTGAGACGTGTCCCAAGGTGCTCTCAGGACGGTATAGGCAACATACGCCTGTGCGGCCTCGGGTGCTGCCACGGGTGACCCTGCAAATCCTGTGGCATCTCGCATTCACGCGACAGCGGGCAGCACCTGGCCAGATGTGCTGGGACAGGCCCCCGGGAGCCCCTGGGAGACAGCGATCCTCAGCCTGAGCTCATAACCCAAGCAGGAGTTTTCGCAGCTCGGCGTGTGACACATCAACAATTCTCTTCGCTTAAAACAAAATTCAGGCTCCCAAACAGGAGCACATGTGCTTCCAGGTGGCACTCCTGTCTTCAGATGTTCAAATCGGATTTCTTTCTTGTGCTTGAAACAGCGAATGTGCCAAAGGAAAATAAGAAAAACCCCCTTCGCTGCCAATAGTAACAACTTGCAACTCTTGCATTCATGCAATGTTTGCGTTATCCTCCAGAAATACCTGGATTAAAGAATTGATTATGTTTTAATGAACTAATCTTTGGGCAGGATCTGCTGCCAGACTCTTTTCAAGGTGTGTTGCAAGCAATAAAGATGCAAAGCTTTCACGGGCAGCTGCGTTACCCAGTTTCACCACTGGCAAATTGAGAGACTATAATAGGCTGAAGTTCAATAACTATAATGAAATAAAGCCATAAATGAAGATAACTTATTCATTAGAAATAAGCTTGCTGTTTGTGTGCCTAGAAGAGCACCGAGAGCAAACCAACAATGCATTTACTAATGAGAAAATCTCTTCTCTTGCAGGTCGTCGGTCTTCTCTTGCCCAACCAGACGCTGGCATCCACTGTGTTTTGGCAGGTAACGCTCGTCTGAATGAGTGGAGAACGTGAGGGAAGGGAAAGCGGCAGTTGACTTGTGTCCAGAGGACAAACGGATGGACGTGGCTTTTCTGCACTGGCAATGCTTTCGTTAATGGGGAAGTGATGTGGCTGGATATAATTAGGGAAAGGTTTGGTAGGTCTGGAAGGGGCTATAAGCAAACTATTGGGTCCGCTTTCCAGCGCCCGTCTATTTATGCTATTGCAAGGGACATGCGAAATAACCCGGGATCTCAGAATCAGCTTTTTGGACCCATTTTGTACAGGTCTAAATGATTGCAGCGTGTACTTCCATGAAAATCTAGGCCCTTAAGCTCACACATCTGCTGTTTTGAAGACACCCTGTCAAGTAGTTGGGATCTTCCTTGGTGTATTCCCGTTGGAAGTGCAACGTGTGCGCAGGGCTGGGGGCAGCGGGAGGCCCCGTGCCCAGGAATTTTGGGAATAGCTGTGCATTGCAAAGGCAAGGAGCTCTGCATTCAATGCGCTACAGGGGGTTTGGGGAAAAAAAAGTGTGTGTGTAGGGAGGTGTTGGTGTTATTTCCCATTAAAATTCTGGGAATTAAGAGTAAGGGGCGGAAGCAGGCACATGAATGAGTTTTATCCATAGTAAACACCCCACTTAAGTATAATTTCAGCACTAACTGAAATGCAAAACCACGTTACTTTCAGACGTATTTTTAGTTGCGAATGTCTTTTTATTGTCTACAGTGTAAGTGATGATAGAGAATTATGCGGTTAAGAAATACCAAAGCAGAATGGGATCTGCCTAGTATGTTAGAAAGACTGCCGAAACGAGAATGTATTGGTACGTGCCACTAACTTGTGGTTTGGTGTATTTAGCGACAAGTTGTGCCACGTGGCTTTACCTGCTGGGAGTGGAATAGTGGCTGGAGACATCTAGACTCATTCATATTTTTGAAGGCAACTTGCCTCACCTATTTTTAGACATCTGCGATGGAAAGGGTTGGCTTTTGGAGAAGTTACTCTTGCGGGAGCGAGGAGCGAGCCAGCCCGGATAGCTGCCTTGGGCCGGGTGCCTTGTAAATGGCTTACATGAGGCACTCCCTATTCCCGCCATCACGGCGTAGCTGGGAGAAACTTTTGGCTTTAAAAGGATGGAATAATCCTTTTAAAACTAGAAAGAATGTTTCAAACGCAGAACCAAAATGAGCCCACTCAAGGAGGAAGTCATAGCAGGCAAGTCCGGCAGTCGTAGCCTGTCCGAGCCGCTGCCGGATGGTTCTCAAACTGATGAGTGGTTCTCAAACTCTTCCCTCCACCGTGATGGGCACATGGGTCACCCCTTTCTGAAAAATGCAAGTAGGAGGAGTAGCAACATAGAGAGACATCACCCAAAAAGCCCAGGAGGGTGTCAGGCAGCCACCTGGGAAGACAATGGAGTCAAGAAACGGGTAGTAGGGATGTCTTCAACCTAGAGATGGCTTAAACTCTAGATAAAAGGACAATATCTGAGCAGTATGTCCACATCTCTCTGAAAAGGAGATTTATCCAGGTAAACAGCATAGGATTTAGGGATGATGCATATTAATGCATTAACAAACACTGGGTCCTAAAGGAGCAGGCTTGTACAGTGAAGCAGTTGTTGCTGATGCCCAAAATGTACATGTCTCAGGTTAGTTCTAGCCTGGTCCTGTGGACCTGCTAATCTAGATATGAGCTGCGGGGGTTAAAAAAAGCCCCTCCACATCTGGAAAATTGAGGCAGATTTCCAGCATGTATTGGCAAGCTGACTTTGTAATTTTTTTAAAAAAAATATTACTTAAAGAAAACAAAAAAGCCAGGTTTGCTAGGTGCAAAGTTCCAGGCTAGAGAGTTGATCAGCAGGAAAAAACGTGCTCTTGGGCCGCGAACTTGGCAATGACTGGGCTGATCCCCGTGTTTTAGTGCCTCGTTTCACTCCCTCTCCTCACCCTCACTTCATTCCCCCTCCTCCTCCGTCTTCGTTCTGGCTACAGCTGGAGAGGAGTCCAATTCTGACATGCTCTGAGCTGCGAACATGGGGTTTGGGGGATGAAAACTGTAATTTTCTTTACGTTGCCAGCAGTTGCCGGGGGTAAAACCCCTTCCGGAGCGCGGTGCTACTGATCCCCAGCTGCTGCCATGCTGCTTTGGTGACTAGTCCTGCTCCAAAAGGTTGGGGACAGAAATACCAGTTTAGTGGCATCCGTGTCCGTAAGGTGGTACATCTGCTCATCTCCTGTTCCTCAGCTGGAGCCTCCTATGACCCTCTGTTTGAGAACCGTGGAGCTTAAGAAGTGACTGACGGAAAGGCTGCTGGCCTTACTGCTACGTCTTAACAGCAGTATGGATTTGGTGCTGATGAAAAGAAAGACCCGTAGCACCGAGATGTCATGTGGAGGTGGATTGGGCCAGGAGGAGAGTTGCACCTCAAGCGTACAGGGAAGCAGAACTGCCCTCTGGGCACTGGGTGCCTTGGGATTTCTGTCCCTCACTTTGAAGGGCATTAAGTCAGACGTAGGGCACGCATGAGCCTTTGAAAAGAGGTGGCAAGTTGTGAGCAGGTCCAAAGGGACATGAATTTTCCGGCGGCACTCCCACGTTTATAGATTTTTATTTTTTTTTATTTTTGTGAGGTTATGTTTATGCCTTTCTCTTCTTGTTTCCTCTTTAGTGGTTGAATCAGAGCCACAATGCCTGCGTCAACTATGCAAACCGCAACGCGACAAAGGTGAGGAGACCCAACATATGCGTCGCGTGCAGCGCGTTAGGTCTGTTTTGACACGGAAACATAAGTCTTGTCTCTTCGCTGTTAATAGAAACTGAGGAGTCGGCACTATGGTGAATTTTTAGATTGGCCGTTCTCCTGTGTAGACTTCCATTTTAAACCTCAGCTGTAAATGGCATCAGGATCTCAAAATCACTCGAGGCATAGAAGTAACGCTCAATGCCTTTGAGCTGAACCAGTATATAGTTCTAACTGGTATGAAATTATTTAATTTGATATGTAAATGAGCACAAAGCAACATGGTATCTGGGTTTTTGGATAGCAGGAGGCGGCTCCATGGTCACACTGCCATCTCCCGAGGACTTTATATGCGCTACCAGCGGTGGTGCCGGGAAGTGGTGGGGTTGTTCCTGCTCTCTTCCATCGCTTTAGCCTTCATTCATCCCATGTCAGGATGTGGGAAGCTTAAGACGGGAAGCTGAGTTGGAACCCATCCAGCTGATTGAGATAACATTTCAAAGACAAATATTTAATGTGGAGAGTTTGGGGTTCATCACTAGTGTGTAAGAATGCTAATTTTGTACCGTTTGCTGAATTTCATTCGCATACTTCCTTTAAGCTGCTACTATTATAATTTTCTGATGCCAATTAATTTTCCATTCCCTTTAACCTTGCACATGAGGTTACAATTTTCCTTGCTTTTGCCGCTGCTAGCTGACAGACCGTGTGTCACAGAACAATATGACAAAATTAAACCTGTCTCTGCTTTAAAACAAATGAAACGAAAACAAAACAAACAAAAAAGCTCGGTTGCATTTTAATAACCAGAAGTTTGTTTATTGAAAATATGTTTTGTTTTTCTTTCCAAAGCCTTCTCCGACATCCAAGTTCATCCAGGGCTACTTGGGAGCTGTCATAAGTGCTGTCTCAATAGCAGTGGGTAACGCTTTATATCTATATATTTCACTACTCAGTAACTGCTCCCTTACAGTAGTACTGCAGTGCTTTTGAGATGTTTGTTTGAATTGCCAAGCATGTTTATCTTTTAATTGACAGAATTCAGTCTACATAACCACAAAATATTTTAACCATGAGGTGTCTCTGTCCATGCATGCCCAAACTTTTCAACAGAAGGAGACTTCTGCCACTGATGGCTTCCAGCATGTCCTGCACTGTGCGCTGCCCGGGTCTCTGCACCGTGGCTTTGCTGTTGGGTAAACTCAGATTATCCACGCGTGCGTTAATTCGTGGTGAATTAGCCTAGTCCGAGTTAAAAGAGTGACTTTGAGGCTGCAGAGTGATAGTGTGAGAGCTGACATGCTGAATGGAGGCGGGCTGTTGGAGATGTTCTCCTGGCGGGTCAGCACCTTGAATTGAAAGAATCACAGTGCTCGAAATGCCGTCTTTCACCTGGGGACAGTGTTCGAGCTGGAAATGGTGTTCAAGTCATATCTGAAGTACTCTGTAAGAGAGGAGCTTTTAACAGTGCTAAAATCGTGGTCTCGTGGTGCAGTCATCAGCCTTTTAATACTCGCGTTGCCCAGAAGCACCAGTTGACGTGGTTAGCAGGGTCAGCTAATTCCCAAGGAGGCAGGTACATTTTTCAGGAGCAACTTATGGAAGTTATTTCTTACGTTGGCTTTTCAAATAAGCCTCTGCAACGTATGGTTGTACCTTTTCTGCTGGGACATTAAAGATCTCACAGCAGTTTATATTTTTTTTTCCTCTGGCCAAGACTCTTTTCCTTTTTCTCAAGCCACAGACATCCTTTTCCAGGCATTTTTTCTGAAAACAGACTGTGCCGTGGGAGGAGGTCAGCACTCAGCCTGGTCACCACGCCATTTGTACCCAGGTTCCCCCATTCACCGTCGGGAAAAAGCTGCATGAACTTGTTTAGATTTCTTTACAAGGTAAAAGGTTTGTCTAGAGCAGGCTGTGGATCGTTAGGAGAATTATGGAGGCAGGAGCTCCTGGCTGGGAACTGGCAGTGAGCAGTTTGGCACATCACGTCCACAGTGGACAGCAGAAAGTCTGCACAAAGTATATCTCTGTGTTCTGCAGCTGCCAGACCGCACCAGTGGTAGCGAAGGGTGTAGAGTTGGTGAAGTGCCTTGCAGGTTTGAGTGGAAACTGTCCCTTTTGTTGGATATGCTTCTGCCTGATAGTTTTCCGTATTGCTGGCTTGGCTTGCTCACTGGTTGCCGTAATGCTCCTCTCTTGTCACCTGTATTATCCCTTCGCTGCAGGCTTAACCCAGACTGCGCACACAGACCAGCCTCGCCTTGGCGTGAGCTCCCACTCTTCATCACCCCGTGAAGATGTGTCCACACCAGCTCCACGCTTTTGCAGCTGAAATACAATCTGAGTCCCCATCCCACCAACCTCAGCACTTCGGTTAGCAGCCGTTCTCTGTCCACTGTTTCCTGGTGTAGCACGGGGGAGCTTGGCTGTCCTCCTCGGTCCTTAGCTCAGAATTTTTTCCACCTTGTGAATTAGTAAAGCGAAGCTCTCTAGCTTGATGTGCTGCTGGTGCTCACAACCTGCCTTCCAGCACAGCTGCAGCGGAGGGATGATGACTGGTTCCACGTTGTTGGCATTAATGCTCCTCTCCATTTTGGCAACAGGGGCAGATAGAGGGCAGGAGACACGGAGAAGTGATGTTGGCAGTTTTGTCACCCCAAGAAGCTGACAGGCTTTGGTAAGGAAACCACTTGGCCGGCGAGCGGCGATGCGATGTCCATCTTGGGACAGCTGATGCAGGTCGTTAAAATCTCTGGTTCCTCCTAGGCTGACTGCAAAGGAGCTGAAGCAGAAAGATAGGTTCAGAGTGCAGAAGGGACCATCAGTGGTGCTGTGAGAAACACTCGTTCTCTGAAGCAGTGTGAAAAGCTACACCAAGACTTGTAGATGAAAGAAATTACAGCAAACCAGCAGTGGTCTGCTGTTAGTGTGGCTGTCACCGCTGGTGACACATGGGTGGCTCATCAGTCTGCTGATGGTAGATCAGCTCTTCATCCCGTGGTGGTCTGTATCTCTGGGCAGGAATGTTGTTCTGCTCGAGGATCGGAAGGCTCTGCAGAGGGATCTGGACAGGCTGGATCGATGGGCCCAGGCCAACTGTATGAGGTTCAACAAGGCCAAGTGCCGGGTCCTGCACTTGGGTCACAACAACCCCATGCAACACTACAGGCTTGGGGACGAGTGGCTGGAAAGCTGCCTGCAGAAAAGGACCTGGGGGTGTTGATTGACAGCCGGCTGAATATGAGCCAGCAGTGTGCCCAGGTGGCCAAGAAGGCCAACGGCATCCTGGCCTGTATCAGAAATGGTGTGGCCATCAGGAGTAGGGAGGTGATGGTGCCCCTGAACTCGGCACTGGTGAGGCCGTACCTCAAATGCTGTGTTCAGTTTTGGGCCCCTCACTCCAAGAAGGACATTGAGGTGCTGGAGCGTGTCCAGAGAAGGGCGACGGAGCTGGTGAGGGGTCTGGAGCACAAGTCCGATGAGGAGCGGCTGAGGGAGCTGGGGTTGTTCAGTCTGGAGAAGAGGAGGCTGAGGGGAGACCTCATCGCTCTCTACAACTACCTGAAAGGGGGTTGCAGAGAGGTGGGTGCTGGTCTCTTCTCCCAAGTGACAAGTGACAGGACAAGAGGAAATGGCCTCAAGTTGCGCCAGGGGAGGTTCAGGCTGGATATTAGGAAAAATTTTCTTTACTGAGAGAGTGGTGACACACCGGAATAAATTGCCCAGGGAGGTGGTGGAGTCACCATCCCTGGAGGTGTTCAAGGAACGTGTGGCACTGTGGGACATGGCTTACAGGGCATGGTGGTGTGTGTTTGTTTTTGGTTTTTTTGGGTTTTTTTTTTGTTGATGGTTGGACTTGATGATCTTACAGGTCTTTTCCAACCTTACTGATTCTGTGATTCTGTTAGTTGTACCGTTTACTCCTTGGTGGTGAAGGAACCAGTGTTTTGTACAGAGCAACAAGCTTTGAATAAACGCAGAAACTGAAACGATGCTGGGATTTCTCTGTCCACAGAACTTGTAGGTGCATCTCCAGCAGGAGCCCCAGTGCCTGGTTGTCTTGCACACCTTGGCTGTCCATCATGGGAGGGCTTTAAAAGCACCATGAGGAAAGATGATGCCACAGTATTCTGTATTTAAAGCATTTCAAGCTTGTGCAAGAGGAAGCCTTCCTTCAGTGGTGCGGATGCCGAGAAGGTGTTGCTGCCTTCTTGTGTAAGTGCGTGCCACGATGATCCCGCCAGACCGGGCTTCCCACTGGGATGCCCTTAGCGTGTGCAAAGAGTACTGTGAGCTCTGGAATAGCAGTGGGTTTGTCGCTGTGGTATTCTGAGGGTCAGAACATTGTTACAGGGAGGCAGGAGCTTTCCTTAGATCCGACAATGTGGTTGGGGGAGCGGGGAAGGGCAGCAGCCTTCGTGGATACTTTCTCCTTCCTGATGTGGGAAGGAGGTCTGCTTCCAAAGTGGAGCATGCTATGGCGCTTAGGGTGTGCGAAAATGAGATGAAGTCGCTGCACACCAAAGTCCCCATGTAGACGAGCCGTCGGGGACACTACCGATGTGCGTGTTACTGCAGAATAGCTTGTGTCCTGATAATCCTTAGCACCGCTTATTGCTTGCTCAATTCCCGATGCAGAGCAGCCGAGGGAAAAGCCTGCAGAGCAGGGAGTGATTTTTATGTTGCAAATATCTGGATTAATAACCAGCATCTCCTCGAGCGTTTTTGGTTTGGTGTTTTTTTTTTTTTTTTTAAACGGTGATGACAAATAATCTAGAAATAGCCCTGAGGTTTGTTACGTTGGATTGTAAGGCCTCAGCCCTCATTAACTGATCTCTGCTGTCAGTTAACAACAAATCACCTCCCAGTGTGAGCCTATTAGGACCAGATGACCTGAAAACAAGTGCCACTGCCTCCAGTGGTCTGCTGAGACGCGGTATTAATTAACGTGAGCCCCTTCCATGTTTGCAGTTGGCAAGCGACGCGGGGAGAAGGCTCATGAAATGACAGATCAGTTGACTTGTGATTGTGCTTCCCATCGTCTTCACCCTCCGTGTCTTTATCTAACGAGAGGGACAAACAAATGGCTTTCTCACGCATACAGCAGAGCAGATTTTGGCTTTACGCTTCTCGCAATTAAACTAGAAGTCTTAGCAAATCTTTGCAAATAACCTGATTCTTTTCCCACCTCAGAGAGAGGAATTGCTGTCAGAGAGAGGCAACGCTTCTCTCTTAGATACAGTGCTACACCTGGGACTCCGAATTTGCAGCCCTTTGGGATGAGTTTTTTGAGGAATCAATATTCTTTTTTTCAATATTTTTCAGTATTTCAATTTTTTTTCCCCAATATTCCTTTTTTTTCCACCTACTCTCAGCTCAGCACAATTCATAGCATAGCTTCAGGCAAGGAAAGCTCTGCCAGGTCCAGAATTTTCTCTCTTCTCCCATGCAGTACTCAGGTGAGGCAATCACTTGAAGTGAGGCTAGCAAAGACATCAGAAGGGATAATTTTAAGACTGAGTGTGGGAAAAGAGGTGACAAGGCTGAAGTCACAGATCTCTTCCATCTCTAACTTCTTCCATGACACTTCTGCACCGTCTCTGCCGCCGGGCACGTGCCGAGATCTGGGCTACCTGCTCCGCACAAGCGTGCGACATCTCTGAGCTTCGCTTGCAGCGGACAATATGTTTAGACAAGTCTGATTACCGTTAACTAACCTAGATTTCTGTTTCTCCTTCTGTGATTGTAGTTTATTTTTATCACATTCTCCATACATCAGCCTCCTTCCTGCCTTTTCTTTTGATTGCACTCGTTTTACTGCTTTGCCAAACGCTGAGTGGTAATTGTTTTTTTTTTTTTTTTAAACAATTGAGTGGATTCCTGTGATTAAGCCTTATTTTCTGATATCTGGCTGCTGTTCACGATGGTGGTGTACGAAGCGCAATTAGTACCAGCTGGTTTTCCTAAGCAAGGCAAACAAAGGCAGAGAGTAGTAAAAAGACTTGAGAAAGACCAAGCATATTTTAAATGTTTCCCCCCCACCAAATATTCTAGCGCCAAGAGCTGTACCGATCGGAGGGTTTGTAATTATACAGAAACCCTTTCCAGCCGGCACACGCACACACTCTTGCTCTCCGCTAATTTTGTCATGCTTTTAAAAGGTTAAAAAAGCTATGTAATCAAACCCAATTTTATTGTTAATAACCATTTTATACATATTTTATAAGTAGGTTTCTTAGTTTCAGGTCCAGACTCGATTTGCTACTGTATTGCTGATCCCTTTTGCAGCTGATTCAGCTCTTCGCTACTATGGCCTTAGACTGTAACTTCAGTTTGAGGTCAGAAGGGATTCTTGCAGCTGCAATTAAATGCCTACAAATTAAACCGGAGCCAGACAAGGGCTGTGAGCAGCCGCTCTCTGGTTTCTGGGTTGTCACTGGTGCTGAGACCAGCAGAATGGAGACCGGTGGTGTCAGCCATGGGGTTGCCTCACCTGGAGCCCGTGGTGGTGAGTTGTTGGGTTTCTCCATACACCCTCCTTGACGGGGTCTGGAGCCCAAATCTGATGAGGAACGGCTGAGGGAGCTGGGGGTGTTCAGTCTGGAGAAGAGGAGGCTGAGGGGAGACCTCATCGTTCTCTACAACTACCTGAAAGGGGGTTGTGGGGAGGTGGGTGTTCGTCTCTTCTCCCAAGAGATAAGCGACAGGACAAGAGCAAATGGCCTCGAGTTGCACCAGGGGAGGTTTAGGCTGGATATTAGGAAAAAATTCTTTCCTGAGAGAGTGGTGAGACACTGGAATAAGCTGCCCAGGGAGGTGGTGGAGTCACCCTCCCTGGAGGTGTTCAAGGAACCTGTGGATGTGGCACTGCGGGACATGGTTTAATGGGCATGGTGGGGTTGGGTTGATGGTTGGACTTGATGATCTTACAGGTCTTTTCCAACCTTAGTGATTCTGTGATCTCACAGCAGTGGTGTTATTGCCGTTGGTTTCCATAGTCTTTGGATAAGAGCTTTGCACATCAGGTTTTTAATTTCCACAATCACGGCTTCATGTTCTGCCAAGACCGGCTCCAAATCTAGCTCCTTGTGATACCGAAGATCCCATGCAGACTCTCCAAGGGGTTTCTCTCTTCTGCCAGTATCATCTGGCCATGTATCTGACGTCTCCCAGTAAGCAGCATATTGTCACTCAGCTTGGTGCCCAGGTCATTAGCTCGTTGTCCATCTGTTGTCCACTCCATGTGCCCTGGAGGTGCCACGTACATCGGTACTGCTGGCAGCATTGTCCTCCCCTGTTGACAGGATGGGCTCTAATTAGACCGCAGCAAGCCTGGCAGGCATGTAAAGCGTGTTTTACCTATATAGGTGTATGTAACTTAACCAGGGAATGTTTATCGTGACTGCCTAGGCACGGTGGCACTGAGCTTTCCCCTTTGATAGGGGTTTGATTGTCCCCTGATGAAAAGGGAAGCAAAAACACATGTGTGAGATCAGGCACCTCTGAAGTGGAGGGATGGTGGGGTTTTCCCCAATTAATACAATAGCCAGGCTCCCTCCTTCCCCTTTCAAATATACCAGCGTTTATAACTTCTCAGAAGGTTTTTATTAGGTGCAAGTTTGGGATTTATGGTCTTGTCTGTACAGAGGCAAATAAATACGTTGTTCTCACTTAGCAACCTGAGCTAAATTCTGACAAAAGTAGGTGTTTTGTCATCTTTTGTGTAAAAGATAGAGATGCAATGTCATGTAACCATGACTGCCAGCCAGGCTGAATATTTTGTAGTGATCTGTACACTTAAAATGTACCTGCCCAGGACTTGAACGTTTCCTTGTGGCTTACCTTACTGGGTAAACTTGAGTTAAAAAATCAGGTGATTAATGCCATTAATAACTTTGATGCTATCAGCTACTAATGACTCACCTTGGAGTCACTGTCGTGACTCTGGTGTACAGGAGGGTGTTTAAAGCATCTCTTCCCAGGCAGATCCAGGTCTTTTCATTTTAAAAGTGCCTCCTTGCTTCCTGACCCTAAATCCTGACTCTGGACAAGCCAGTGGAGGTAGGGAACCAGTGCCAGTATGGTTTAGTGATGTCCTGGCTTACTGTGTGGTGTGCACCTGCTGCTTTCACAAACTGTGAAAGTATGTGGAGTTAAACTTGAATATGTATAAAACCAAACTAGGCTAAAACTAGAGAGAAACAAGAGAGTTTTAATGACCTAATCTGGTTTGCTGAGGTATCCTGTGATACTTTCTTTCCTTGGAAAAATGCAAGGGAAAAAAGCATTCCTGCTAGTATAGAGTTTTATAGAAATCAGTTTTAGGACCCCTGACACTCTTGGTCTTGGTTTGAGGATTCGGACACGTTTTCATCCAGCGAACTGCTGCAGCAGTTGGAGATGTTGCCTTCCTTCAGCTTCTTGTCACCCCTCTTGTCCCTACAGTGGCTGTGCAGAAGTGGAGTGTGCGAGTGCTCCTTGGCTTGGGGCAAAGGAAAAGATGCCTTGGGTGAGTCTGTGGTTGCAACCAGCAGAGCCAAGGTGGAGGTTAGTCCCTCCAGCCGCTCCTGCCTACCTGCCCGCTGAAGGCTGGTGCCTCCACGAGCCCGTAACAGGAGTTCAAAGAAACAACCAGCAACAATCTGCTGAAGTTAAATGCAACGAGATCACTTGGACAGGAGCAAAGGGCAGAGCTCTCGCTATGGAGTAGCGTATGTGCTGCGATAGCCCCCAGCACGCTGTATGGGAGCCCCTGCAGATATTTGGGGTGCCCTGGGAGGTTGGGCTTGGCTCTCAGCTCTGTTGCATGGTTAGGAAACAAAGGCAGAAGCTACTTGACTTGGTGTCAGGACCGATGTAGGAAGCTCTTCAGAGCAGAAACTCAAACCTAGATGCTCCAGGACTGCTCTCTCAGTGGGAAATCACTCCTCTCCAATGCAGGGTGACTTAGTAAGTCATCCTGGGGCAACTTGTTCCTGTACAGAAGCCTCGGTGATGTTATTTCCAAGAAAATACAGCTTTTGGGGGACTCCTGTAGTTACTGTAGCGTTTCTGCAGAGCTTCTGAATTCTTGAAACACGATAATTTGTCTTTGAGATTTTTTCATTGTATTCCCATGGGATTCATAGATGATAATTTGTGCAGGAATCTCAGCCGCAGTCGGAACTGGTCGAGCACAGAGGTTACACAAAAATTGTAACTCCTAAATTTTATATTTGGCTGTGTCAGAAAAAAAGAAGTTGTATAGGAGTTTAATCAGCAAAGCCCAGTGTGGGTCTGAGAGATCAGATTAAAGCAGAGACCACTTCTGGACAAATGGACATCAGAAATATGATATTTTTAAACAAACTGGATTTCCCCCCCCAAAAAAGTTAGCATTTTGCAAAATTAAAATGTGCTTTGTCTTGAAAACATCCCTTAGAACCCAAGACATTCTCACGATCCCATAGGATTTCAGCAGAAATCTTGTTTTTCTTCTCCAAAGGAAGCTGAGAGGTGAAGACTGTTCAAGCCTAAGATTATCATGGCAAAATAATATTAGCATTGTAATGGTTGTGTCACAGCCGGCTTTGGCAATACCTGCCCTCGCAGCCCTGACTCCCACAGCTCAGCGAACTGCATCGCTGATACCATTTTACAAGGGATACATTTGCGCCTGTACACAGGTTTAAAAATCTTCTGATGCTGGGGGGGTGAGAATAATAGAAAGTCACATTTACAGCTCTGTCCTTTAAAATAAAGCCAGGCGATGCTTGACGGTGTCTAACCAAAGCTAGAAGGAGAATCTAAGAACTTTAATTAAATGAATTAGAGTTGGGCTGGCTCATTACACTTATAAAATTCATGAGCAATAAAAAAATAGTATCTTGATTATTTTTTTCCGTGTTCAGGAAGGACAGGAGCTTGTTGGACTCAGTTTTCAGTCTCGACTGCGTGCAACTCGGGGCAGGGAGAGCATCCTTGCACGCAGCGCTCCAGGGCAGCAACCCTGCTCCTTCCCGTGCCGTCGGTGCCACCGGCCATGGGTTGTTCCTCCTTCCCTGCTCCCATTGCACACTTAACACACACACACACACATATGCAATTTTTCACTCTCCTCTCTAGGTGGAGGCGCCCCTGTGGATTTTTTTAATCCCAGCTCCTTCTTCCTGATAATTGTTTGTGAGCCGTGTGGAGCGGCTGCATTGACAGCCTGCGAATTTGGTGTGATGCCCGTAATCAGCTTGTGAGACGGCGCGGGAGGCCACCCACTGCCTTCAGGACTGTCCGCCACTTAGGGCGGTCAAGAAGCACTTAGAAGCTGGAGGAAGTCGGTGCAAAGTCGGGCGAGGGATGGGAGGGGACGGAGCATGGTTGGGCACCTCCTCGGAGGTGAACCATTGCGGGGAGCCAGGAGCAGGAGGAAAATCACGGATTGGAGGAGCTGAAGATAAACTTCTGTTTGCTGCTTAAAGTTTTTAAATTAAGCGGTGCCCGGCTCTAAAATCTGGACAGCTGTGCTCAAAAGCTCCCGTTCCTGCACCTCCTCTTCTCTAATGATTCACAGATACCAAGTCCAGATACCAGAAGATACCCAAAGAGAGTGGTGTGATCACTCAGACTGCAAACCCAGCCCGGTGATTCCTCCATCGAGCCTGTAAATCGTTGGAGCTGTAGCAGCCATTTCCCAAAGGCGCAGCCTTGAGCCTTTGGTGTAGTGGAGGCAAAGACATGGTGTGCTCTGGGGAGGCACCCAGTGCCCATCACCCTGCCTCTGGGCTCAGGAGTACCTGACAACTGCCGGGTCCTCGCCGGCTGCCACCTTCCAAACTCCCTGTTCTTCTCTGCAGCATTTTCTCTCTTGTTTCACTGGTGTGTCTTCGTTTCCAGCAAATCTGTTCTCATCCGTGCCCTTTCCTTCTGCCCCAGCCCAGCCCCGCAGCGCCCAGGTGTGGTGTTGCCTCTGCACAGGATCCAGACGCATGGAAAACTCGATGGTGAAACAACAACCTCTTGTCTTGGGCATGGGCATGGGCCCCCGCCGTCCTCCTTTCTCCATCATCTGCCAAATCAAGTTTGTCTCATTATCAGCATTAATCCCCTCTTTTCCTGCTCATACCTCTCCTGCAGTCTGGCTTCTTTCTCAAGACTACACCATTTTCTTCCACTGAAGCATCATCCATCTGTGGGGCTACTGCGGTCATCTCTTCTGCAGTCATCTTGGGTGTGACTCGTTTCCTCCTTTCCTTACTCTTGCTCCTCTCTAACTTCCTTCTCCACTCGGATTGTTATTGCTTTCCCTTCCCTTATACTCCTCCATTCTGTTCTCCTTGACTTGGTAAAGCTCCAGTTGGTAGACGGCCCAGTTTTCCATCTCTCTGCCTCCATCTTCACCTCTCAGCCCTAATGAACGATTTTTTTCCTTCCTTTTCCTAATGCTCTTTTCTTTAGTTTGGCTGTATGGGGCTCATCAGATCCAATTAGCGTTTTAATTCAGCAATCTGGTGATTTGAGGGCTGAAGGATAAGCTTCCTTGGAGCCAGCCCCTCCTTCCAAGTTGACTTTCTAGGTCACTTGGAGCAGCCAGCTCCAGCTGCAGTGGTCCGGGTTGCTCCAGTGCTACTGGAACCTGGGAAAGTTGAGTCCCTTAAATCAGTGGAGATCTCGCCAGCGCAGTTAATGAAGTCTAGAGAGGTGCTCAGCGATGTTCAGGTGGCGTCAACTGCCAACCAATGTCCACCTTGCTTGCTTGACTCCTAATATTCCTTTATTTGATAAGAATTCCCTCTCAAAATTAAGTGAAATAACTTCTTGAACTGCTGATGTATTTACTGCTCTAGAACTGGTTTAGGAGGTGTAGACCTTTATGAAATGGCTCGGTCGTTGTCAACTTCAGGCATTCAAAAGCCATCTCTTAGGCTTCAAAAATCTTAATAGTCATAAAGGAAAAAAAAATAAAGCAGGGATTTTTTCAAAAATTCCTGTGCTTTTAAAATTCATGTCTTGGTGGACATGAGGTCAGAACTTCTTAAGACAGAGGAGAAGAAAAGACAGGAGAAATCTTGGTTTATTATTCCACAGTCATGCTGTGACAGTGTCTGATGGTATAGCTTCAAGTACAGCAACACCGTGAACTCTGTCCTTCTGCTGAGATAATGTTGTTGATGCTGAAAACGAAACCGGTAGCAAAATAAATAGCAGGAATTCTCGGCACTTGAAGAAGAGGGAGGGAGGAAGGGCAGAGTGCTGCCGGAGGCGTAGTAGTAAGGTTGACTCTCCCGTTGACAGCGTTTGGCCCTGGTTTCATGTTGCGGGATGTTAGCAGCAGTCGTGGTGTAATGTATCCCCTGTCTTCAGCTTGTCGGGATGCTCCGTCAACCAGATCAAGGAAGTGCTCTGGAGAAAGAAATCTCAAAAAATGGGTAATTGGAAAAATCTGTGTTTGTCCCCTAATCTGGGTCACAGTGCAGGAATATCCCAAACCAGTACTGCACTGAAACCAGTACTGCACTGAAACCAGTACTGCAAATCCATGCCCAAAGCTCCCAGCTGCAAGGAGGAGCACTTGTGTTGCCTGAGTTGAGACATAACCAGATATCTTCATCTGAGCTGCATCCCTGGACTCCTTTGATAGTCAGTGGGAATGAATGGGCATTGTTGGGGACGTTTCGCATGAGCATCCATAAATGTCTGTCTTGGGAGGAGAATAAAAACCCTTAAAAAGGCTCATTTCTCTGCGCTGGGCTGCAAAGGGAGCCTGTAGGAAGAGGAGGAGAGGAAGCAGCCTCAGGTTGCACCAGGTGAGGTTTAGATTGGCTACTAGGAAAAATCTCTTCACTGTCAAGCGCTGGAAGAGGCTGCCCAGGGAGGTGGTGGAGTCACCATCCCTGGAGGGATTTAAAAGACGTGTAGATGCGGTGCTTAGGGACGTGGTTTAGTGGTGGACTTGGCAGTGTTGGGTTTACGGTTGGACTCGATGATCTTAAGGGTCTTTTCCAACCTAAATGATTCTATGATTCTACCACGCTTGGTGCGATGAATCCCACCTGGCTGACTGTTACGTGCTTGTACAGTGCCGGTGTTGTAGATCCCAGATCTGTGACTCAGGCTGTAGGCAGGGTGATGATAATGATAATACTCCTGCTGCTGTTTTCTTAGTGAGGAATTTGCCTCAATAGTCGGTGTTCTTTGGCCAGCCCCTAGGAATGAAAGTCATTAAGCTCTCCTTGTTGATGGCCCTTTTGCTTACGGTGGTCTGAGATTGAGGAGTACCTGCTCATTGTTGGATGCTCTCCTTGACCTGTTTACCCTCATCCCACTTTGTGACCTGCGGGAAAGAGTTCACAGATTGGCTAAAGCAATTTCAAAACTGTAAAAAACAACCCCTCATTAGTTTCCTAAATCTAGTCCTCGTGTTGGGAATTTGGGAGATTGGATTTAAATCTATAGCAACATTTAATTTCATATTCACAGCAGGGTGGTTGCTGTAAGTGGAGGAGCGAGTTCATCTGCAGCACCAAATTGAATCTGAAAGTAAAATGCTTTTATTACCACTAGCCTCACAGCGGTGTCTCTCCCAGACTCATCTTTTCTGTTTCAAAAGCTGCTGCTCTTCTACTTCGCGGTCAAATCCTTCCATCAAACCTACAAGCAGAGGCTTCAAACCCAACAAAATTTGTCATCTAGACAGATGAACTGTACCCAGGGTATAAATACCCGAATCCATGGGGCAGTACCAGCAAAGCCAGGCTTAAGACTGTCTTACTTTTACTCTTAAAGCCACCCGCTTCAGACTGCTTTACAACTTCTGGAAGCATTCAGATTTTGCAAATACGCATCCCAGCACTTGGAAAATTAAAAAAAAAAAATCATTCAGTCGTTTTTGAGGTGGAAGAAGATAAGACAAAACCCTCAATCTTGCCCAGACTAAGAAGAAGCGCCGTGGCTCTTGGGCTCAGCACTAGAGTCGTGGTGGCCGAGGAGAGGAAGAAGGGTTCCTGCTTGGGGTCTTGGTGAAAGCCTCGCGGGGCTCTGGAAACGCTCCATGGGTTTTGAAAACCAGCACTCTACTTATGCAGGGCTTACCCAGCAGTTGTGCTTCTCAACATCTTCCTCGCAGCCTCCAAAAAGACGAGATGCACTGCGGATGCATGTATAATGTAGCAGCTTGCAAAATATGTTCCCCCATGCTTTTCTTTTCTTTTCTTTTCTTTTTTTTTTTTTTTAAAAAAAAGCCCCCAAATCACTATTTGCTGGCAGGTTTTTGGCTTTGGCTGAATTTTTTTTTTAATTTTGCTGCATTTTTGGCTGAAAACTTTTTGGCCAGGCGTTGCTGAAGACTTCCATTTTCGGCCTAAAATTCCCGGTTTGGGGCTGTTGGGTTTTGTTTGCGTGTTTGGGTTTTTTTGGATGGAAAAGAGAAAATATTGTAAGGGAGAGAAGATAGAAGTCATTCCCCGCAAATAGGTTCGTTTAATTAATAACCCCAGTTCTGCTTGAAACAAATTTTGATGGAAATTCTCCGACTATCGCTACTATCCAACCACGCTGAGGCTGACGAGGCAGCAACTCTCCTCCGTGCTGTTTATATTAACATACACAATGACTTAGATTCCTGCAAAACTGCAGAGAGCTCTGCATTATTCAAGTGTTGGAGGAGGCAACAAGAAAATTATCCATGGTTATAATAAACTGCCTGCTATTTCTCGTTTCTATTAATAGCTCCTTTATACCCCAAATGCTTGCATTGGAGTGGGGTGGTGTAGTTTGCACGGACCCTTGGAAGAGGAATGAATTGTGTTGGGCCAACAACCACCACTGATATTTGGCTTTTTCCTAGCCAGGTGATGACTCCCAGCCCTAACGATTTTGTGCTGTATGGGGAAAATGCCAGTGGACTGGGTAAAAATGCAGCTCGGGGCATTTCCAGAAGGACCGCACGGCGTTGCAGGGGTTTCTAGCCTGTCTTCTGACTAGAAAGGGTTTAAACCCAATGGTTGGGTTCAACCCGACGGTTGGGTTCAACCCTTCGTTTAAGCCCAACGGTTGGGTTCAACCCTTCGTTGAATGCAGGGTTGGGCCCAACGGTTGGGTTCAACCCTTCGTTGAATGCAGGGTTGGGCCCAACGGTTGGGTTCAACCCTTCGTTGAATGCAGGGTTGGGCCCAACGGTTGGGTTCAACCCTTCGTTGAATGCAGGGTTGGGCCCAACGGTTGGGTTCAACCCTTCGTTGAATGCAGGGTTGGGCCCAACACAGCTAAACCCTGCAGTGGGGAGGGGGGTTTAGTTCTCAAATGCTTCTGCATGGAGAGAGACCCCAATCTGTCCCCCTGAAGAGCTCTGCTGCTGTCTGCAAGCTGTGGTATCTGCCCTGCTCCTTGTAGCTAAATGTTTCTGCTTGTCTGTTTTGGTTTTTTTCTGTTCAAAGGTGGGCCTTAATGTTCTGGTTCAGAGAGCAAACAAGTTTACTCCCGCCACTCGTCTCTTGATCCAGAGGTTTGTGCCATTCCCTGCAGTCGGTAAGAAATAATGCCTTTTCTTTATAATCAAAGTGTTGGCTGTAAACCTACCAGTGGATAAAAGCCACTGGGATGGTCACCTAACTCCTTCCTTCCTGCTTTACGCTGTCACTGCAGTGTCCCCTCGGCGGCGGGTCCCTGAGTTGGTGCAGGCAGCGACAGGATGGTGCAAAGCAACATTTCGGCAGGAAAACGATGCAAAACTGCTGGCAGAGGCAGCTCGCAAAGCTTTATCAAGCTGCGCTTTCCACTCTCAAGCAGTTTAAAAAATGATCGGCGTTGACTGGTCCTCGACCGTCCAAATTTGAGAGCATTTAATTTGCAAGATCTGGTTTGAATCATGTCAAATCAAATCCTTGAATAAGCAGTAGCGTTGGGTTATTTTTTAACAATAAAAATGCAATGAAATGCTCTTACTCTGAATATACAGTTTTCTAAGAGCCACTGATTAAAAAAAGACCGTAGTGTGTGAAGAATTAAGGCTACCGTTGGTTTATTGGAGCACAAAATAAACCCTTCTGCAGTTTATCAGCTAACTGCTTGGTGTTTGAGGGAAGGGACATGCTGGACTCAGCCTTTGCTGAAGCCCATGGTTACAATGTTCAGCAAATGATGATGTGAAGAAATCAACAGTGGTGTAAGGGTAATTTTTTATATAAGCTCATTTATTTATAAAGGCCCCAGGTTGTTAGGGCTTTTTAAAATTTTGTCTGCCAGAAAACCAGCTGCTTGCCCTGTTTGCAGAGCAGTGGGTAACAGGAGTTGTGGCCTGTAGGTTGCACTCAGTCTTATTTCTGAGCACTTTGCTTCTATATAGGGAATCTGTGGACGGTGTTATTGTTTTTCTGGAACTTGCCTGGAATATATTTTTAGAGGGTTTCAGCTTTCTTTTGATTTTTATAACCAGGAGGGCACTAGAGGTGAGTGCAAGACCAGGGAGGCAGCTCCGAGGCTGGGTTTGAGTCAGAGATGCACGTGGGAAGTCTTTGCCGCTGGGCTGATGTATTTTCATACCAAGGTGTAAGGAGAAAGAGGTTACGCTTGTGTTGGCATTGATTGAGGACCCATAATTAATTTGTTTAGCCTGTAATTAATTCCCTAGTTCTTATTTTATTTGTGTACTGTCATGCTTCATTATGTGCCAGGGCATCAGGAATCCTCCCACTAATTGCTGTTTTGTGGTTTTGAAAGCTGCAAGTTATTGGTTTGCAGGCCTGGACAAACTGTTTAACTAAGATTCGTCTTCCCATTGCTTTTGAACTGCCCAGCTAAAGGGCAGGATTTCACCTTTTCTACGTGAAAAGCCAGGCGCTGGTGTAAAGCTCTTGCTCCACTACCATTAAGCAGTTTTCCCCTTGCCCTTCTTTGCCTCCCTCTTCCATCGACCTCAGCTGAGCTGTGCTGTTTGATAGCAGCTGGAAGACTGGAGGTGTGCATCAAAGCTTTTGGTCTGTCATCCCGAGGGATCACGAGATGGAGACCTGGGGAAGCGCAGCTGTTGCTCAGGTGAAAGACAGCCAGAGTCCCAGCAGGGATGTCAATAGAGTCTTGTAAAGCCTTGGGAAGCTGGGATAGGCACTGGGAAAACTGGTCTACGGGTCTTACTGCCCTCAGAGATGCTCCACATGTTGCGTCTGTCTTCTCTGAGTCGTGTAACAGTTGTCTTTGCCCGATAAACAAAACCGTATCTGCAGAAACGCTGCCTGTAGGGCATATTTAACAGAAATCCACTTTCACCATGGGACCCTGAGACAAGGGCAGGGCATGGGGATATATCTGCAGGGGCATCCAGGCCTTACTTGTGATAACACAGACTGTGGCCAGTCATGAAAGTACCCGGTAGCTGGTGCAGGCTCCGATTGCTCTGATCCCCACGTCGTGGCTGGTGGCACTGGAGCAGGGTGCCAGGAGGTCAGGCTGTGCCCTCACCCTCCGCCAAAGGTGATTTGTAGTAGCTGAAAATCACAAGCTGTCAAAAAAATCCTCCCCAGCTCCAGGGGACAGATCCAACAAACCAACCCAGATGGAAGAGCTCATGGAAATGGCCAAGGCTCTGCATAGCCAGCGGCTGGCTTGATGGAAAAGGGGTTCATGCTTGACGTTGGCCACCCCAGCGCATCATCTGGGCGGTGAGGTTGTTCTTCGTTAAGGTTTTCAGAGCAGGAGGAGGGAAGGAGCGTGTCAGCTCTGTGTTTTGGAGAGCCATGATTCCCGAATTTGAACAAGAAGGGGCTTGACCCTTTCTTGGAGATGTAGGTGGTGAAGGACATCAATGTGAAGAACCCAATTTACCCACTTCTTCTCAAGCACTGGGTGTGGATAGCTGTCACAAAGGTAAGGGGTGTCGCTGGTGTACTTTATACTGGAGATGTATGAGGCTAAAAACCCCCCAGAAAACCCCCCAAAACCCCAAAGGTGGCATCCCAAACCTGATCAGAAGGAAGTTAAAGCTGGTAGAAGGATACCCGTTGGAGGGGAGGGAGGTGAGGAGGAGGAAGGATTTCTTCTCCTTGGGCTTTTTTTTTTTTGTGGGTAGGGTTAAAATTGTTAAATGTGTTTAGGTGGTGCAGAAGGGCATATTTCGTGTGTGGAGAGCACCCTGGTTTAGAAAGGATATTTATAGACATACAGAAGTAGGATAGTGGGTTGCTTTTGTATCTGAAACCAATTTCTAATATGTCACTAAGTGTTTTCACAGAAGTAGTTTCCAGGCTCTATTACCATGGGTTTTTTTTCCAAATTCTGAAAATGAAATGGTCTTCATATATATTTATTTATATCTCATTCTCCCCCCCCGTATTTGAAACTTCCAGAAAATTCAAGTTTACCCATAATTAGCAGCATTTTCTGCTTCCTCACTGTTCTACTGAAGCAGAATGGGGGCAGCTAAGACAGTTGCCTGTCTCAGACAAACGGGCTGGAATCAGGTTTTGAATCTGGGACCTGGTCAATGAAGCCCTGATAGGATCCAGAGACTTGGAGAAGCATCCAGCTGTGGTGGGAGCTTCGGGTCTGGACACGCCATCATGAGTCTCACAAGAGCCTTGTGCCATTGCATCCAGGCTTGGCCAGAGCATCTCTGCTGGCGTGTTTTTATATGTTCAGTCTTGACTGAAAGCTAGAAGGATGGGGCATGTGAGTGTTAAAAAAGAGAAAAAAAAGAGGGACTAAACTTGCTTTAAATGAAATGCCTGTTCTTTTTCTTATCTTGGATGAGGGAACTGAAGGGTTGGTAACACAGATATTTTGATAGATGGGAAGAGTGGTCCGGTAGTTTGAATATTAAAGAGAGAGACAGAGTGTGCGTGTGTGTATGTTCCTCTTATTCTTGAGTGTAAGGAGCATTTGTCACCACAAATCATCCTTGATTGCAGAGAGCTGCATTCGTATAGGGCTCACCCACCCACCACCCTCAAAAAATTAGACATTTGTTATATGACATGAATTGAGATTAATTAGCGAATATTAACCCATCAAGCAGTACAGAAACACATTTTTGGAAGCAGCGGTACTTGCAGCAACAGTGAGTTTGTTTCAGTTATGGTTGGAAAGTTTGCAACAAAATGGGGGGGGGGGGCGTGCTGGAAAATGCCACTTTATCAAACCCAGAACTTTTATAGGAATTAGCAGCTTTTCTTTGGAAAAATATAAGAAGTGCCTGGGCCCTGGAGAGGAGCTGCACCTGGGAAAGATGTTCCTCAACGCCAACTCTAGCACGTTCCTTGAGGAGTAGAATTCGGGGTCACCACGAGAAGGCTACAAAAGCCGCAGGCCGGGCAAGGCGGGCGGGTGTCAGAAAGGGTCCCAGAGCTGCCCCTGCCTCCACGGCGAATGCAGGGCTGATATTTGGGAAATGTGAATGTTGGGAACCAGAGTCCTCCAAATCGCTGCTGGTTTGTGTTGCAGTCGGGAAAAATATTGTTTAAAGCAAACAAGCAGGTCTCTAATAGAGGAAAAATGGCTCAGTGGACTTATTTTCTAAAATATGTGAAATAAGGGCAAATAGCAGGACCCCTACTAATGGGATACATGTCCATGGTAACAACCCAACCTTGTCTTATTTGATTAAAAAAACCAATTCTGTCCTCTTTAAGAGCTCACATCTAAGCTGTCCTTCATAGCTCAGTGAAATCCCTTGCAGTGTATTTCCATCCTACCTGCTAAAGTCCATAATTTAAGAAGAGTTTGTCTGCTGGCTTAGTAACGGGACTTAAAACCAGCTCTGGGATGTACCATCAGAAGAAGCAGCTGTCAATCAGCAGTGCCTGGTTGGCCAAGACCAACTGGTAGCCCAGTGCAGGGATGTGTTTGGCTTTTAGTTGATTCAAAATGTCGAGTGAAGAATCTCTATGGGAGTTGTGAGCATGGTGGAACACCAACATCTGGAAATACTGGTATTTCTTTGCGTCAATACGTTTCTGATTGTGGCAGCAGATCCTTTTGCAACTAAAAGAAAGTTATCTTGATTATTATTCTCCTCTTAAGAATCACATCTTTGTCTTGGTATAAGAGTGGCTCCTTGACTTGCATAAACTTCTTGGCAGATTGATGCAAGCAAAGCTGAAGGGCTGTCACGGCGAACAGAAGCCTACCATTTGGTATTGACCAGGGCTGCATTGCTAATCATCGTGCTTTTCTCATCCTCAGCTAGTGCCAATATCTGCAATGTTGTCCTGATGAGGCACACAGAGCTGGAAGAAGGAATTGATGTTTTGGACAATAACGGAAACATTGTCGGGTCTTCCAGAATTGCTGCAAAACACGTATGTACCTGTGATGTTCCTGGCGAACACTCGGGTGAGCTTGTACACAGCTGGTCTTCAGGCCCAACGAATCCCACAGCCGTAGGAATCGATGGCTTGAAAGAGCTAGAAATAGATGAGCTTTACCCATCATGCAGGAAGAACGAAGCAGCAAAATGTAATGCCTGCTTTGTACCCACGCGTGCAGTTGAGTAGCCAAAAAACAGTGTGCTGGTGGACGCGGGCTCGTGCCATGCAGGCAAATTGGGTGGCTGACCTTGAGGGTTCGGAAGGGCGCAGATTGACATGGGGAGGATCCTGTAATACTCTGATACATTCACAGCCTTAGGATTTCTTGGTGGGAACTTGTAAGCAGTTCATGTTGAATACGAAGCAAAGATAACTTACACCTTTTTCTAAATGAGGAAGACTTCATTTTCGAGCTGAGTAGCTTTTTAACCCTTGCCATGTCAAACCTGCATTAACAATTGCCAGCCAAAGCTTTGTGAGGGTAGCCAGATGTTTTTATCCTCATCCTAACACCTGGTTTGTTTTCCCCCGTAACCTTCTACTCTGCCATCTGCCTGCAATTATTCCCTTTTCTTCCCTTCTTACATAGTTCTGAGCATCAATCTGATTGTCTCAGGCATGTTGTTTCCAAGTGGGCTTTAATCTGAAACGTAAAGCATGTACCAAAGCACACGCCCAGGCAGAGGAGTTAATAATATAATGCTTGGCATTTCTCTCACTCCTTCTGTCCAAGGCTCTTAAGGCACTTCATAGACAGCAATTAATGTACAGATTTACAGTCCTCGGCAAGAAATGGGAGATCTCTAATATCTCTCCATATTGTTGTTTAACAGGGAGATTAAAACAATCTGTTGAAGGGCTTGGAGATACTTATTTGAGCCAGTTTTCCTCACTTACATTAACTGGCTTCAGGACCCAGCTTCCCCTCTCCATCCTAATGGTCGCGGGGAAGACAGACAACATACATAGAAAATAAATATTAAAAGTGAAGGTACTGTAAGTGCGATTTAAGTGGAGTTTGAACATCAAATTTGGGACTTCTGAGAACTTCTGCTCAGCTGCCATCTAATCCCAATGCTTCCTCCTGAATAGCTCAGTATGGGGTTTTGTCGTGGAAAATTTGGCAGGTCCTTAGTGTAACACATCTGCGTCTCTCTGAGACCTTCTCCCAGTTTGGAAGGATCGAGTGTTTCCAAGCCTGGCTGTATGCATGAGTTTCAGCATTCCCATCCAGAATCTATAGTATCCCCTGCCGAGATCTGCCGTAGCCCCATGCGTGGTCGCAGTGTTTGGGGCATCCCAGGTGGGTGCTGGCAAAGGCAGTTGGAAGAGGTACATGAAGACGCAGTGGTGGTTATACGCCTTGCTAGAGTGCCCATGATCTTCTCTAGGTCTCATCTTGGGGTAATTTCTACATATCAATGCTGCTTTGTTTGCTGCTTTCTGGTGAATCTTGCCAGGGAGAAAGCACCAGTGGAAGGACAACCGTAGCTCCACGGTTGGGCGTCTTCCTGGGAAAGGGGAGTCCTGGGTGTTACAATGCTTTGCAATACACCACCAGTGGTTAAAAACAAAAACAAATCTTGAAGCAGGCAGTAAGGTACTGTGTTGCCCCAGCATGTAATTGCAACTGAAATTCAGTTAAAGGAGGAAGGGTTGAAGCTGCTGCTCAGCCCATACTGAGATATTTCACCTTACAGCATCTTCCAGGCAGCTGCTTGGCCTCTCTTTCTTCCCCCAGGCAGCACTAACATGTTTGCATAGGAATGTTATGAGATGTTGGAGCACTTTTGGTCACATAAAGTGAAATCAGAGAAGCTATTAGGTGTCTCTGTTTATTTCACTGGATTTGTGACCAAGCATGGGCTCCAGCCCATCGTTTGTAGCAACGGAGCGAAAATAGGTTGTCTACAAATAGCTGATAGCAAAGTTGAAAGCATGTGTTGATACATTCGTTCACATATGCAACACAGAAAAGGCCAGCCGAACCATTTCCATGCCCGTGCGGTGATTGCTCAGTGCAGGTACATCCTGAGATTTGTTTTAAACGTCTTGGCTTGGTTTGTTTGTTTTTTTCCCTTTTCAGGCACTGCTAGAAACGGCCCTGACTAGAGTGGTCCTGCCAATGCCTATACTGGTTCTACCTCCGATTATTATGTCCATACTGGAAAAGTAAGTGTTGGGTGTTACGAAGGGGGGTGCTTTTCAAGGGGAAGGGAGAAAAGATGCTCAGGAGGTGTTATTCATTGCTATTTCTTAGCATTGGTCTATCAAAGACCTTTTTTTGCTTATTAAAATGTTCACGTTCCAGCATTTTTGAACATTGTTGTAGACTGAAGTGTTATATTGATGTGGTTATATATTGATATGGTTATTTTAAGTAATTTTCTGAGACCTCAGCGGTTTGAATAACCCTATTCTGTAGGGTCAACGTGAGCCAAAACTCTCAGAATTCAGTGAAGAAGTGTCCATAAGTTTTCAGTCCTCCATTTAGCAAACATCAGAGCTGCCACATGGGGTCAGACTAAAGGTCTTGGCTCCTGTTCAGCCAGCGATCGGGACCGTAGGGACTTGCTGACCACGCGCCGCATCCAGACCACCTTGGCCACTGTTGGACTTGCTTATGCCCTGTTTGAACTCACTTGTACTTTCTTTCAATAACACCCTGTGGCTTGGACTTCCTCAGAAGAATATATGCTTCACATATTCTGCAGAAATTTGCTTTCCATCACTGTTTAAGCCAGAATCTCTCCTGGCAGATGTCTCCCTGGAGCATCCGTGCTAGGAGAGTTGGCAGGAGAGGGCAGGGTTATTATTTCATGTCCAATTATCTCCTAGCAGAGTTCTTAATAGCAAAAAAAACCCAAACTGCCCTGTCTGTTGGCCATTCTCCCACCTTGCTTTCCAGCACCTCTGCTTTTTCTTCTACCCAGAGATGCTGTGAGCCTGTCTGGAGCTGTTGGGTGCCTGTGGCTCCTTAGGACACCCATCAGCAGCTCATTCGGCGTGAATGATCCGTGGGGTGGGGATCACCTTGCCAACCTCTGGAGACTGATTAGTGCATTGAAAGATGGAGGTGCTAAAGGGCTGGCTACGTTTGTCCAGACAGCCAAGCTGGAAGCACTCTTTAAACAAATCTGTTGATAACGGCTGCTCTAAAGCACTCCACTGACAAAGTAAATAGCAATTAGTACGATTTAGGGATTGACCCACAGCTTTGGTTAGCCTTGTTTACCCTTGTAGAAACACCCCTGGGCAATTTTCTCTCCTTAACAGAAGCATCCCGGCTGCTTCTGCAAATTTGGAGTCTGATTGTTGACATCTAAATTTAAAAATATATAGTCTGGTACCCCTCTAGCACCTAGAGGCTCTCACCAGGATCGGTTCGTCCCATGGCCTGAGTGTGGGGAGAAACAGGGCAACAAACTCTGGTTTGGGAACTCTAAAGTAAGTTCTTCCAGCCTTTTTTGGCCAAAATACACTTTTTTCCTCTCTTTTTCAAAGGGACTGTGGTGGTTCCCTGCGGCAGGGCACAGCCTTAGTAACACTTGCTGCAAGCCACTGTTTGGAGACGGCCACTGGAGACACATGAGGACAAGGGGTAGATTCCAGTCCCCCTAATTTTGTGCAAAGCATTGGATTTTCGCTTCATGCTCCTCCTTGACAAAAGCTCTGCAGCCTCTTTCCTGCTCCGCGACCCTGTGTCACCCGCACGGTCCCCCAGCCCATGATCTACCTGCAGGAGGGGTGCTCAGGAGTGACCGTGTCTTATTCTGGAGTACCTTACTCTGGAGTACCTCACTCAGGGCTCGCTCAAAATCGTGTGTAAGAACAGGGATTGTCACTTATCTTTGTACCCCAACATCTTGGCAGCTTCCCTGCTTGAAATGCAGACAGGTGATTCCAGCCGTTATAATCCCATCAAAGCTGCTTTGCTGTCGTCAGTCAATAGGACTTCTGGTTTCATCTGTCTGCACGCCAGGCAGTTCAGAAACGCCACCGATTTGTGATGTTCCTACCACAGAGCTCTTCCTTTTCGCCTTTGTGTCACGCTGAGGCTTTGCACCGAAGTGGCTGCGTGTCTTGCCGCTGGCTTAACACGGGCACTGGTTCCAGTCTAACCATTACCTTGGTGATTAGCTCACCCAGGAAAGATTTGTCCTCACGTCAGAGGACAAACTATTTTATCCATATAATTCAAAGGATCGTTGCTATTCTGCTTATCAACATGAAGAGTCAAAGATCTTTATGTGCAAAAATTCTAAGTTTCTAGAAATCTGGTCTATAAATGATTGTCGTCAACAGGAAACACTGAGGATCATCGTGGGTCTTGCTAAGCGTCCACAAGCTCAAATAAAACTAACAGTAAAATTTGCTTCGCACTTGGGGGCATCATAACTTCTTGTGCTGATCTAACGAGTTTTACTAAATGCACCTCTGCTCTGTGCAAGACTTACCAAAACTAATTTTATCTGTCTGACCTTCTCGTACAGGAGGTTGTCTTCAAAAAGTCATTAATTTGACTAATTGAAAGACCTAATTCAGGTTTGCAAGAGAATACTTTCCTCCCCACCGCCCCCAAATGAAACTCTGTCGATATAAAAATACCTGGGCACTGATTTTGCCTGCCTAAATTCTACTTACTTAGAGCTTTGTGCCTACTGTTTCATTCTCCATCAAATGTCTTTGGATTCCTGGAAGCCTGTGAGTGAGAAACAGCAGGCATAGGGAGTGGGGTGCGGTCTGGCCACGCAGCTGGAGGTGGTGGTATCGCTGTAGGACGTGGAGGCATCCACCTGACATGGAGAGCATCCCTTTCCATAGCCGAGGGATTTGCAGTCCAGGTGTCGACTCACACATCTTTTAAAGTGGTTATTGAAGGACACAGTCAGAAGTTTTGGAAAAAAAACTTGGAGCATTTGGTGAAAAGTTTAACTTTTTTAATTTAGTAGAATTTGAGTTAGACTAGGGCGTTTTTAATGGGACTCATATCAAGGCATGCATTATCAATTTATTTATAGAAATCCTTACAGTGTCTATAAATGAGAAAGACGAGAGTGACGGCTTATTATTTGGAGGCTGGAGATCTGGAATCAGAAGTCGCAATCTGGATCTGCTACTAAGTCATTTGCATTTGGGATTGTGGCGAAGGAGGAGAGCGCTTCTCCTGCCTTGCATTTAAGTCCGGGTGGAAGTGGGTGACAGTGCTGCAGTTGGGTGGGAGTTGCACCATGCCAGGAGCAAGCTTCGTGCTCCCAGCAGCGGTTTTTGGATTCATGGAAAACCCGCTCCCTCGTTTTCGTCTCGGTATTCGAAAAGTTTATTTTAAGTGGCCAGTTCCTGGTCGTCGTCTTTCCACTTGGATCCAGGTCTTTCCTCTCTCTCAGCCATCGCTCCATCTGCATGTTTTAACTCCCCCAGCTGCCTCTCTCGTCTCTTGTGCCATTTTTTTCAGCTCTCTTGGCTTCTCTCATCTCTTTGCCTGCTGTGTATTTTAACTCCCAGGGCCGCCTTCTCTGCTCTCCAAGTAATTCAATGTTACCTCCCACTGCTGAGCTCCGCAGCGCGCCATTCTTTCCCCATGTTTCATGCATTTCCTGCTGCTTGGACGCTCTGTTGAAGCAGCTAACGTATAGAATCAATGTTTATTTTGAGACTACATATGCCATGCGGGGAACACGGTGTCGGTTATTTTGTGCAGATGTATTCTCGTTTAAGTTTTATAAATAATATCTATGTTGGCAACTTTAATACGGAAAAATATTGGTTTCATGTCGTCTGTGAGATGAAGACGACTCACCTATGGGATGTAGCTGACTTTGGAGCAGACAATGGAAACTTCATTAGTACGTCCATGTCACAGATGTGTGGGGACAGCTACATCCACTGGATTAAGTTGGACTTCTAGTACCTCAGATGTTTCCCTTTATTCAGATGCTTCTGTGAATCCTTTTGACTGGGTATGACGAAATTTAGGAATTGGTGCATGTTTCTCCCCGCCATCATCCAAGCCTTCTCCAGTAGTCTTTGTCCAGCTTCCAACTCCTTGCAGAGTTGAAGACCATCATGCAGCTGGTCTCTGCGTAGACCATCCAGGTCTGTGTGTAAGTACAACCTCAGGTTCCCCGGTGGGCTGAGCTCTGTGGTGGGAGAGCCCAAATCCAGTGGTACTTGGTTCTTGTGGTCTGGACAAGCGGTGGACAAGCTCAGTCCACCAGCAATGTCTGCTGTGGACACTTTGAGCTAATAGCTGGCAGTGGAGATGGTTGAAGAACACAAGCTCTTCTTATCTCCTTATCCTAAAGCCTCTTCTCTGCCTCACAGTACAAGCAACCTCAGAGGGTCTGAAGTGCAGCAGAAGGTCTGAGGATGGGCTCCAAGAGCTCGTGAATGTCAGGCTAGACAAGAGGAGGCCCTAGAGCCAACTATGCAGTGTTCACGGAGAAGAGAGAAAGCTGGAACTGTTGGCAATGACCAAGAGCTGAGAGAGAAGCGGGGAGCAGAATAGTTGTGTCCTTGAAAGAGGAGGGTTTCTACTTTCTTCATCTCCACATCATCCCGATCCTGTGGCAGAGCTGCCACAGCATGTCAGCAGCCTCACGCAGCAGTTGTCAGGGCTGTTTTCCTGTAAAGCTCATAAAATTAGGACACTGCCAGGCTGGATCAACATTACAGAGCTGCTCTGGCTTAGCTAAGTCAGTCTTAACAATGAAAAATGGATTCTCTTGATGGATAGCCACTGCTCAGCCCGTGGTTTCGTGGTGCTGGAAGGGTGTTTTCTTCCGCTTAAACCATGTTTTTCACCTGCAGAAAGGGGTGTGAGGTAGGAGGCCCTCCTGGACCTCGTGTTCATGGCATTTTGCTGGAGATGTTCTCCTTCTGGCAGCATGTGCAGAACGTTTCCTACAGGTGCTCTTCCTCCTCTGAAGTGCAAAGTCTCTCCGTCCAGCTCAACCCTCGCTGAAGTTTGTTTCAACTAAACAGCTGCCAGCAGTAACACCTTAAACTGCTGTGGCTGTTTCCAGAGTAAACATTGAAACTGCTCCTTTAATTATGTCAATCAAGCACAAAAATCCCCCAACTTCACTCTGTTTGCATCTGCTGTGGCCTCTGGAGGGGGCACTGGGGCTATAGGCAAGAGCAGGAGCCGCTCCTTGGGGAGGACAGCGGTGGCCTGGCTGGACAGGACAGCAGGCAGAGCTACTGGTCGCTAGAAGAGCTCAGCATTCCCAAAATGACCCCAAACGAGTGAGAAAAACTCAGAAACACCCTCTGCAGACAGCAGAGAGACCTGACGGGCGCTCTGAAGCAGAGACACGGTACGGTGCCGGCTCTGGGAGGTTCTCAGCAGAACTGGGATCTGGGGTAGGACAACCACCCCAACGTTTGTTTGCACATTAGAGGGGTGTTTTGAGCCTTGGGATACCCAGAGCTTCAGTCTCCAGAGCTTTCTTACCCCGCCGGCATCCTCGGCGTCTTGCAATGTATGTATTAGCTTTGAACCTGTTTATACCAAACGCTACAGAAACCCCACAGAATCTGTCAGCTGGGAGACTTTGGTTAACTCCTGTCATATTTAGTTTAGCATCTGACACCTCCTTCTAGACAAATACAGCTCTGGTTCACTGAACCTGATAACTCCTTTTCAGTACAGCAACTGACTTCCATATGGAATAAATTACAGTACCTCTTGAAAAACGCCAGAGGCAGCTGCCAAATTATGCAAAATTTAAACCACTAATGAACAATGTGATGAAAGTTGAATGAAGGTGTATTTACAAGATCTACAACACACTGTCTCTGCGGAGCAGATGTACTGTCTGTACAAGTATGCGTGTGTCTGTGTATATACCTACGTACACGCACGCTCATGCATATTGAAATGTTATCCGTAAGGTCGAGCTCTTTTAAGTATAGCCCTTAACAGTAAGCGCTACCTAGGATCAGTAAGCCAGAAGCTCCCCAGCGTGTTACTGCCTTTTTAATATCTGCCAGGCAAATTTTATGAAGGCAAATCGCAGAAAGAATAGGCACGAGGGGGTTCTGAAGGGGGTAAAGAAACACATCTTTAAAAGTAAAAGAAGAAAAAAAAGAGAGGAGGAGGGAAGTGTTGCAAAAATGCGTGTTCTTTGCCATCCAAAGGTCGATGTATAAACATGGATTACTTACGCTAGCGAGGCAGACCATCGGTGCCAAAAAATTGGCTTCTAAAATTGGGAACAATAAAACATACGTACAATCTTCCTGCGGATTTCCAATGTGAGACCTTCTCCTGGAGCAAAACTTTTCAATCCCATTCGTCTAATCTGAGTGCCAAGGTTTTGCGCACCAGAGCCTGGCCAGTCCTGTCCTGTGTACATGGTGACAGTCTGTAAACTTACTGTTTTCCTATGAAAATAGTTTCAAGTGCTCAATTCAATAGCAGAATTACTGGTAGGGTAAGAGAATATTTGCTCTTGTGAATCTAGCGGTCTGCTTCAGAAGATGCCAATGGCAAAGTTGGGCTGTCAGGGGGATCTAAAGGTCCAGACGTCCACTTCCCTAATCAAACCCCTTGGCAGAGCAGGCAGGACAGTCTTGGAAACTAATTCACCCTTCAACAAATGGATATTAATATTACTACTTTTTAATCTGCTATCACACTCTGCAATTAAACCCTTTGGAAACATCTAATCATTCACTTCGGATGGGGGGCTAATGGGTGAAAAGAGGGTTTTTGATTGCATTTGACAGCTAACAAAATGCGGCATGCAATATTTAACTTAATATTCTTCCGAGATCTGTGTCGAGAGCAAAGATCCTAGGGACAGAAGAAAAGTGGACCTCTCGACTAATTATGAGTTATTTATTCTGAACCACACAAATTTTAGAATCTGAATCCCAATTAAGACATTACACTACATGTGTTAATTAGTCCCCTCTCCTTTTTAAATCAAGCCATAACTCTTCTTAATTAGGAGGTTAGCCATTGTAATTTGAACTGGCCTGAGTCTGAAGCACTCCTGGAAATCGCACCTGGGGGCTGTACCGGGGATCATTTTAAATTGGTTGAGTTTTTACTTGGGTGATTATAAGGTCCCCAACAGGGCAGTAATTAAAGAGGGTGCAACTTCCAAATTAAGATGTCAGGGGTGGTATAAGCAGTGATGTCTTGGTTCTAAACTGTACTCCAGGGAGGCTTGAAGGATGCTGGTTATATGATTTTCTCAGCGAGGGCTCTCATGGATCACTGCAGCTTAAGCAGGAGAATAAATCAGTTCCAGGAGATGCTCCTCTGCATCCCAGGGATTAGTTATCACAGCTTATTGCTGGCAATTCTTGAACGTTGCATTTGTTAAAGAGCGTGGAGCAAGGTAACCTGCTTTCCTGACTCGGACACAGTCCTTGTGGACTTCTGCAGGAGTCTTTTAGGTTAGATCGTGCTCTACGCAAAACAAAGTAGCTAAATATTGGAGAACAGAAGCTTGGCTTTCACAGCACAAATTGATAGGATCAACTCCGTCTCGATAGCTTATTAGCGAGGAGCTGAGATATTGGAGGAGTTAAGGCTCTGGATCTTGTTTTCCTTCCCCACTTCCCCCAAACCTTCTCAAGATGAAGACAGCTTTCAGCAAGCAGTGCTAGCAAAGGGCGAAGAGTCTGAATGTTCAGACACACAGACAACGTGCAGCAGGGTAACAAGTTCCCACACATCAGCTGCTCCGTTATAATTCATCAGGTGCGTGTTTGTAGCCTGCAGTAAACGTGGAGTAGACGGGGGTTGAGGTAATCTGTTAGCTTGCATTGGCTGCAGGCACGGGCTGCACGGGGCGGTGTGCCTGCAAAATCACTTGTGCGTGTGCCAAAGCGGGCTAGCGGCGTGCCCTGACGTGGGAAGGGCTGCGTGGCTTGGTTTTGGGGGGCACCTTGTGAATGGTGCGCATTGGATTAGAAATGCTTTTTAAAACCCCGGTGATAGTAACCACAGTGATGGTAACACAGCAGATGGTATAATCTGATTGTACCTTCCTAGACCAAAAGCGAGCCCCTCTGTTCTCCCCCCAGCGGAAAGGCATGAATTAGCACACGTCTGCCCATGTCTGATGGCAGGACACGGTGAGGCATCGGCATCCTCTGGATCAGGATGGACAGAGGAGAGATGCACGTTGGGACTAAGGCCACAGCTGATGACCCAGCAGCGAATCTGCTGACTCTCTACGTTGCTAATATACACCGAATACTCAAACAAAACTCACTGTCAAGTTGCTGGTTTATATTCCCAGTTGTTTCAGATTGGTGGAAAAAAGCTGAACGATGGGTGTCCTTCTCGTGTAAATAGCTCCAGAACAAACCCCTCAAGAATTACATTTTTCCCCTTAACATTTGTAAACTGTCTGAGGTCCTGTATCCTGAAATACATGTAACGTGTCACCTTCTACCAGCTAAATGTTGTCCATGTCATTCAGTGTTAATTGCATCAGAAGGGTCACTTAATGGGTCATTATCAGAACCTGACCTTGCAGGTATCTTAAAGTGTTTGCTGTTAACAAGTGTTGAACTCATAAATATCCCCTGGGGACAGCAAGTGTTAAAACATCCTTATCACCCAGTCTGCAGATGTTTGATTTTTAACAAATTAAGGTATTTTCAAGTTTAGTACTTTGTGACCCCATTAACAAAGTTGTGTGCCTTTTTTCACTACCACCGAGTGATAGGGCTGGCAAAGTTCACAATAGCTCTCAAGAACCTAATTTCCTTCTGCTCACTCAACATAGTCTCCAAAGCCTTAATGCAGGTGACACCTGCGTGCGGCCAGATCACCTCGTGTGCCGTTTACTCCAGCGTGAGATGGTTTGAATTGGGGAAGCGTGTGTGAAGTGATCCTGGTTTACTTCAGGAGAAGTGAGCACTTAGGCTGGCGTGGGCTGCGTAACCTCAGCAGATGCAAAAGCGCAGTGTGCAGGGCTCGGGATCTTTTGTGGGTGAACTTGTTGACAACCTGCCAAGAAGAAACCTAGACCAGTTAGGGAGTGGGAGACCAGTGGGTCTGGGTGAACACCAGTGTCGGTTCTGATGATGGCATGCACTCTTCTGGTCTATGAAATGGTTTAACGAAGCCTTTCCTTTCCAGAACATCACTCCTGAGGTCCCGTCCCCGGATGATTCTCCCAGTCCAAAGCCTTGTGTGCCTCGCTGCCTTTGGCCTGGCCCTCCCCTTGGCCATCAGTCTCTTCCCGCAGATGTCCGAGGTCAGTACGTGTCTGGTCACTGGGATATCGCAGAGGGGCTTACCAATGCCACTGCTTGTTTTGCCTTCCCGGATGATAGTCTCATTCCTATGGGGCCTCCTCCATTTTTGGATGAAGTCGGTTGCTGTCTTCCTCACTTGAACAAGTGCAGATTCATTGGGCAGGTGATGGTTATGTCAGTCCCTCCTGTTAGCGCATGCTAGCGTAGATCAGTATCGCACAGCTTTTCCATGCTTTTAACCAGCCTTTGGATCGTGTGGTGGGATGTACCTTCCAAGCAAACAGGGGAAGAACTGAACAGAGGAACCTTTGTTCCGCCCAGCAAACGCACCTTTTACAGGCAAGGGATGGTCACGCGTGATCCTCCGCCCTTCCATCGCATCCGTTGTTCTCCCGCAGGGAGGTCTGCTCCAGGCCTCTCCCGTGTGCAACACATTTAGTAATCAAAACACCAGGGATCAGGGGGACAACCAGGTTGGAATAAGGCATTTTTTTAAATGTATGAGGATAATGTTCTGCCTGCTTGATCGCCAGTCAGAGGAGTGTCTCGGCTAGCACAGAGTGTGTCTAGTCCCTCTTTAGTGATACTCGGGTCAGGTCTGGTCAGATGACAAGTCAAGGGATGTTGGTGTTTCTGACTAATGACTTCTGCTCTGAGACTCCGGCCGGGTTCGTCCTGTCTTGTCTGGGGACGTGAGCTTAGTCAGAGCTGAGCTGCACCAGGGAGAGCATGGTTCAACTCACCCTCTCCCGTAAAAGTGGTGTTTCCGTGGTGGTAACATAGTGAAAACAAGTCTTTGTCCTTTAAGCAAAGAGCCTGGGATACACATTTGATGTGGATGTGCCTTCCCAGAGCTTCTTTGAGGGTTTCTGCCTTTTTATCGTCTAGCCTGGCTCTGGGAAGATACAGCCTGGGGGTGAACAGAGGAAAACTAGCCAAGGAAACAGGCAGAAGGACTAATCACTTGGACCTAAGTTAGTTGAACAAATTGCTAAGGTGTATTTTTTTCTAAGTAAGTCATTAATTTTGACCATTCAGGTTTGGGGCTTATAGATTTGTAGATTGTAAATTTGTACATTTACAGGGGGTGACTGTTAGAAAGTGGTAAAACCTCTATCAAACAGAGCAAAGGACTTCACTGAAGTTCATTTTGTGTCAACTAGAACAGTTGATCAGAAATTGGTGTCACAGTGTCTGCTGGTTAATTCATTTTTTTAGGTCTGGACGGGTTTATCCATGACTTCTAGCCAGGGAATCTTGTTGTACACTTGTCTGCTAGACTGAAAAACGTGTTACAAATTTTTTGTTGTCCTTCTAGCTGTTTACAGGCTGAGATAAAACTGTCCCTTAATCTTCTCTTTAAGAAACTGAATATATCTCAATCTTGGAGTCTTTTGCTGAAAGATGTGTTTTCTGAAGCTTTAATGATTCATATGGCTCTTCCTTAAATTTTTTCTAATTAGTCAACATCCTTTTTGGAGCACTTCCATAAGAACCAGACACAGTATTCCAGTAAGAAGTTACACAAGTACCAGTTGCAGGAGCAATGTGATTTGCCTGCTTCTACTTGAATTCTTACATCCACAGAGCTTGTTAGTCATTTTGGCATGAGCTCAACCTTAGCTCCTTGTCCTTCAGTTTTTTTGCAGTGATCCCAAGTTCTGCTCAGAGGTTTTGGTTATGAAAGACTGAGGAGTATTTCCAGGTCTTGCACCCATTCAAGGTACATGCCCAGAGTATGTCCAAAGATCCTGTTGAAAGGAGCCTTGGACATAGAGCACCCCTTACGCCCCAGTTTCCAGGGAAAGGAGCTTCACCCACCAGAAGGTAGCTATGGCCTTTGCTGGCGGGTCTCCTTTCAAGATAATCAGGGAAGCAAGACCATGGGAGATGCCACCAGCCTCATTTACCCCAAAGGTGACATCATTGCCACCGTTCCCCCCACATGGTGCCCCATGCCATAGGTACACACACTCTTTGTGCCCAGAGGCAATTTTGTGTTTGAGCATAGTATGATGCACATCGACTTCTTTTCACCATGTGATCCAGAGGTCTCTGTAACAGTGACCTGGACTCTTAATTAGTTACCACTTCCCCAGACTTTGTGTCATCTTAAGCCTTTAGCATCAGTTATTGCGTCTTTTCTCCCCTCGCACTGACGACGCACATGTTTAATAGCGTTGGCCAAACCAAACCATTCTTTCAACACAGACAGGAATCTCAGCCTACAATTCTGTTTTGAAATATAGCATTTTGTACCTTTCTGTAGGCATCGCTTAGCATGGGCTTCTTTGAAATACTAAGTGCCTACTAAGGTCGGTGGGAACTAAATCACAGAATCACTAAGGTTGGAAAAGACCTGTAAGATCATCAAGTCCAACCATCACCCCAACACCACCATGCCCACTAAACCATGTCCCGTAGTGCCACGTCCACACGTTCCTTGAACACCTCCAGTGACGGTGACTCCACCACCTCCCTGGGCAGCCTCTTCCAATGCTTCACCACTCTCTCAGTAAAGACATTTGTCCTAATATCCAGCCTAAACCTCCCCTGCTGCAACTTGAGGCTATTTCCTCTTGTCCTTTCGCTAGTCACTTGGGAGAAGAGACCAACACCCACCTCACCACCACCCCCTTTCAGGTAGTTGTAGAGAGCGATGAGGTCTCCCCTCACCTCCTCTTCTCCAGACTGAACAACCCCAGTTCCCTCAGCCGCTCCTCATCAGACTTGTGCTCCAGACCCCTCACCAGCTCCGTCGCCCTTCTCTGGACACGCTCCAGCACCTCAATGTCCTTCTTGTAGTGAGGGGCCCAAAACCGAACACAGAATTCGAGGTGCGGCCTCACCAGCGCCGAGTACAGGGGCACGATCCCCTCCCTGCTCCTGCTGGCCACACTCTTTCTGATACAAGCCAGGATGCCCTTGGCCTTCTTGGCCACCTGGGCACACTGCTGGCTCATCTTCAGCCAGCTGTCGACCAACACCCGGTTTTGGTACCCGAATCTGAGGCATTCAGAGTTAAACACTTCGGTCTCTACAAAAATAATTATTAATTGTCTTAGTATTTTTTTTCTAAAAATGAAGCTCACAAGGTCATTTTGCCTTTTGTATTTTAGCTTTATGGGTGACAGAGAATTTATAACGTATAGTATCTGATATTACAGCATGAAAAATTGTGTTGATGCTAACAGCTGAATGAATTCTAGCCCACAAGGAAAATTAAGGTCTGGCTTCCTTCAAGAGATATTCAAATTGCAGGCATCAGGCAATACTGAAACCATACAGCATCACTTGAAAATGACCTTCTAAAAGCAGATGAAATGTTATCTGCAGTGTAAACATGAATCAGCGCTGATTAGTAGATCAAACAGAATGACGTGCTCTCTGCCCACGCTTTATGTCAATGAAGAGAAACCATTACAGCTGGTGGTATAGCTCATTACCTACTGGGATCTCAGCTTCGCTCAGCTGGAGTTAGCTCCACGTGCACAGCTGGACCTCACATCTGTTGACACCAAGGAATCAAGTTCTCCATAGCAGCCTGGTCTGATCAGTCTTCCAGTAATGTTTGCATTCATTATAAATGTGGGTGAGTGTGTGCGTAAAGGGTGTTCCTCCCATTCTAAAAAATCTTTTTGAGATCTCAGCGGTCAGTGACTGGGGGGACGCTCAAGTGAGCAGAGCAAGTGATTTAGCTGAAACAGTCTCTCCAGGGCTATTTCTTCACAGTCTAGGGTAGGGAATCGGGAGTTTCCTTGCAAAGAGCATTTCTCAGAACGTGTGACTTCTTGGTCACTCAGCGCTGGTCCGTGAACTTGTCAGATAACTAAGTTAATAGACTTTGAGTGTTTGAACATATGTATCTGTCTGTATGTATGTGCCTATCTCTAGATGTATATGCATCTGTATATACATACGTATGTGTGTATTTACTTCTTCTCACAACCACAGTAGGTGAAGCAGCTATGAACATAAGACGACTGAGATGATGCTCTTGTAATGAGCACTACCTGGGGAGTAAATTATTAACAACAAGATGTAATAGGCGTGTTCTGTTCCAAAAATATGATTATGGTCTGAGCAGCAACCCTTTCAGGGATTGTAAATGAGCCAAATTCTGCCCTTAATCACACATTCACAGTCCTTTTTCTTTAGTCAGAGAGCAAACACAGAAGCTGATGTGTTATTAAGCACTTGTTTTAGCATGGGAGCTTGACTGACCGCCTTTGATCCACTCTTCTAAAGGGGCTCAAACTTACAATTAGTTTTCAAGTAGAATTGAAGCCTTGCAATAGATTTAATAAGTGTGCTAGATTATCACATCAGCTTTAGCTGCTTCAGAGATATACCTGTTTTAAAGCAACATAAGAGAAATCAGAATTCAGCTCTGGCTGTGTACGGGAACACCAATAACAGGTAAATGAAAACTCTGGAGCTGACCAACCTTCATGTGCTGGGGAGGATAATGCATCCAGATCTTCTCTTTGGTTGGTATTTAGTCTGGCTAAGACCTCACACCTTCCCTGATTTTTGTACAGATGGAATCCACTTTGATGTCTGCAGCAGTGCTCCAGAATTACAGCTTGTTTCTAGATGTTACGGTTTTGAAGATCACCTTATAAAAATAAAACCCTGTGTCAGCCGTAAAGACACGGGTCCTTGAGACTAAGCACACTTAAGATGCTGAGAAATTCACTTTTCATCTCAATATAGTGTTAACTCTGGTACCTAAATGCATCAATATGCATTAAGTAATTCACTGCTGTTAAGTTTAGGAGAAACATCTAGTTAATGCATTTAGCCCACAACCTCCAACTGCCTCCCATGCCCCCCGGGGAATCTCTTTTCTAGCCGCCTATCCTACAGCATCCCCACTGACAACTCCTACTCAGCTATGCACTGCCAATAGAAACAGCTGTGACAGTTCCAAACTGAAAATGGGACTTGTGCAAATGAAATTCAGTGTAGCAGCAAAAGAAATAACCGTGGGGTTGTTCCACTGATTTTCCACCCTTTGGTCCCTGCTTATCCAGATCATTCGTTTTTCAGCATCCAAGAGGATGCTGTTGAACTTCCAAGGTGCCGCAAACCTTCCAAGGTGCTGCAAAGCTGCCGAAACTTGCCTCGTCCCATGCCCAGTGTGCTGGACTGTGCTGATAAAGGATAAACCCAGGTGGGAAATGGAGCTGAAGCAAGAGCTGGTGGCAGAGCAACCCTTCCACTAGCTGTAGTACCCAAGCCCTCGCCATGGGTTATGTTTAAAGGGCTTTGGTTGGTGGTTAGGGCAAAACAAGCCGTCTTCTGGAATGAGGCTGATTTCAGCTGAAAGCCTTTTCTTGAAAATAATCTTCCTTTTGGATCTCCAGGACAAGGGGAATAAACAGCCTAAAATCCAAGGCTGAGCTATTGTTTTCCAATCTGTTTTAGCCTTCATCTTGTTGGCAGGCTGCTTTAGAAAAGCAAAAGGTTAATGAGCCAATGTGCAGTGGGATTATTGCAGTAAAGATGACAGTGAACCAGTAATTACTAATTAGATGCAGTTTAACAGGAGGAACAAGTGAAATCTCCTCTTCACCAACTGTCAATAATTAGCAGATTTGGTGAGGTTGAAATGTGTCCACAGTTAAAAGGCTGATTTTTTAATGAAATGGCACTTGACAAAAGAGCTGTATGGAGGTCACAGCCATAGCCCTCGAGACGCTTCCCTATACCATACTTAGGAGGGAAATCAGATGCAAGACAGCAGGGGGTCCCCATGAAACCATTTCTCCCTTGGGATTACATTGCACGGGGGGAGGGGAGCAGGAGGGATTCTCTGCAGTAATTTTGTCCAACTTGGATGAGAAGCAAAGGAAAGGATTTGCCAGCTGCCGTGGGGGAAAAATTGTTTGAGAAGCGAGAAGTTCTGTGGTATTTCTTTGCTTCTGGGTCTGAGGAACGGTTTCCTGAGAGTCGGGTAACCTGCGTGTGCTGGCCAAAGTCTACCCTTGGGATGGAGGTTGGTCTTGGAAGGATCTCCTCTTAGGAAAGCAATGGTGCAAGGTCCTTAAGGACTGGCGGGAGCCTGGAAGCTCGGTGGTATGTGTTTCCTAAAGACTGCGGAAGATTCAAGCTGTGCCCTGAAGGTTTGGTTTCATGCTGACACCCAGGCGATGCTCCATGGTTGACTTCTTAAGAGGTTCATCTGAGGTTCCTCTCCTATGTACTGATCCAGTTTCTCCTCTGGCAAAGTAACTATTGACATAGGCGAGAGTATCTTTATTTTCCACGTGAACTTAAAATGCAGAGGTGATCTGTGTGAGCCTCTTTAATGCCCGTAAAACTCTTTTTACTTGAACAGAACCCCCCAGGAATGATACAGAGTGGTTGAATATTGACGTGGTTCAGGTAGGGCTGGAGAGAAAGGCTGTGGTATTTGGAAAAGTGTTGAGCCTTGTTCTAGCCTTCGGATGAAGGATGGTATGGTGCTTAACAAGGTTTGCGACTGGCGTTCTTCGGTAAGGATGGACTCGTTCCTGTCAGAGGTTGGAGGACACAAGCGGAGTCCCGCAGGGCTCAGTTTTGGGACCGGTCTTGTTTAATGTCTTTATTGATGATCTGGATGAGGGGATAGAGTGCTCCCTCAGCAAGTTTGCAGACGACACCAAGTTGGGAGGGAGTGTTGATCTGCTGGAGGGTAGGAAGGCTCTGCAGAGGGATCTGGACAGGCTGGATCGATGGGCTGAGGCCAACCGGATGAAGTTCAATAAGACCAAGTGCCGGGTTCTACACTTTGGCCACAACAACCCCAGGCAACGCTACAGGCTTGGGGATGAGTGGCTGGAAAGCTGCCCCGCAGAAAAGGACCTGGGGGTGTTGATCGACACCCGGCTGAATATGAGCCAGCAGTGTGCCCAGGTGGCCAAGAAGGCCAACGCCATCCTGGCCTGTATCAGAAATGGTGTGGCCAGCAGGAGCAGGGAGGTGATCATGCCTCTGTACTCGGCGCTGGTGAGGCCGCACCTCGAATACTGTGTTCAGTTTTGGGCCCCTCACTCCAAGAAGGACATTGAGGTGCTGGAGCGTGTCCAGAGAAGGGCGACGGAGCTGGTGAGGGGTCTGGAGCACAAGTCTGATGAGGAGCGGCTGAGGGAGCTGGGGTTGTTCAGTCTGGAGAAGAGGAGGCTGAGGGGAGACCTCATCGCTCTCTACAACTACCTGAAAGGGGGTTGTGGTGAGGTGGGTGTTGGTCTCTTCTGCCAAGTGACAAGCGACAGGACAAGAGGAAATGGCCTCAAGTTGCGCCAGGGGAGGTTCAGGCTGGATATTAGGAAAAAGTTCTTTACTGAGAGAGTAGTGAAACATTGGAATAGGCTGCCCAGGGAGGTGGTGGAGTCACCCTCCCTGGAGGTATTCAAGGAGTGTGTGGATGTGGCATTGTGGGATGTGGCTTGATGGGCATGGTGCTGTATGGTGTTGGGTGGGTTGGTTTTGGTTTTTTTGGTTTTTTGGGGTTTTTTTTTTTGTGTGTTTTTTTTTTTGTGGGTTGTTTTTTTTTTTTTTTTTAGGTTGGACTTGATGATCTTACAGGTCTTTTCCAACCTTAGTGATTCTGTGATTCTGTGACAAATGAGTGACCCCTTTCAGAGCACAGTCCTGTGCCTGGAAGGGGAAAGTGGTGGGAGAGGGGGTGGCGTTTGGGGAACAGCAGAATAATACTGCCATAACTGCACACAAAGGCTGGACACGGTTGCACAAAACTCAAACGTAAGTTGCTAGCTCGTCTTTTGTAAGAAATAATAGCCTAAGGAAATCATAAACTACATCTATACTTGTAAACCCAGCAGGGTCTGAGCACAAGCTGGCTCACTGGCCCATGGTGGCCAGCCTGGTTAATTGTCTGCATCCTCTCTGGATCAGTTTTGGTTTCCCAGCTAGTGCTGGAGGGTAGCGCTCCCAGGGACTGCTCCCAACGAATAGAGCCTCCCCCTGTGGAGGAAGAGTTTGGCCCTATGGATGCAAGCTGTGCCATACTGGTTGAGCCTGAGACTGGATTCTAGTTCATGCTGTTTCACATAGCTGTAGCCCTGCCGGTCCCATTGCAAGTATTCAGGGAGTTGTGGTGCCTTAATTTTAGTCTGGGACCTCTCTAGTTTAATTTGATTTATGACTTATAGGGCTTATTTGAGCTGAGTTTTGACATCAGAGGACCGTGGCCTTAATCTTGGGATAGTCATGTCTTCCTACACCACGACAGGATCGTGCCTCAGCTGAGCGGTGGAAAGCAAAGATATCTTCAGCCTTTGCTTTAAGTGTCTGAGACCGTTGCATGCAAAGCGAAGGGTACATCTGTCCTCCCGTACTGCTGATGGAGCCTACCCTTGCTGTCAGCCTGGGCATGGACCTGAAGTTTGGAGACCAAAGTGTTTGTCACCACCTCTTCTTGTGACAAATCCTTCCCTGCTCCAAATCAAATCACAACCCTGGCCGTGAAGCTTCATGAAGTCACCAGAGCAGCTCAAAGCACCGTAGGACTGGTCCCCGGTACTCAATTCTGCTGTCTCAGTAGCTCGTGCAGAGAGATGGGACCGTAGTCACGCAGCACAACAGGATCCTTCCCGGACATCTCAAGAAGGTGACCGTGCAGTAACTGCAATCTGCTATGCAAGGAGGGTTGGCGTGAGGCTGCTCGCTAAGGGTTGAGCAGTGAACTCGAACCCGACTCTGGGCTAAACACCCAATTTTTTGGCAAGGTTTCAATCTCCCTTGGTTTGAGATGGGAGTGCTTTTACCATTTGCTTCTCTGATGCCTCCCTTCCTTCCCTGCTCTCACCAGCCTTCTCTGGTTGAGAGCATCAAGCAGAAGAGAAGATGATGTGTTCCCGGCTTAGCCCCCCTTCTCAGCCCCTAGCTCAGGTTTTCCTTCACCTGCACCAGCTGTCGGGGTAGGGCTTGCAGACCTGGCGTGTATTTCCCGAGGAGCCAGACTTCACACACTGCTTCCCCCTTGGCCCTACCCTTTGGCTTTCCCTTTACACCTCCACTGCTCTCCCCCCTCGCCCCCCTCGGCAGCCTGGCATCTGCAGAACACCTTTCCTGTCAAAGCAACCAGGAAAAAATACAGAAATATCACAGTAGCTTGTTTCCTCTGCTGCAGATTCCCTCAACAACTTTTTAGTTTCCTTCTGATTGCGTTCCACAGGAAAGCTGCTGCCCAGGAGCCCGCTAGCACAGAGGAGTCTCTGCATTACTGGAAGTATTTAGGTGGTCTGAGATGATTTGGATGGATTCATGCTTGTGCTTAGGCTTGCAGAGAGATGTGCCGGGAGCTGGAAGGGTGTCTGCAGAGGACGGTGATGAGCTGTTCTCATTAACTATTGCAGTAATTGTCGGTGTTATTCCTGTGGTCTGTAGAAGCCCATGGACTGTTCCCAACCCATCGTAGGCCTCCTACACAGGTTCTTCTGTCAGGAGCAACCTGATCTAGTGGAAGGTGTCCCTGGATGGCAAGAGGTTTGGAACTAGATGGTCTTTAAGGTCCCTTCCAACCCAAATGATTCTGTGGTTCTATTCTACAATTCTCTGACTTGCTCTTGGCTGCAGAGGTCTGCCCCAGTTCCTGCTCCCACCTTCAGTTTCTCCCTCTCTGCCGTCACCTCCAGTGTGACACGGACAGAAGGAAGCCTGGAGCTTTTGCTGTTTGCTTTAGAGCTTGCAAGGTCAGACCACCCTCTGTACGATAAACTTCCAAGTCGAAGTAGCAGCAGAGCTTTTTGGGGAGCTCAGGCATGTTCAAGGCAAGGACACAGGCAGGCTCACGTGCTCTAAACCCCCTTCTCAAGCACATCTCCCAGGTGAAGGTATTCCTAAAGACATGGGGACACTTCAGGCTTAGTAGTCCTCTCCTCCGCTTCCAGTAGTGCTTTAGCCTGAGCTGCTGGACCAACAGCCACCAGCTCCCTCCTGCTTCAGGGGGGGCTTCAGTTCAGTGTTTGATGTTTCTGCAGAGAGCTGCTAAAAATCAGACAGACCTGAAGTTCCAGATTCTACATGACTGTGACATTCTTGTTCCCCCCAAGTCATGAAAACCCCCAAATTCTCATTATTGTATCATAACTCCCCATCACTACTGTGTGATGTTCTTTCAAGTTCCTTGTCTGGGACTGTAGCAGGAGGATAGGGAAGATGTTGTGGCACAGTAATTTCCTTCTGCCCTGGTCCGGCTGGATGCCGTGGCAGTTCCAGGTGCAAACCCATGGGTGCTAATCTCACAGACGCCTCATTGCAGGGCCACCTCCCATTTCCCAAACTCGCGGCGTACTTCGTTGCAGTGCCCTTTTGATTCATGTCCGGGCACAACTGAAACTCCTCTTGCTGTGGGGTCACTTACCTGAGACATGACCAGGAGAGAAGGAACCAGTTTCACAAAGAGAAGAGTATTTCTGGATCGGGACATCTCCCCTTTCCATGTTTTCTTTTCCCCATGTCTTTCTCAAAATCAAAGCATTGCCCATGCCTACTCGCTCCCTAACAGGTTGGGATTCGGAGGTCTCAGTCACTTCTGGGAGCAAACGTCCTTCTTTCCAAGAGGAAGAGGAAGGATCTGGTCTTGAGGGGCATCAGCTCCACCATCACTCTTTACAAGCCCCTAGGAAACGTTGGGGTGGTTAGATTTACAACTGCTCAGCCTGTTTGCACCTTGCGGTGTAATTATTAGGCTCAATGACATCTCTCGTCTGGGGAAGGTCACGAGTGAGCAGTGCTCTGATTGATTTGGAGCCTGTCTCTTTGTTCTCATGTTCCCTGTCCGAGAGGCTTTGATTTGTGACCGAGCTGGTTTTTGAAGTCTGCTCGTGAGAGTGGTCCTTTGTTTCACGACCAGTGTTCACGGGAGTCAAAGGTGCTGAAAACCTTACAGGATCTGGCCCTAAAATTGTAACCTGGACCAGCAGAGCTTGTTCTTGCTGGGAAGCGACGGCTTGAACCAAACTGTTATTTGTGGTCATTCGAGGTGGGTGTGGGAGAAAGGACCCCTTTGTACTGCCCAGGGGCTTCAGCAGCGGTGTCAGACGGGATCTGGTTTCATGTTTATATCTCTGTCCCTGGGATACAGGTTCAAGTATGTAAACTATCTATCCTGCAAGCACAGGCTCCTGCAGGTGTGTGGGTGCTGGTGGGCATAAAAAAACATTCCTGACACCATCTCTTTTGAGGAGTCTTCACCTCCTGATGGCTATAAGCCATTAGGAGTCAAAAGAAAGAGCTGACATCCGACAACTCCGGATAAACAGCTAAACATTAACCCTTAAAGTGGCTCGAAAAACATGCTTAAAAGGCACTTTGTGGAAAGAAGCCATTTTTTTCCAGGTCTGTTAATTGCTGTCTTTCTTCAGGACACCTTTCAGCAGCACCTACTGTAAACAGAGCGGCTCCTCCCGAAGCACTTCCCCCAGGGATTCCTGCCCTGCTCGCCGGGGAGCCTGCGGAGATGGCCGTCCCTGTCTCCTCCCGCCCTGTGCAGCCCTCCTGCGGGGCCTTGGTTTTGCTGGTTTCTTCTTGGCCTGAAAGCCAAGACCTTTCCTCTCTTTATGCCGGCCCACCCTAAAAACTCAGTCCTCTTTCTTGATCACCGACAGCCTCTTTATTTGGAGCAACCGGGTTCATCCCCAGATCTTCCCTGGCTGTTGCCTGGCTTACCCCACTCTTTGTGCATAGGGTTGGATACGTCCTTTTCTGCATATTTGGAGACAGTTGGTTTAGCTCATCCGAAGCAACTGTACCTCAGACTACTCCAAGTGAGACGTACAGGATGCGAGCAAAGGAAGGTGGCCAGTTGTCCAGACTTGCCTGCTGTAAGCATGCTTGCGTACTGCAGAAAATGCCTTATTAATCACATTTCCCAAGCGTAGAGATATATATTTTATATATATAATTGTCTGTAATTGCTTTTTAAATCATTTGGATCTAGCAGCCTGTTTCTAGGGGGGCTGTTGATCCTTCAACAGAAGGAAATGTGATGGAGGTTGGGATCCTGAGGAACGTACTTAGCTTCTTTAAAGCAACAAGGACATCCCTAAACCCTGCAATACCCATCATCATGCTCTCCCTTCTTAATAGCAGGAAAATTGCAGGGTTTGATGTTCTCACCAAATAGCAACAAATGCCCTCTTCCTCGACAGAACTGCTAGAGGAATTCTTACCAGAATGGATCTAGTTGCTCATTTGCATCAAAGGGAAACCTGCCACATTCATAATGTCCATGTTCAAAAGTAGGAATTTTTTTTCTTCCAAAAGAGGAGAGACAACTCTAACTCTCTTTGTGAATGCTTTTCATTCCAGCAAGGAGCAGTGACCCTAAACTCTGCTATTTTGGGTGTTCTCAAGATCATATTTTAGGTGGGCTGATGACTCTTCCATCCATCGGTTGGCTTGAATGTTCCCCAACAGAGTCTACATCATGTAATGTGAGGCTTTGGCTTCTTTCTTGAGGCCAGGAAGAAGTTTCTTTTGCCCTACACGCCGTAGACTGACTGCCCTGCGCAAACAGTTTTGGGAGAAAGTCCTCTCCTGAACAAGGGTCCTTACTTCATAAGGCCGGCTGACTTGAGGTCAGAACACATGTGGTTTTGCTGTGGTACCAGCCTAAGACATCCACCTTTCTGGAGTTCCTGTAGAAATTAATTTAGTGTGGGTAACCGAGAGTTTACCTCATGAGCACTGATCTGCCATACATGAGCAGACCTTTTTCTCCAGAGTAAAGGAGGAAAGGTACCTTAGCTCCTACAAAGGCCTTCTGTGTGGTTCTTCACTTCATGGAAGACATGTCATGGCATGGTCTTAGCTTCTCTCCATCACAATTTCTCTTCGATTCTTTGTTCAGTCTCATGTCTGGGCTTCTACATTTCTCTGTATGGATGGTGAGTTTGTGTTACACGTGTCTTAGTCCTTGGTGCCTTGTGAAGTGTTGCAGAACAAGGTGCCATGCTCACCAGGGACGCAGGCTGGCACCTCTTGGATAGCAGCGACTGGGTAGAAGGAGGGAAAGCCTTTCACCTTCCTGGATTGCTAGAGAGAACTGGAAATGTCTCTTTTCTCTGGAAGATGGACAGAAAGAGCTTTTTTTTGATCTTGCTGTTTGAAACCTTACGGTTTCAAAGCCTTTATTTGGTTTTGGTTGGGTTTTTTTTTTTTAAATACTTGATGTTTCTGGTGCTGTGGGCAACTCTCTTCTTTCCCAGATGTTTCAAACCCACAGTTTTGCAATGACTTGGTGACGGTGTCATGCGAGGCGCTGACCTTTCAATCTGTGTATAAAGCTGGAAGCCTTGAGAAGGTCCGAGAGCTGTGTGAGCCCAGTGCTCACCAAACCCAGCTCCTAGGAGTGGCTTTCATTCATCTCACCGTGTCTGTCCATCATTGATGTCATCTTGAGACACCAGAAAGGTTCCCAGGGGGAACTGGAAGGTTAGAGCTCGTGTCTCCTGGTGGACTGGTTCAGGACGGTGAACGAACACGGGGGCCGGAGCGCAGGAGCGAAACGCGGCTGTTGAACTGCTCTGCTGCCGGACAGGCAGGGACACGCCGAGCAGCTGAAGCTACCTTGCAGCCTTAGGTGCCTGCTGTTGTATATTATTATCCCACCTGCTGACACTGTTATCATCAGTCATTTCCAGAGCACCGGAAACAAAGGTGCTGCTGAGCGAGGGGAGCTCATTGCCATGTGGGCAGTCGTGCTCTGCTCCAGCCTGGTTGGGCAGTAGCCTAAAGTGCCATGTTTTCCTTCTTCCCATCTGATTAAAATGTCAGGGGTTTTTTAATATGCATATTGTTTTTTTTTTAGAGAAGCTTGATACGCAAATTTGCAACTCCGGAAGTTAAGAAGTCCCACCCTTGATCAAAGAATCATTTAGTTTGGAAAAGACCTTTAAGATCATCAAGTCCAGCCGTTAACTGCCAGGTCCACCAATGAAGTGGTGGAAGTTGCTGTCCCATAACTGACCCATAAATCCTGCAGACTCTTCTGCTCTCATTCAAGGCAGAGTCAGTTGTTCCCATTCAAGGTGAGGGCAGTAACATCTTAAGCCTTGTAGCTGTCTCAAAAGCAATTGCACATCGCTATCCAAACATCTGTTGAGCATGAGGAATATTCCTGCTCGTCTCGATACAGAAACCTGATGGCACCCAAGGTGCTGCTGACACTTTGCAGTTTGTGCTTTGCTAAAAGCAGTGACGTTTTCAGGGGACGGTGCAGAGGTGTCAGCAGATGTGATAGAGCGTGAATAGCTCGTGGCACTAACACCGTCGCTGACATACTTTGTAGCTAACGGATATCATAGCGGGGTATGCGTGGTGCCACATTCAGACCCTTTCCAGCCTGGGCTGAAAAGAACCTCTGTTTTCTGCCCTGTCCTGCAGACAGCTGGAGGTTGATGCTGGTGGTCAAAGCATCCATGGCAAAAACCAGAAAAATCTTCTGAAATAGATAACCCTCAAGAGCCAGAACAGCCAAATATTCCAACTTTCCTCCTTTTTATTGTTTCAAGGAGGGGAGAGAAAATTGAGATAAAATTGATTTCAAGCAATGGTCCTTTTTAATGCCGGTTCTAGGTATGTCCAGCGGAGGTTAGACAGCAGCACTGAGCTACAGCTTCGGTGTAAATGTGCTGGCCACAGGTCCTGCCAGAGGCAGTGCATTTCTGTCTTGCACTTCAGTGTAAGCCTGGCTCACTGTCTGCTGAGAAATGATATATCCCTAAAAACGTACTGTTTGGAAACAGGGCTCTGAATTCAGCGCCGTTTGTGTGAAATCCCCCACAAAACTACTACATTGCAGGGATTTAACAGGTTACCCACCTGCTAGACACACGACAGTAGTTCCAGATTTGCAGCCAAACAAGAAACTTCTTTGCAAAGTACCCAGGCTGCCTCATAGTTTCTTACTTTACTCATATGCTGAAATTACACGTGAATCCACTTAATATGGCCTTGAAAGGGTAATATAAACCAAATGTGCTCCTGAGCTGCTTGTTCTCTGCTTATTCCTGAGCTGTCCTTATCTGCTACTGGCTTTGCTTTACTTCCAAGCATGTAAGAGAGGAACCTCTCACTCCATGAGTGTGTCTGCTCTCTGGCGTGGTGCACGAGGGGTTTAGTTGTATCCCCGGTTGTAGGCTCTGGTCACTTGGGTGAGGCTGTGCCATGACTTCGTTCGAAGTATAAGCCAGGCACTAATGGTAGTGGTTGTCTTGATGCAGGAGTGCGTGATAAATTTTATTTTTTTTCCCAAATAGATGGGTCCAGAACACCAGAGAAGTTTAATCTGTTGGCTTGGGCAGCAGCTCCCAGCCCTTAGTGTCTTCTCCTTCCAAAGCCGCTACCTTCCCAGAATATCTTCTGGTGGTCTCTTCTCTGCCCTGGACCACACCGTTGCATGCCACAGGTTGCGCAGATGGGCCATGTGGATGTGCAGCCTTCGTGGTGCTTTGCTTGCACGTGCACGGGCTCTGCCCAACCAGCCAGACTGCTTCCTTGGCAGAGTCCCGGCTGGAAAAGCACATCTGCACTGCTCCATGCGGCGAGGTGGCCGGGGAGCGTCGCAAAGCCTCTTAGGGAATATCAGTCCCTGGGTGCAGTTGCATACCTTGGCGTGTCAGACAAAAGGAGATGATCAAAGCAGGGATGGTGAGAAAAGAGGCTCTAACTGCTCACTGGGGAAGCGCTCGGTGCCTCCTCGGAAGCAGGTGCGCAGCTCTTTGATCCCTGCATTTCCCAGAATCACAGAATCACTAAGGTTGGAAAAGACCTGTAAGATCATCAAGTCCAACCATCACCCCAACACCACCATGCCCACTAAACCATGTCCTGCAGTGCCATGTCCACACGTCCCTTGAACACCTCCAGGGATGGTGACTCCACCACCTCCCTGGGCAGCCTCTTCCAGTGCTTCACCGCTCTCTCAGTAAAGAAATTTTTCCTAATATCCAGTCTATTTGGGGGGGGTCCAGTCTTCCCTCCCCACACCGACCCACTTGTTTGGGAAGGTGGATGGTGTCACACCCGTGAGTGGGCTCCCACCGAGCCACGGGGCTCTTGCATCCCAGGTGGGGCTGGCTTCGGACATGTTGTGACCCGGCTGCTGGGCTGCAAGTGGCGGGGGTGGCTCCCCAGCCTCTGGTTATGTTTTGTTAACACCTTAGCCGGCGTCAAGGATGGAAATGGAGTCAAAGAACTTGTTTCCGTATTTTTGAGAAAAACGTTTTGACTAGATACGGTGGTTTTTCTTACGAAAACTGAACGTTTCTTTAAAAGAGGAGGGTCTAAAAGACCTGAGAGAAACAAAAAACGAAGAGAATTCTACCAGTCAGCTCTAAAGTTCAATTTTTATTATTAATATGAAGGAAAACCTAACAAAATTCAGGTTTATCTCAAAATTGTTTTCCCCAGCTTTGTGATTTGGCCAGCAAACTGAGTATCAATTTTTTATGAAGTTATTTGTTACCATGTAAGTTATCATGAGACCGTCTCTCAACCAATGTGTCCAGTTTTGGGGTACATAGTTTTTTTAATGACGTAAAAAAACTGCGAAATGGTCAGAAAAGACCACTTTAACACCAGTATTTCAATCAATAATCTGTCTTGCAGAGAAGCAGCACGAGTTTTGTCTATAAATTTTAACAAAGGTGATTTAATCATGTTTGAATACTTCCATGGGAAAATTCCTGGCAGGAGAGAGCTCCTTAGTGCAGCAAATAGATAAATGTAAAGCTGGATGTCTGAATTTAGAAAAATGCAGAACATGGGGATGGCTGATGCTCTTTGAAGCGGGATACTGAGAGGTCTGGTAGCTCCACTGTTGCTTGGACTCCTTAACCAGAGGCTGGATATCTTTTGAAAAACATCTGTGATTCAACCAGAAGGTTTTTGGGTGAGGTGGGCCATTTCCTGGATTCTCTCACCTGTCAGGTCACCTTCAGTTGGCCGTAGATCTGTAACATGTCCAAGAGACACTCATCTCATTCCTTAGCGAGTGCGTCCATGGAGAGCACTTTAGTTTTTTGGCGTCTGGGAAAAGCTTTGGAAAGAGTTTATCTGAAAAGAGGAGGAAAAAATCTTGCTGTCTTTAAATCATTCAGTATACATTTTCCAATCTTGGAAAGCCTTATAAAATTAAGCACAGGTTCAGATTTGTGAATTTGGGCCCCATCAGCATTCTTTCAGCCACTGTCAATTAAAAGAAGAAAAGATTTGAAATATCTGAAAGAGGAGCACTTAGGCAGTCTTACCGTGGGAACAAGACCATCGAAAACCCAATCAGGTTGGTTTTTGACCCCCAGTAAGCATGTTAAACCAAATTTAATGAGGTTCTGCTTCTCAGCAGGGTTGCATTAGGTGACCATGGGTTGAAGGTGAAAGGAAGCCTTGGTGGACCTGTACAGAGGTGCTTTGACACCGTGGTTGCACCAAGCTACAAGCAGAGGTGCCTGGTGACCATGGCGTGGCTGATGAGCAGTAGTTCGTCTAGCCGAGGAAAAACATCTTTTTTCACCGTGTCTGCAAACGCTGAGGACAGAGCAGAGGCCGTTAGCAGTGCTGGATGTGCCCCACCTCTCTGTCCAGCTGTGCACAAGGCCCACCACCGTGGAAGCAGCAGCTGCTGGTCCTTCACGGTGCTTCGTGGTGCCATTTATTAACTGTAGTCCTTGCTACACCTCACCGAGCTTCACTAGGGCTCGGTTAGCTTCGCATTGCCCTCGGCTGTTGGCCTCATGTCTGATGGCCCAGGAGGAGATGGCAGAGGGATGCTGGAAGGGCCGGGAGAGCCCTCCCGGGCTCCGAACCGGGGCCACCACCAAGCCACCTCGCTGGCACTGCTGAGGCAGCAGCAGAAGATGCGGTGACCAGCCTGATCCTCCCTTCCCCCACCTCCCGGTGCAGCATCCCTCAGTCCGCATGACCCTCCCCCTACCAAAATTGGCTGCTTTCTTCCTTCTTCTCCCCCCCCCTCCCTTTTTTTGGCTGAGTGATGAGCTGTATGCCAAATCCATCTGCTCCTGTCTCCCCTAGCTGCCTTCCATATCATTACAGGATCCCTGGCAGCGAGCCTAGACCTATCTCTCTCCCTGCACTCTTAGGAGCACATTCCTTTCTACACCTTTTCCCGAGCTGGGATAGAAATGAGTATCAACCCCAAACAAAAAGCATCTGCTTTCTGCCTGCTTCTGCTTCACCGGACGCGCATGTACGCTACACCCGTGTCAGCAGCGAATGCAAAACACACACAACCCCCCACCTCGCCGCCCCGCATCCAACATGGGCTGACGAAACTTTGGGCGCCGGGAGCCTGCCTCACACCCTCTCCCTCTCCGTCTCCGCAGCACCAGCTGTGACCACCGCACCATTTGTTCCTCCAGCCCACGCCAGCACTCGGAGCCAGTTCTTTATCACCCCAATTAGCCTTGTCTGTGCTGATGAGAGGAGAGAGGCTTCCACTGCAAGGCAGAGACGGGGGGAAGAGAGCTGGCGTGTGGTGGGCACCGCGAGAGGCGATTCCCTTTACGGCGGCTTTGTTCCCCAGGAGGGATAGATTTCACCGGGTCAGGAGCACTGCTAAAAAGCCAGCGCTGTCGTCCCGCCTGCGTTACCTGGGTGATGCTGGTTTATAAACAGTTGCTTGAATAAGGTCAGGGGACACCTTTTCTTGGGTTTTTACCCTTTTTTCTTCATGCACTTGGCTATCTGTTAGAGGGAAGAAGAGCATCCTTGGGCTCTACTGGCTCCCAGGTATTGCGATGGGCTGTGGCTAGCGCTAGCCACATTTCTGGATGAGTTTGGAGATGCACCTTGGCTGTGTTCCCAGCGAGGATCGCCCTGAACCTATAGCAAAGCTTCCAGTAGCCTCATAGGGTGGGCTGAAGCAATTCCCCCTTCTCCCGCTGCCTTGTCATAGTGTCTCCCATGCTGGTATGTCAGGGTACCAAGCGGCCAATGCTGCACTGATGCTCATGCAGCCATCAGCCTGAAAGCCTGGGGTTTTTCCCCAAACAAGTCCCTTGTAGCACTCTCTGGGAGTGATGCTTTTACACCGCAGTTCCCTCAGTGCTGTTGTGAGCTTGCGTCCCTCCTGGACTTCACTTCTCCTGGATTCATTGTTGAAGGCCCTTTTCTGGTAGGCACCTCAGTGCTGTCATATCAGAGCGAGGAAGGGGATCCATCCTTTGGCCCAGCACAGGTAGATCCACTTCATCGGGAGGAAGAGGATGGGCACAATTCAAACCCGTGGCAGGCACTCAGTTTGAAAGGACAAAGTCGGCCATGTGGGGTGGGACAGGTCCCATCAGTGTAGTCCCAACAGGGTAGAACCTGTTCCTCAGAGCACCCTCCATGGTAGGCGTTCCCTGTTAGAGGGGTTCCCAGCATGGCCATGACCAAGATGACCCTGCCGGGGGTCTTTGAAGCTGAGACACAAGAAACTCCGTGGTCTCCAGATCCGTTTCACAATGCCATGTCCAGTGGAAGGTTGGCCAAGCAGGTCCAGGGTGCTGGACAACTGGAATAGCAGTCTACACCAAAACAGGTGAAATTACACTTTCCGACAAGAAACCCTGAGGGATTTTAGTCTGCAGAATAGTCTGCAGAAGAGGAGGCTGAGGGGAGACCTCATCGCTCTCTACAATTACCTGAAAGGGGGTTGTGGTGAGGTGGGTGTTGGTCTCTTCTTCCAAGTGACTAGTGACAGAACGAGAGGAAATGGCCTCAAGTTGCGCCAGAGGAGGTTTAGGCTGGATATTAGGAAAAATGTCTTTACTGAGAGAGTGGTGAGACACTGGAATAAGCTGCCCAGGGAAGTGGTGGAGTCACCATCCCTGGAGGTGTTCAAGGAACGTGTGGACGAGGCATTGCGGGACATGGTTTAGTGGGCATGGTGGTGTTGGGTTGATGGTTGGACTTGATGATCTTACAGGTCTTTTCCAACCTTCATGATTCTGTGATTCTGTACTTCTGTGATTCAAAGACTGAACTGGTACACAGCAAGGTTGTGTCTTAATGTTGTCTTAGTATCTGTAGCCTACCACCTGAATGCTTCCCCCTGTTCTTTGGCATTTAATTTCCCAGTGAGAGGAGTAAGTTACTCCTGATGCATTTCTGAACGGCTTTGCCAATGTTGCTGTGGAGTACGTCCCTGCTGTACCTGCCTCCTTGGTGCAGGCGCACCCCTCGGAGCTCCTGTAGCTGAGGCTCTAGAGCAGTTTTTAATATCTGCTTTATTGAAGTCAGCCAGAAGGGCATCTGCAGAGATTGCTCCAGTTCAACCAGTCACCCCCCAGCAAATTTATTTCACATCTTCCCAGGCTTCAGAAAGGGGCTTAAGTGAGCTCAGTAATACGCAGCTCCAAACCCATGCCTGTGAGGGATTGTATCTTCTTTCAAGATCTTCAGAGAAGTCCCTGACCACGTGTCCATCTTGCATTAGGCATTCATTCCCTTGTCCTGCTCAGACACCATAATCTGTCTCTGAACTATCACACCTCAGTCCTGTCCCTCCTAAAGCCATCCCATCTAACAGCCTTGTGTACAGCCTTGCCAAGAACGAAGAGCTCAGCCATGCAGGGAAAGGAGGCTGTTTCCCTCCTGGACCTGTGGGAAGGAAGCCGAAAGGACCTACAAGCAGTTACCTCATCTGTCTCCTTCCACCAAGACAAGCTCAATTCTGCTTAAACTATTCTTGATGGGTTTCATCTAATTTGTGCTCAAAGCCTCCCACCACAGAGACACCACACCTTCCCCAAGCATTTGGTTACCATACTTTGCTCCTTCCCACCAGGATACTCTTCCTGCTGTTCAGCTTGGATCTTACTCGATGCTTTTTGAATTGTGTCCCAAGAGAGCGTGAACAAAACATTACTCCTTCCTTCGGTGCTGTAGCCTCTGGCACACCCAAATACCACTATGCCTCCCTTGAACGTCTCTCTTCTAGACTGAGCACATCCAAGTCCTCAACGTTTCCCCATAGGTCTTGCTTTCAGACCACTAATCTGGGGTCCACCAAGGCAGACGTGGCTTTTCTTGGAGCTCTTGCCTCTCCAGCCTTCGTTGGAGGGGAAGGGACTGTTGGTGTCTCTCCGTTAGCTTTCTGCGGAGACGTCCCAGCAGTAGGTTGGGTTTTGCTCTGTCCGAGCTGCCCCATGTCCCCAAGCCCTACTGATGCCAGCACGGGCGGTCAGGCTTGGACCACCCAATTCTAGGTCATTTTAAGGCACTTTGCACCTTGATATTTTCATACCAGTGGGTGAAACCACCCAGCCCCGATGCCTCGGAGTTTTTGTTTCTGTCTCTGGAAGAAAAATAAGAAAACAATAGGAAGAAAAGCTGCGTCAGAGCCAGGCAGATCAGAGTTAATCCTCCCTCAAAATGGATCCCGTCAGTGCTGGTGTACGTGAGAATCGCCTCTCCTGCACCTTTGCTGGGTACTCTCCCCGGCACAATGCTTCACTTTGTGTTTCAGCACAGAAAGAAATGGTGAAGTTGCTAATAATGGCACTAAAAGAAAATATGCTACATCTGTTATGGATAGCAGTACAAAATTAGCTGATCACACCTCTGACACCCAAGATGTCTTCACTTAAAATACTCGTTGGCTTACTTTACATAATTTGCTGATTATATTTAAAAGAAATACAATTTTGCAATTACTGTTCTTTCTGGTGTGCTATCTATGCATCATTTTCTTTTTATGTTTATATATTTCTCCTTCATTAGTGCAGTCTGAAGGGTGATTAGATCCCTTCAAACATTTTACAGAGGTTAAACGTTGATTAAGATTTAATTATTACTGTAAATAGCTTGGAATGACATATGGTGCAAAAACCTGACATATGTGCATTTGAATAAATGAAGTGCTATTTCCCATGATGCTTCAGTAGCTGTTTAACAGCTTTGCTGAAGGGTTATGTTGCACCTCATGTTAAGATTGCTTTGATGTTATATTTTGTTGGGTTTTTGCAGCTGAAAGCTAAGAACAGTTTTTCCAGTTTTTAAAAACATTGAATATTTTAAATACCTAAATTGTTTTGCACAAATTTTTGCTAATTTGTCTAACTAGGTTAAACATTTTCAAAAGCATTTCGATTTTAACGTGGGTTCCTAGCATTGTGTCAGCAACAGCATCAATTCAATGTATAGGATTGCTAAAAGTCTGGTCTTGCAAGGTGCCCTGTCCCGGTTGGGAGCGGGATCTTTGCTTGCCGCGGGAACCGGGAGCACCACGGATCCCTCCCAGGGATGCAAAGGTTGGGAGCGATTTCAGAGCAAGGGAAAGCTTCGTGCAAAGCCGGTGAAAGGGAAAAATTAGGGAAGGGCTGGAGATTTTATGGAGACAGAGGAAGGGGGTAGGTAGATTTTAGCTGTGATCCATCCTCGCTGGAGGATATAGAGCCCTGGTCCAGGAGCCGAATGCAGGTATGCTGTCCTCTCGTGTCACCAGGCAGCTCATGGGTTTGCCGCGTCCCTACGGGTGCAAACCACAGCTTCAGGGACTGGATTCCTTCTAGCACCACGCGAGGGGACCTTGGCTGCGGGAAAAGGCAGAGATCTCTCCTGGAAAATGATGGGTGGGATCCATTTGATTCTCAGAGAATTCTCATTGAATATTACAAGGCAGCGAGCGTGCATCATTTCATGTAATATAAGTCAATCCAAACAGCGTTGTTTTGAGACTTGAGCAGAGTAAAGCACATTAAAATGACACGGAAAAGGCATGATTGACATTGTATTATTTACATATTATACTTCTCCACATGAATTTATTGATCTGTCGAGCTCCTGCTGCAGCATAACAATGTGATACCGATCCTGATCTTGCCTCCTCTTTGATTTCACAGATTGAGACATCTCGGCTGGAGCCAGAAATCGCGATGGCCACCGCCAGTAAGACTGTAGTCTACAATAAAGGATTGTAAGTGGAAGCCGACAATCTCAGCCCAGAAGATTTGGGGAGGGAGAGGGGGAAACTTGAGATCCTGACTGGGAAAAAGAAAACAACAACAAGATAAAACAAATAATAGAGCTCAGCGATAGTAACGTATTACCGCTCCCGGCGAACTGGGAGTAAATTAACACTTGCAGAGAACTGACACCTCACACCAGTCAAAAAGATTAATATTAAAAGTTTTAAATTAGCAACAGAAGCAGCAACACAAAAATTACATTCAAACACTTTAGACAACTAGCTAAAGAATAATCTCAGAACTTAATAGCACTGCATGGAGGGATGTTTAACGGCGTGTTTACATGGTTATACCTAACTACATGAAAGTAGGCTTCACCGAGCGAATTTTGTTTTCAATGCGAATTAAATCTCCACACTGATGCTGCACAAAAATAATTCCGTAGAGATCAACGGGTGCATGAATGTGAAGCGCTTGATAGGGTGTTTGATAAGTGTCCTGTATTGATTTCATGCCGATCCTGCCCCAGTGATCATGCGCAAAAACAGCCTTCCATGGTTTGACGTGCAACACTCGTTAGCACAGCGAAGGTCATAGCCTGTGCGCCCTCCATCCCTCCCTCCTTCTTCTGCAGACGGTCCTGGGGGCAGCCTGCCATTCATTGCACTTGCATGACTTTGTGTCCCAGGAGCCTACCGCCAGGCGTATCTGCAAGGGCTTTTGCCGGGGGTTCAAGATACTGGAAAGCCAACATGCCCACACATTGAATAGGAAGGGATCTTACAGCAAAAATACGATCGATCTGCTCTTTTCCTTTGCACAGACACAAAGGATGGGGTTTGTCCCACCTAGCATAGACCCTGTGAAAGTAAGGTTGTTAATCTGAACTAATTGGCTAAGCTGCGCTTTGCTAAGGTAGCTGTCTGAGGACGTAATATGCTCTCTTCTCCTCTCCTCTCCTCTCCTCTCCTCTCCTCTCCTCTCCTCTCCTCTCCTCTCCTCTCCTCTCCTCTCCTCTCCTCTCTTCTCTTCTCTTCTCTTCTCTTCTCTTCTCTTCTCTTCTCTTCTCTTCTCTTTTCTCTTCTCTTCTCTTCCTTTTCTTCTTCTTCTTCTTCTTCTTCTTCTTCTTCTTCTTCTTCTTCTTCTTCTTCTTCTTCTTCTTCTTCTTCTTCTTTCTTCTTCTTCTTTCTTCTTCTTCTTCTTCTTTCTTCTTCTTCTTCTTTCTTCTTCTTCTTCTTCCTTCTTCTTCTTCTTCCTCTTCTTTATTTTTGCCAACGCTTTCAGACAGCGAAGCCAACACTGTCCAAAGCCTTGTGCCAGTGCAGAGGAGGACCCAAAGCAGAAACCGGTGGGCAGGACAGGGGCAGGACAGCTTTGCCTGGCAAGCTGTGCCAAGCTGATGGCTTCATGAGACTGCAACCTCAGGGGGGTGAACTGCCCTCTGGAGATGGCTGGCTGGCTGCCTGTCTCTTCAACTACTCCACTTTTGTGTGCTTAAAGTGAGGTGGGGCAAGCCCCCCCCGAACTGCACTGAACCATGCCCTCACATAGGTTTGGGGCCATAATTTGGCTTTCTGTTATCTTGTACCTGAGGGTAAACCCCAGCCCTGAGGGCCAGAGGAGTTAATGCAGATTTTGAACATGGTCACCAGCTGAAGACCATGCTGACAGCAAGATCTGCCTCTGGATTCGTAGGGATGGAGCCATGGTGGTGATGGACACAGCCAAACGCACAGGCTGTCATCCTTCAAATGCCAGTTTGTTGGGGGTTTTGGGGGGGGTGGGGGGAACAGGAGAAACCAAATCGCCACTGACGCAGAATGTATTCAAAGGATTTATTGCAATGCTTGAAATCGGGAGGCCTGAGCCCCACCGTGTGCTCCTCCACCGTTGGCTGCTCTCGCTCCCTGCTGGAGTCAGACCGGTAGGAACTGGAGTCACGCGATGGTCGGGCCGGCTCAGGAAGACTGGTTGTCCCCGCGCTGGTGTAATTCAGAAAAAATTGCACGAAACAAATCAATTTTGTGGATTTACACGCCAGCGTGCAGGGGAGGAGAGGCCAGCTCCGGGCTTTCCATAGCTGCTGTTGCTGGGCCAGCTCCCGCTCCCTGATGCTGGTGGAAACAGAGTGGGTCCGGTTACACTCATGGAGCTATTCTGGATTTACACCAGGGTAGAGGACAGCTGAATTTGACACAGTAGAGTTCTGTTAATGCACTAGATGAGATGAATGTACGCTCCGGAGGAAGCGAGGCCACCCCATCCGCTCCAGGCAGGATTTGGAGAGGCTGCAGGCAGGTGGCATCTGTCCTGTGGACATTTTCATAGGCATCCGTCCTACGGGCAGCGCAGCGCAGAATCAGGCCCTATATGTTGCCTTGGGGGTGAGTAACTCCCTACAGCAGTGGAAGAGGGGGGCAGATCTCCTGCCCCGGGAAGGGGAGCGGGGACGTTGGCAATCCCCGAACAGGAGCCTGCCGATAGGAACCATAGCAGCAAGGCTTCGGGGAGCCGGCTGGGACGAACTGCGCGCCTGAAAAAGGGCTCTTCTCATTGCTGCAGGGTGTAGGAGGAGGAGAGGACCGTTGTCGGATGCTGGAGATACAGGTAACCCCTTGCACACACATTTGCGTGTGTGCCTGCGGTGGGGCAAAGGCTACTCCGAGCCTAAAACTTGTTTACGGCTCTGCTGAGCCCGCAGAAGTTAGGAGCCAAGCCGCATTGTGTTGCAAGGAGGCACAACTTGCCTTCTTCCTCCTCCTGAATGGAAATGCGAGGCTGAGACAGAAACAGCCTCTTGTGTTGACAGGGAGAAGCCTCCTGGCTCCGGAGTCTGTCTGGGTGGATCATTTCCCCTTCCCCGGTGGGTTTTGTCGCTGCCTGAACCATTCTGCTGCAATTTTGTTCATCCCAGGCTTTTTTTTGGTGGTTTCGGAGAGGTGGAGCAAGGAGGGAGATGGTGGTTTGGTTTTGCATCGTGATCACCGATCAAAGATTTCGGTGGCTGTGAGCTCCGGCTACCTGTCGGGTCCACAGATGGAGCGAGGAATTTGCAGCGGAGGAAAGGAGTCAGGGCTTTGCTGGCTGTATTTCTTTAGGAAAGAGACCCAAGGAAAAGCACGGATTGAGCAAGTTCTGCCTTGGGAATGAACCAATTCCCAATTTTCTCCATGATGGGAAGTGAGTACCAATGCTTTCCCTGCATACGCATCACCTGCAGAGTTTCGGCCGCACGGGTCGTTAGCAGGGCATGCTCATCACGTTAATCCAGTGATGCTCAATAACAACTGTGTTGGTTTGGAGGAAATTAGACTTAGGGCTTATTAAGCCACGCAGCTCTTGTGAATCCCGAGGGTCTGATCCTGCTTGAGCGGGTGAGGACCAGCTTGAGGGATGTCGGAGGAGCTGCGCTGCGAGATTATGGCTCGACTCAAAAGCAGCTGCACAGTCGAACAAGTGACAATCAAACGGTCTAAATGAGTCTGGATTTATCGTCTTCCCATACAAACCCCGTCAAACTTGTTTCGCTTTATGTGTCATGAAAATGGGTCTCAGTCAACTCGGCAAAGCTTGTGCTGAGAAATAAATACATCCCGCAGTCCTGAGTCAGGCGTTCACCGGTGTTTATCTCTAAGAACCGATCGCAGCCTCTGGCAGGTTGGCGGCAACATTTGTTCTCAAATTTTGTTGGAATGCCACTCCAAATGTTGTGCCCCCCGCCCAAAGCACTGGGAAGATGCTCCTGCTTGGAGCTGGGAAGGGAGAGCCACCACCTCACGGGCTTCAGGTCCCTTTTCTAACCTCTTCTGAAAGCATCCGCAGGCCTTGCGTTGCGAGATAGCACCTGCAGCAGCGGTGCCCAAGAGGTTGGGGACCCGAGGACTTGACCCCACATCTCCCAAACCCATGTGTGTCCCTTTCCTCCAGGCAGTCAGGGTGGTGCAGACCCACCTCTGCTGCTCTTCCCCTCGCTGTCCCCTTCCCCTCGCTGTCCCCTGGCGTGGTGGCGAGCAGGACGCGGTGTGTGCATGAGGAGCATCTTTTGGTGGCCCCACCATCCCAAACTCTTGAGGAACACACGATCTCAGTGTTCCCACGCTGGTGGGAACCCATCCAGCTGATGCGGTTCAGCTTTATTGCCACCACCATCCCACCACAGGGGCATCGAGATGCGTTTTTATTTAAAAGCAGAATGGCTCAGCAGACACAAACCAGACCCTTATGGATCTTAAAAGACCGTTTCACTCGCAGGCAGCTCAAGGTTGGGCTCCCTCGTGCAGCGGTTCCAGCACCAGCTCAGCATGGTTGCTGCCATCCGTGGTGGGACCGCCAGCGAGCACCAAAATGCCACGCTCAACTCTTCCTGCAGCGTTAGAACTGAAGAGCATGGAGCTAGGAAAGCGGTAGCACATTAGTACTATTTATTAGGACAGCAAATTGTGCCAGAAAAGACTACACACAACAGCTAATGATAACATTATGCACATTCACTTAATAGCTAATTAATCTCCTTGACTTTCCTAATGTACAAAAAGGAGCCTTCGGTTTACGAGAACAACCCAACCATTTGCATTTCTTATTTCCTATAATTGGGGAAGTGGAAGAAATGGGGAGCGAAAAACCCACCGCACACATCAAGTTGTTCACCTCAGCAGATAATAATAATGAGATGATCATCTCCTGTAGTATTTAATTAGAAATGTCACAGTTAATTGATTTCTTGGATATGTTAATTAAGAAATAATGAGGACCAGGTTGTGGCAAAAGGTGCCAGCAAGAAGTTTTGAGTCCCTCCTGGAAGATGTGTCTGTTGGCTGCTCCCCGAGCCGGCCAGGGGACAACCAGAGGACAATCCCGGGGTTGTGTCACCCATGTCCTGAACCCACCCTTAAGCTCCGGCACAGCTCAGCTCCTTCCATTTTTGCTCGTTGCTCATTTTTCTGCTCTGCATCCCTGCGTGGGGCCAGATGTGGGCAGATGCCCGGGTACCGGCAGGACAGGCAGCAGGTCGCCCCGTTTGCTGCCCGTGCCAGCGCTGCACATCGTTGGGATGCGGGATGACCCGGCCCATGCTGGACCCTGCCACCCTGGACAAGCGATGCTGGTAGATCTCAGGGTTATACCGATGCCACGTAGCTGAGAGATGTAGGTGTCGTGTCCCCGCCCCGGCTTCGGTCGGCTCCTCTTGAAGGGCTGTGATGGAGATCCGGAGCCTGGGATGCCCTTCAGCCGCGCGGGGGGGAGCGCGGGGGCTGCCCACGTGTTGCGGCGAGACCCCGACAGCATTTTAAGCAAAGGTTTTTAAGGTACAAATAAGCCAACCCGAGAAGCCGGCCTGGCTCTGAGAGCGTTCCCTGTGTCGGGTGTGCAGACGGTGGAGGCTTGAAGTGGTCCTGTAGGTGGTAGATACCCCCAGCCCCAGGTATCTCCCCAGGTCGCTTTAGGAAACGTCCACTTTTGGCTTATTTCCCTTTTCTTATGGCTTATTTTGCACCCAACACCCTCAGCTGCCCCTTATACAATCGCCCTCCGGCACCCGATCTGAATGCACCTTATAACCGTGTTAATGGCAAGTCCCTTGGGTCGCGACGGGAAGGGGGTCGCCCGCCAGCACCGGCACGTCTTCCAGGGGTCCCTCCGCGGGCGTACGCACCTCTGCCGCCCTCAGGCACCCTGCCGCGCGCCCCGTCGCTTTTTAATCTTCTCGATGGAGTTATCGACCGCGACACTTTGTGTAACACTCGGATCTGTCTGGAATAAAAGAGTTTAAAGACTCGGCTTCGTGGTCAGACCTCTGTGCGGCCGGTTAAGGCGAAGGCCGATGAGGGTGTCGGGATTTAAAGGTTTCTTGCGGGCTGGTTTTACGGGGAAGAAGATGGGGCTTTTCCTGCGGCACGAGGGGATATGGGGAGAGGTGGCTTTCCCAACAGCAGGAATTACTATATTTGGTGGTGTATGTATATATATAATATATAATATTATATATAATCTATTCTAAAGATATAAAATAAAATATATACTATCTAAATATATTATAAAACATGCGATTATATGTAATTATATATAATATACATTATAAAATGCAATATATATACACATTATATACACAAACATCTGTATATATTGTGTGTATATATTGTGTGTATACATACTATTAATATATATAATAATATATAAAAAATACACATTAGACAATATATATACACAAATTATATACACATGTGTATATATTGTGTGCGTGTGTATATAGATGTATGTATACAATGTGTGTATATATATGTATATATGGTATATCTTAATTATTATATTTGTGTATATATTATTTTATATAATTATTATGAGTGTTCTTTCCCCCAATCTCTGGCGAGACGTGGGAAGGACGCCCAACCTTTGTCCCTTGAGGACCCCCCCCCAAGTCCCTCATTGCTGGGGGGGTCCCAGGAGCGCCCAGGGATCGGGGGCGGTCCCTTTGCCAGCCCCTGGCACCCCATGTCTTGGGGGTATCCCTAAGGCGGGATATTCCCGGGAGAGCGGGAGGGAGGCAGAGCCGTTTGCATCCTGCCTTTCCCCGACATTCAATCCCCGGCGCAGGTGTGAGGCTGCCGGCCCCGAAGCTGCCGCATACCCCTCCTTCTCATACCTGCGGCCAACCCCGGGGTGGCCCCGCTCCACTGGGGACCCCCGAGGGAGACCCCCATCCTCACGGTCACCTCGTCCCCCCAGCACCCACCACGATGGGGCCACCAAGCTCTCCTGGCTCCATCGCTCCCGTGGGACCCATCCCTCCCCGGTGACACCCAGTCCCCCCCCCATGCAAGAAGGACACCGACATCCCCGTGGCCGTTCAAGTGGCGATGGGAGAGGGGACGGTCCCCTTGTCCCCCTCCTCCACTGAGGCAACCAGACAGTTTTCCAGCGCATTTTGCTTTTTATTACCACGCAGTAACACACGCTACAGCTGCTGACTACCTACGACAGGGAACGCACGCACACAGGCACAAAAATAAAAGAATAAATTAAAATAAAACTGTGTAAAAAAAAAAAAACAAACCAAAAAAAAAAAAACGACGAAGAAAAGGAGGGAGGTGAAAAAAAAAAAGAAAATAAAAAGGAAAACGAAAAAGGGGTTGGGTACATTGAGCTTCTAGGTAGGACGGTTTTATTTGATCTTATGGCTGACGGACGGCTTCCAGCGCGGAGGAGGATGCGCGGTCGCGTCCCGGGGCCGCGGGCGCCCTGGCAGCCTCCTCTTCCTCCTCGGCTCGGCGGCGGGGAGCTTCCCGAAAAGCACCTCCGAGGGACGCCCCGGGCGGCGGGGGGGGACGGGGGTGCGGGTCCCCGGTCAGGCCGGGCGCCCCGGAGGAAAGGCAGCGGGCGGTGGCCGTGGCTTCGGCGACGTCCCTAGAGTTCGTTTGGCGATGCCGCCTGTGTCCCCCCTTCCTCCCCCGGGTTCCTCTCCATGGTGGCTGCACCAGGAGCCTGTCCCTGCCTTAGTCATTGGAGGTGACGTCGATGTCTTCTCCGCTCGACTGCTTGGTGGCGAGGCGCCATCGGTTGATGTGGTGGGAACCTTTCTTCTTCTGATCAGAGTCGGGTCCTTCCTCCTCCAGCTTCTGCCGTTTGTATTTCGTCCGCCTGTTCTGGAACCACACTTTCACCTGGGGGAGAGGGAGAGACGGGGCGCTCGCAGGGGTCCCGGCACAGCCGGCCCCGCGAGGGACGGTGCTGCAACCAGGCAGCAAGCTCAGTGTTCCTCGGAGACCGGCAAAAAAGAAGTCCCTGTCCCCCCAGGAGCGCTCCCACGGCCGCCCTGCCCTGCCTCGGTTTCCCCTCTGCCCGCAGCAAGGTGGGACGGGGGGGACAAACACAGCGGGATGCAGGATGTGGGGTGCTCCCAGCTCCACTTTGCTGCACATCCCGGCCTTGGAGAAACCCCAGAGGGGTGAAGGACACTCAACAACACCTCAGCCACAGGGTCAGCAGGCACACGGGACCCTCCTTACAGCACCACAACCCGGTGCCCATCACCCCGCTGTCTGGGCTGCGCCCCGATCGGCACAGCATGGCGGAAGCGGCTAAACCCGGCCCCGTTTCGTTTGGTCATCAGGATGCTGTGGGCCCAGTGGCTGTGGCTCCAGCGACCACGCGGGACGACTCACAGAGCCGACCCCGCACCTCCAGCGAGGACCTGTGCCCCAGGGCCAAGGTGGCACCATTAGGCTTGGGCTGGACTGGGTATAACGAGGTAGCCAATTATAGATAGATCAAAATTACAATTCTAGATAATTAATTTACCACATTTAGGTTTCAGGAAACCTCTTCCACCACAATGGTGGTCAAACACTGTCCCAGGAGCCCGGAGAGGCAGTGGGGTCTCCATCCTTGGAGGTAACGCCCTCCTCGCCTGCCCGAGGCCCCGAGCATCCTGCTCCGACCCCGCACACCCTCGATGCCAGCGCCGGGAGCACGGCCCATGGCGGGGGCTGGACACGGCGGCATGGACACGGCGGTCGGTTTGGGATGCTGGAAGCATCGGTGGCGGTGTGGGATGCTGCGGGCACCCATGCGGCTGGTGATGCAGGATGCTGTGCAGCCGGGGATGAGGGATGCTGCAGCCAGGGATGCGGGATGCTGCAGGTAGTGGTGCAGGATACTAGAGCCAAGGGATGCGGGATGCTGCAGGTAGTGGTGCAGGATACTAGAGCCAAGGGATGCGGGATGCTGCAGGTAGTGGTGCAGGATACTAGAGCCAAGGGATGCGGGATGCTGCAGGTAGTGGTGCGGGATGCTGCAGGCAGCGGTGCAGGATGCCACAGGCAGGATGCAGGATGATGGAGGCAGCGGTGCGGGATGCCACAGACGGGATGCAGGATGCTGCAGGCAGTGGTGCGGGATGCTGCAGGCAGCGGTGCGGGATGCTGCCCGGCTTCCCAAGCCCCTGGGACACTAGATGCCGCTGCACGGACGCTGCTGCCAGCCCAGCACGGGCCAAGCTGAAGCATTTACCCACTTGCAGGTGGTGCGGAGCCCGCAGCCCCTCCAGCAGCCGCTGCCACACCTCATCCCCGGGACCATCACCTCCTTTCCCCCTTCTCCTTCAGCATTCATTGCAGGCAACGCTCGCTTTCTGCTCTGGAGCCCTTCGCAGCGAGGCGAAGGGCAGCGTTCCCACCTCGCTGCATTCCCCAGGTGAGCGAAACCCTTGCAGGATGCCGCGCAGCCAGCGCAGTACGAGCCTTGACTTTAAGGCGA